>NC_135717.1:82814890-83134140 GCF_964656455.1 Halichoerus grypus | reverse complement strand
AGAACAAGCTTCATCTAATGTGCTTCATTGTATAGTATGTGTCTTTTCAGGTTCTTGCCTCATGCCTTTGAAATCAGGTTTAATTGTTTCCGCCTTAGCCTCAATGGAGGTGACTAAACCTCACAGAGAGTTTCTCACTGAGAGCACTCCATGCACTTTGTGCTGGACTGTCCTGTGCATTTCCCGGGGGTGGGGGGTGGGGGCTTAGCATCTTTGGCCCCAGAGGCATTTCCCAGTCATTGAGAAACTTCTCCCCACCCTTACTTCCAAACAAGCCCAGTTAGTAGCCATTGAGGAGCGTCTATTATCTCTGTCTAGACCATTAATAGGAAAAGAGCACCACCACCCCAATCCTACCAGACTAACAAGGCAGAACTAATTAGCAAGAGATTTCTCCAGGAGCCATGGCAGGAATTGGGAGCTCCAAGGTGCAACCATCTCTCCCTACTTGGAGGTTCTCTTTCCATTACCAGCTTTGAGGATTTGGCCATGTTGACTAAGGAGGCAGTTACCTTACATCTTGCTTAAAGAAACAAGCATAAAATCCTCCATCAGACAAGGGTTGCTGAAAGAAAATATCCCCCCCCTCCCCCATCAATCCCCACTGCCTTTCAATCTAGAGATTTTCTTTCAAATACTCTTCTCTCCTCAAATATGAGCACATCTTGCATTTTTATATCAGTAAAGAAGCATCCCTTACAGGTGGGGCTCAGGAGAAGAGAGGCAGGAAATGGGAAGGGAAATGGGGGTCCAGGAGATGGAGAAGGGCAGAGGAAATTTACATGGAATAGGATCAAGAAAAGAGAATTGGAGGCAGACTGTGAGTCCCTTGAGAACAGGGACCAACTCTGATTCCTTTAGATGTTCCCAAAATACAGCACCAAGCCTGGCACCTAGCACATTCTCAATAACTGTGGATTGAGTGAATAAAGATTCAGGGGCCCCAGGCTATATACAGTAAGGAAAGGAGGGGTAAAGATCAGGATGGAGGATGAGGGGAGCGTCTAGGAGCAGACTAGGATTGGGGGTTTGGGGCCAGGGATGAACATGGGGTCAGAAGCTGCTCCTGGTCCAGGGTAGGGACAACGTAGGATGTGGAAGGGTGCATACCTCAGGTTGAGATACTGCAGCGATGTCATTTCCTTGGAGAAGCCACTCAGAGTTTCAATCTGGTTGTCTCGAAGATGCAAGGTAGTGAGATTGCTTAGGTGCTCCAAGCCCTCCACCTTCTTCAGCATGTTCTGGGCCTAGCCCCCAGGGTACAGCACATAGATCAGGAGAAGGTAGCAGGGACAGGGAAGAGAAGTCAGAGATGCAGGAAACATAAGAGTGGAGACAGAGGGGTGCAGGAGGGGAGTGGAGGTGGGGAGAGATGGGTGTAGACAGTAAAGAAGTCTAGGAGAAGCTACCAGTCCAGAGAAAGGTGAACAGGAACCCCCTGCTGCTCATCCTACCAAAGCCACCACTGCTTCAGGAGGAGATGATTCAACCCACCCGAGGCCCATGAGCCCCCACTGCTCCACTGAGGAGAAATGGCTTCAGCACCATCCTAGAATGAAGAAGCTCAAGAGCCAAAAAGGCTTAATATTCAAGTGGCTTCCTTAGCCTGATATCTGTCCCTCATTTACAGCAAATTATGCTACTACCTGTATCAAAGCAAACTGTCTCTATTCCCATGTATTATGTATTATCAGTCCTGCAAGGTAGGAAGGGCTCAATAAATGACACTAAATGCTCATGATGATGATGAGGTTAGTAGCTGAGCCTACTAGAAGCCAGGCACCCTGGCCCCCCGAGCAGTGCCCTCCTCCCCGCACCAACCACCCTCTAACCCAGTGAGCTACCAGGAAGAGGTTCTTCAGCTTCGGAAGGTTGATTCCCAGGGTGCTGTCCAGCTGGTTGCCCCGAAGCTCCAGTGTGTGCAGGCTGATCAGCTTTTGGGGGTCCAGACCGGTCACCCTGCGGATGCGGTTCCCTGAGGAGCAGGAGGGCGGTAAGAGCTCAAAGGCTACTCCAAATGTTCAGCAGTAGAGCCTGAATGTCGGAGTCTCTGCATCATCCTCTCACTCTAATGCGAGGTGGCGATGAGAAGGGACAGCTAGAGACTTGACACCTCTGGGGCCCTGGGAGTCCAGGGGCCAAATGGACATGTCCATCCAAGCCTTTGAGGAGTGAATGAAGAGTGCCCAGCACCCAACATGCTTAACTCCTTCTCCTCCCTCAAATCTTTGCTCAGATGTCAGCTTCTCACTGATGCTTGTCCTAACCAACCTGTTTGAAGTTACCACCTGTGCCTCTACCTAGTCCCTTTATCCTAATCTGTTTTCCACAGCACATATCTCCTCTTCACATCGTACATAAATTTACTTATTTATTATGTCTATTGGTAGCTGTCTGTCTCCCCTGAAGAGAATGTAAGCTACATGAGACTAGGGATTTTGTTTTGTTCAGTGCTACATCTCCAGCACATAGAAATGTCATAATGAATCATAGGGACTGTCTGAATGAATGACTGAATGAATGAATGAATGGAGATCGCTGTGTGGCACAGCCAAAGACCACACTGCCCATTCTGTTGGTCCAAGCTAAGAAGGAGAGAATCTTGTGTAACCTGACCTAAGGACCCACCTTTGAGATCCAGGCTGCCCAGACGAGGGTGAGAGATGCCCTCAGTGTCAGTGATCTGGTTATAGGCAAAACTGGCAATCTGCAGATAGGGCAGTTCATTCAGGTGGGCGCTCCGCAGATTGTTGCCATCAGCCTTGAGCCAGAGCAGGTGGGTAAGGTAATTGAGTGGGGACAAGTCTGTCAGGTGGTTCTCAGAAACATCCACATAGCGCAGATGGATGTAGGACCGCAACAAGTAGATGTCTGTCAGGTCCCTAGGAGATGGCAGAGGCCAGAGGTAGGGTTAAGAATCCAGCAAGTAGGGGCACCCGGGTGGCTCAGTCATTAAGCGTCTGCCTTCGGCTCGGGTCGTGATCCCAGGGTCCTGGGATCGAGCCCCAAGTTGGGCTCCCAGCTCAACGGAGAGCCTGCTTCTCCCTCTCCCTCTCCCTCTGCCTGCCTCTCTGCCTACTTGTGCTCTATCTCTATCTCTCTGTCAAATAAAAAAAAAAAAAATCCAGCAAGGACTGGCAGAGATGCTAAAGCAGAGGGCAATGTGGAGATGGCTTGTAATGGAGAGAAGAATGGGTGACTGCGAAGAGCTGAGGACTGACCCTCTGAAGGACAAGAGGAGGAGTCCAGTAGGAATCCCCCTGACAGACCCTCATAGCCTCCAGTTCCCCAGGCCAGCTCTGTTGCAGGGAATCACAGGCCTCCTGAAAAGTAAATTCTATCCCTCCCTTCCACTGGCCAAGGTAAGAGAGATCCAAACTCCCCGCGGCAACAGCCAGGCATGAGGGTGAGAGAGGAGATTGGGCCCTACAACCTCAGCCCTCTTCTGGTCCCCCATAAGCGCACCTCTCTTTAACCTCCAGCTTGACATAAGCGTGAGCCAGTCCATTGCCCGTCTTACAGAGCAAAGAAAGTCCTTCCTTCATCATGTCCTCCGTGAGGGGGCTGGGCATCCACTGCAAGAGTAAGTGGAGTCAGGCATCCCTTTCCTGCCCAACCCCCTCCCTTAGCCTTAGGACCCCACTGTTTCCACGCTCTCACTTCCTCTGAGTACTCTTCTCCCTCCTTCCTGTAGTCCTCCCACTCCTCTGTCTCCTTCTCATCATCTTCCTTTTCCAGATCATCCTGGTCTGGCTCGAAGTCTTCCAGCTCTTCATCTGACATCTTTCTTCCCTGCTGAAGGCTCTGGAGTGAGAGATCAAGCTCAGTGACCCTCCCAAGGAAGAATGTGTCCTCAGCTCTGGCCAACCCTCAGCTCCCTCGCCTCCATCGACAGGGTACCCTTCCCATCACCCCTGACCTCTTCCCAACCGCGCTTCCCTCCTTAGCCCTGTGAGCATCTCATTTTGACTCCCAGCCTCCCCTTCTGACGTCCCACCAAGGACCTCTCTCCCTTCAGGATGCCTTCCCAGGCCTTTCCTGCCCTTCACAGGGGCTCCAACGGTCTTCTAGCAGCTCCGCCTCCCTGCTTCCTGGCCTCCCCTCTCCGCAGGTCTTCCCACCTCCCCCTTCAGCCACGTTCTCCTACCAACCTCCTACACCCCTCCCCTCCCCGCCATCCCTAACCCCTGCTCCACTCATGTCTTTTCCCTTTCCCACCCTGTCTAGTCCCATTTCCCCGTCCCCTCTGGGGCACCAGACTGACGCCGTCTCCAACCCACCCACCCAATCCTTCGCAACGGGGCGCAGACCCTGGTTCTGCTCTACTAAAAATGAGGTTCCGGAGAGGGTCTTGGCCCCGACAGGGAAAGAGTGTTTTGGAAGAGGGGAAAGGCGCAAGGAGGCGTTGTGTACTGCTGTTATGGCAACGAGGGGGCGGGACACTTGGCTGCTTCTGCGGCGCAACCGCTGAGAGGGGGGCCGCGAGGGGACCGCGACAAACTGACGCGACAATCCGCCCCGGAGCAAGCGGACCCCTAGTGGCCCCGTAAGGAGGCCAACTTCCCAATCCTATTAAGTAAGTGCGTTAACTGGCCGAGGGCAAAAGGCAGTGGGTGGGGCTTGGAACTCCGCAGTGGGAAGGGCAGATGGGTGGGGCTAGGCGGAAGTCACTCAAAACGTTAAAGGGACCGCACATCCTTAAAGCCAAAGTATTGTGACTTCAAAAGAAACATGCTCTGAAGCTGAAGGAGGATGAGGAGCAAGAAATACCAAGGTATGCGGTCTGGTTTCTACCCCCACCCCAGCCTTGCACTTAGCTGAGCTCTGGAAGGTGACTTGGTGGAGTGGAAGGAGCCCAGGCCAATGTATCTTAAGACCTGGGTTGGAGGCTTGGCAGATCTGCAGTGTACTAGCAACTTACCTGAGACTCTACTTTCTCGTCTGTAAAATAGGCTTAGCTACACCAACTGACGGGTTTCGAGTATGTGTGTAATCTATGCTAATACACTGTAGATTGCTAAACCCAGTTTGGAACACTTCCCTTTTCCTCATATCCTGGACTGGTTTGATGCAAACCTTTTAGGGGCTAGTAAGGGAGAAAATCCAGCAAGTGCCCACTGAAAATACTCCTCATCCAACGTTGTTATGTAGACAAGAAGACCTGATTGAGCCATACCCAGGCACTCCTGACTTGCGGAAGGAGATGGAAAAAAAGTTAAGATTCAACAAGTATTTCCGGAGAGTTTGTGCCAGATACTGTGTGAGATGCCTTCACAAGTGATTTAATGTTCACACCAGTCCTGTGGGGAGATAGATATTTGAAAGAAGAGGAAATTAAGGCTCAGGGCGGTTAATATTTATGACACAATTCCTGCTAGGAGAAAGAGAGATAGTACCAAATCTTATGGGATCTAGTATAAATAAAACAGGCAACAAGGTAAGATATCATGATTAATTATGAAATTGTGTGTTACAGACCTTATATAACATGCAAAGTGATCCGATGGAAGATGTGGGGGGCTGGAAATCAGGACCTGTTACCTCCTGCCCTGTCCAGCCTGGATAATACAGTTACTAGGCAAATCTGGTCGCTTGATGTCATGGAACTAGCAGGGGATGCAGAGGCAGAGACACCAGGTTCAAAACCCACTCTACCGTTTAATCGCAATGTGTTCCTCGGCAGGTTATATAATTTTACTGAGGTTTAATTTTCACATTTGTGAAATGGGGATAAAGACATCCACTTCCATAAGAATTCTTAGAAGGTTAAAAGAGACAATGTGGGTAAATTGCCTCACACTTAGTTGACCTTCAGTCAGGATCTCCCTGCCCCTCCCCACCTCTTGCCTGTTTCCCCGGTTCTGGGATTGCCATGAGGAATAAGAAAGGAAATGTGAAGGTTAGAAATGGGAGGCCAATGAACCGGACTGTATTGTTGGAGTGGGAAAGGAAAATTCCAGGTGGTTTGATGTAACCAGAGGGAAAGGCTGTGATTTTCCTTGGCCCAGAAGAAAGAAGAAGACATATTAGGTGGGAAGAAAAGACATGACAGAAGGATTAGGGAAGTATCATTGAGCCTACTTTTATTAAGGGCTTACTCTGTGCCAGGCTGTAAGTACTGGGCACTCAAGAACAGTAAAACAGTTCCTATCATCTGGAGCCTCACAATCCACTGACAGGGTTAAGTAAACGAGTAATTCAATATAATGAGACAGATGTTATACTTATGATACCCGACACTTGCCTAGCTTTTACTGAGTGTCAGGGGATAATTTTATAGTACACGTATCTAGATAATATCATATATTCAGGGCAGAGATTCCAGGCAGAGGAAGCACCTTTGGTAAGGTCTGGAGGAGAGAGAGCCCAATCAGTACCTGTGCAAAGAAAACAGATAGTTCGGGGCACCTGGGTGTCTCAGTGGGTTAAGCAGCTGACTATTGATTTCGACTCAGGTCATGATCTCAGGGTCGTGGGATCGAGCCCTGTCGGGCTCCGCACTTAGTGTGGAGTTCCTTGTCCCTCTCCCTCTGCTCCTCCCCCTGCTCTCTCTTTCTCAAATAAATAAATAAATAAATAAAATGTTTAAAAAAATGTCAAGGCTCAGTCAGTAAAGCATGAGACTCTTGATCTCAGGGTTGTGAGTTCGAGCCCCACATTGGGTGTAGAGTTTACTTTGAAAAAATCGTTTCAAATCATTTTTCATGTTCCTGCAAAGTCATTAATTTTTTAATTGATTTTTAGGAGCTCTTTATTAAAGATTTGGAGATTAACTGTGGCAAAAACTGCTAGTTGCCTACCTGATATTCAGTCTACCCTTCTTCCTTACTAACGGAACTGTTTTTGAATAGTGTTATTTTATTTTTTTAAAAGATTTTATTTACCCCTGCTCCTGGCAACCACTAATTTACTCCCTGTCTCTATAGATTTGCCTATTTTGCATATTTTATATAAATGAAATCATATAACGCGTGGTCCTTTATGACTACCTTCTTTCACCTTAGCATCATATTTTCTTTTTTTTTTTAAGATTTTATTTATTTGACAGCGAGAGAGGGAACACAAGCAGGGGGGAGCGGGAGAGGGAGAAGCAGGCTTCCTGCTGAGCAGGGAGCCTGATGTGGGGCTCGATGTGGGGCTCGATCCCAGGACCCCGGGATCATGACCTGAGCTGAAGGCAGACACTTAACAACTGAGCCACCCAGGTGCCCCGCCTTAGCATCACATTTTCAAGGTTCATCTAATTGTAGCATCTATCAGTACTTCGTCCCTTTTGGTTGCTGAGCAATGTTCCATTGTATGGTTTATGCCACATTTTTTTTTTATTCATCAGTTGATGGATATTTGGGTTGTTTCCATTTTTTGGCTATTATGAGTAATGCTGCTGTGAACATTCATGTACAAATTTTTGTGTGGCCATATGTTTTCATTTCTCTTGCTTACATACCCAATTAATATCAATACAAAAATAATACTCTTAGTATCAAAATATTGAATTCTTGGGGCACCCGGGTGGCTCGGTCGTTAAGTATCTGCCTTTGGCTCAGGTCATGATCCCAGGGTCCTGGGATCGAGCCCCGCATCGGGCTCCCTGTTCCATGGGGAGTCTGCTTCTCCCTCTCCAACTCCCCCTGCTTGTGTTCCCTCTCTTGCTGTGTCTCTCTCTGTCAAATAAATAAATAAAATCTTTAAAAATATATATTGAATTCTGTGCTATAATGAAAGGATTTCAAAGGAGGACATGATCCTTTGCCACATGGAGATTTCATTCTAAAAAATTTACAGTATCAACATACTCATTCATTTAGTCAAGTATATATATTGAGCACTTGCTATGTACTAAGCATTTTGCTAAGAGCCTAATAAAACAATATATGCAAATTCTCAGAAGGAAACTATTTTCATTTGAAAAATCTATTACAGGGGCACCTGGCTGTCTCAGTCAGTGGAACATGCGACTCTTGATCTTGGGGTTGTGAATTTGAGCCCCACATTGGGTGTAGAGATTACTTAAAAATAAAAAATCTTTAAAAACTGAAAAAATCGGTTACAATTACAACCTGACCTCAGACATTTCAATTTAGTTTATTGGCAAATTTTTCCTTACAAGTGAAATTGTAAGGAGTGGAGTTGCTGTATCATATGGTAACTTTATATTTAACCTTTTAAGGAACTGCCACATTGTTTTCCAAAGTGGCTGCACCATTTAACATTTCCACCAGCATTGTTTGAGAGTTCTAATTTCGCCACATCCTGGCCAACAGTTGTTATTATCTGTGTTCTTGATTATAGCCATCCCAGCGGATGTGATGTGGTATTTTGTTGTGGTTTTGATTTTCATTTCTCTGATGGCTAAAGATGTTGAGCATTTTTTATGTGTTTATTAGCCATTTGTGTATCCTCTTTGGAGAACTGTCTATTCAGACTGTATTTTTTAACTGGGGTTTTCAGTCTTCTCATTATTGAGCTAACAAACAGAACTTTTATATTTCTGGGGGCAGCATTGTGCCCAGCTAAAAAAATTTCTCAGCCTCCATTGCTGATAGGTCAATGACGTATAAGTAAAGTCATTGGGTAAAACTTCTAGAAGGTCCCTTTTTCCTCCTTCCCTTCCTCTTACTTACTGTTCAAAACAGGAATGTGATGGCTGCAGTTCTAGCAACTATGTGGGACCATGAGATGACCCCGAAAATATAAGCCACATGCTAAGATGCTAGAACAAATGTAGAGAGCAGCCTGTGACACATAAAATATCATGAAGCTGTTATACCAACCTTGAACTTCCTCTCAAGACTTAATTTTATAAAAGAGAAAATAGGTTAAGCCACTGGGTTTTGGGGATCTATGTTGTAGCCAAATGCGATTCTTACCTGATTATAACCAATTATCTCACAACTTAGTAGCTTAAAATGACATTCATTATCTCAGTTTCTGTGGATCAGGAATCCAAGAGTGGCTTAGCTGGGTTGCATCCAGCTGTTGGAAGGGGCTACAGTTATCTGAAGGCTTGACTGAGGCTGGAAGCTTTGCCTCCAAGAAGGCTCACTGCTATGACTGCTAGCAGGATAGTTCCTTGCCATATGGGCTTTTCTATAGGGCCACCTGAGTGTCTTCACAATATGGCAGCTGGCTTCCCCGAGAGAAAGCAATCCAAGAAAGATACCAAGAGGGAGCCACTGTGCCTTTTAGAACTTAGTCTCCAAAGTCATGTGCCCCTTCCACTTTATTCTATTCTTTAGGAGCTAGATGTTAAATCCGGCCCACACTCAGATGGAGGGGAATTAGGTTTCACCTTTTGAATGGAGAATTTGTGGGCATATTTTAAAACTTTACACAGTGTTTTGTCTTTTTTACATGCTGAAAATCTTTTCCTAATTGTCCTTATACTTGGTTTATAGTGCTGCCTTACAGAAATTTGATATTTGTATGTACTCTTTACTGTCCATCTCTTCAATAAGGCTTCTGAATTGTGTGTCTGGTTTAGGAAACCCTTTCTCACCCCCCAGGTTATGAAAATATTCTCTTGTATATTCTTCTGGCATTTATATTTTTTAAAGATTTTTGTTTAATTATTTGAGAGAGAGAGCTAGCAAGAGAGAGCAGGAGCAGGGGGTGGGGAGAGGGAGAAACAGGGTCCCTGCTGAGCAGGGAGCCCAGTGCAGGGCGGTATTTACATTTTTTGAAGTCTTTAATTCATCTGTAATAATTTTTTTATGTTTTATTTATTCATTCATGAGAGTCAGAGAGAGAGAGAGAGGCAGAGGCAGAGGGAGAAGCAGGCTCCCTGCCTAGCAGGGAGCCCGATGCGGGACTCGATCCCAGGACCCTGGGATCATGACCTGAGCCGAAGGCAGACGCTTAACCATCTGAGCCACCCAGGCGCCCCATCTGTAATAATTTTTGTGTAGAATGTAAGGTAGGGATCTAACATTTTGCCAAAAGGGCAGCCAATTTTCTCAGCATCATTTGTTGATTAATCCCATCTTTCCCTACTGATTTGGAATGCCATCTTTATCATATATCTATGTTATATATGATATATATGTTATATATATATTGTTTCTGGACTATACATATTTTCCATTAATATATATCATATGATATATATATCACTATTTCAGCTCACACTGTCATAACTATTGATTTTTCTCTATATGTCACATATAGACTAGCAGTTCTATTAGTTCTATTATTAGAATTAATAGCAGACTATTAGTTCTAATAATACAGCAGTCTGTCTATTGAATAGAGAGAAGTGGAGGAATTCAATGAATTTGAAGATAGTAAGTTCTTAAAACAGAAAATACAGATTTTATATATATATACATATATGTATATATATGAGCTATATGTAGTTTATCATACACCATACACCATATATATATACATATATATGTATACATATACATATATATGTTTCCCATTTTTCAGATTCAAATTATACTCTAGAGACTAAGTAACCCATATAGTTGTGATGTGTGCTACCAAATGTTTAACAACAGGCACTCCAGGGAGAACAAAAAGCCCTCATTTTTACCATTTGCTGATTTCTTTGGTATAAATACTCCCGCCATGACTGATTTCAAGAGGTAAATAACTTCAAGAGCATAGATAATAGTAAAATTGTTAGGGGCTGAATCTGCCCCCCTCCCATCCATATTTTGAAGCTTTAACTCCCAGTACCTCAGAATGTGACTGTATTTGGAAATAGGCCCTTTAAAATGCTGATTAAGTTAAAATGAGGCCATTAGGGTGGGCCCAAATCCAGTCTGACTGGTGTCAGTTTGAGAAGAGGCAATTTGGACACAGGAGTGCAGTGCACAGAGAGAAAGACTGCGTGAGGACACAATGAGAAGGCAGTCATCTGCAGGAAAGGCCTCCGAAGAAACCAAACCTACTGACACCTTGCTCTTGGACTTCTTGCCTCCAGAACTGTGAGAAAATGAATTTCTGTTGTTAAAATACCCAGTGTTTTGTTATGGCAGTCCTCAGCAAGCTAATATAAAAATAGAGTAAAAATAATTAGAAAGTGATGACTTGTATTTTTTATTTTTAAAAATTATAATTTATTTAGGGGTGCCTGGCTGGCTCAGTCGGTAGAGTGTGCGACTCTTGATGTCGGGGTTGTGGATTCGAGCCTTATGTTGGGTCTGGAGATTACTTAAAAAATAAAATCTTAGGGGCGCCTGGGTGGCTCAGTCGTTAAGCGTCTGCCTTCGGCTCAGGTCATGATCCCAGGGTCCTGGGATCGAGACCCGCATCAGGCTCCCTGCTCAGCGGGAAGCCTGCTTCTCCCTCTGCCACTCCCCCTGCTTGTGTTCCCTCTCTCGCTGTCTCTCTCTCTGTCAAATAAATAAATAAAATCTTTAAAATAAATAAATAAAATAAAATAAAATCTTAAAGAAATAAAATAAAATTTATTTAAATTATGTCTAAGCAATTTTTTAAAAAATGGCTGCCTTTAACAACTGGCTTACAGAATTCATGAAAAATTATCCGCTCTCACAAGCCCGTGCACCCCAGCTTCAGCATATACCCATTGCTTGTTCTGCTGAATTCCAAATTTCTATTTTCAACCAAGAACTCTTTCTCAGTGCCAGGCTCATACAGCTAACCTCCTACTTCTCCATTTATGTGACTCACAGACATCTCAAACTTAACATATCCAAAAACAAGTCCTGTATGTTTTCCCCTAACTCTGCTTTTCTTCAGTGCTCCCTATATCACCATTCGGATGTTCAAACCAGAAACCTTGGGGTCATCCTTGTCATTTTTTTCTCCCTCAATGACACTTTTCCCCACTGGCCTCCCAAGGAGGAGTGTGACCCATCCACTTCTCTCCATCTCTTATGACACCTCTCTTTCACTATTGGACCCGAGCCACACTTGGACCAGATAGCCCTCTTTTCAAAAGTCTTCCCACCATGAAGCCCCTTCCTTCTTCGGGGGATCTCACTCTTCTGTGTGGAAGTCCTGCTCATCATCCCGGCCTCAGTTAAATGTGACTTCCTCGGAACGGCCTTTCCTGATCTGGAATTTAAATTAGGATCCCCTCTTACAGTTCCCTGCCTTTCTCTGATAGCAGTAAACACAGTCTGTCTTTGTATAAGAATTTATGGATCCTCGGGTTTGCTCCCTTCTAGATGTCATCAAGGACTCCTATGTTGGCTTCTTCTAGCTCCGACAGACCTTGAGTCTCACGCCGCTTCCTACAGCCTGGCACAGTGCATGCCACATAGTAAGTGCTTAACAAAAACTGAATGAACTTTAGATGTGCTTTTAAAAAGTAATCAGGGACACTCTCCCCTCGGTTTGGATGTGCCCATCTAGATAGAACGTCCTTCCCTCCTCCCTGCACTTTGAGAATCACTAAGGAGGAAGGAACCGAGGATAAGCCAGGGAGATACCTCATTAGGATTCACTAGAAGGAGTGGAGGCCCTGAAGGAAATAAAGGTGGACAGAAAAACTGGAAAAACTCGAGTCCATATTTTTAAAAATTAGCAAGGATAAACAAAAGCGTATTAGATTTGGCAAGCAAGACATGTGATGACTAATATAGGTGAGGTTTGCAGAGCTAAAGGGGTTGTGGTTATTATAATAGGTGTGTGCGCTCCTTTATACTAGTTCCTGACATAACAGGGGTGTCTCCTTATTCCGGCCCCCCTCCTCCAAGGCGAACAAAAAGATTCTCTTCCTGTAGAGGGTCCTTAGACCTCCACCCTGATAGCGGAAGAAAACAGATGGGGAAGCAAGGAAAACTTTTGAGGCACGGACGAAGGGGACCCTTTACATGTAAAGAAACTGGGGATGTAAGCCTGGATTCGGAAACTGGCAGAAGCACTAGTCCCTTCCACTCCCTTCTACAGCCCTGGACCAGAACCGCCCCTCGGCAGCCGGGTTAAAGGCCCTCGCCTCCACGCACGGCTTTCAGCTTCGGACCCTCGCTTCCGCCCTGGGGCCTTTGTTCCGGCGCAGAACGTTCCAGACGCGCCGGAAGGCGGTTGGCGGGGGCGGGAGCTGCCGTGCAGGGGTGGGCCCTAGCTTGAGGGCTCCTGCCTCGGAGGTGGCCAGCGGGTGGGACCGGCTGCGAGCAGCCCCCGGCCACGGCTGCAGCCGCTGGGGGGCGCGCGAGGCCCGGCTCAGGCAGCCCGGCTCCCCCCGCCACCCCCGCGCGCCCGCTCACGTGACCGTGCACGTGACCGCGGCGCGGCCCGGAGTCCGCGTCCCCGCCCGCCGCGGGCTCTGCCCGGGTGGCGAAACGAGTCCCCGGGGCGGTTGCGCGGGGCGGGGCGTGTCGCCCAGGCGGGCTGAGTTTCTGCGGTCGCCATTTCGTCGCCGCCCTTGTGTTTTGCGAGTGGCTTCTCATTTTTTTTTTTTTAAGATTTTATTTATTTGTTTGCTAGAGAAACAGCAAGAGAGGGAACACAAGCAGGGGAAGTGGGAGAGGGGGAAGCAGGCTTCCCGCCGAGCAGGGAGCCTGATGCGGGTCTCGATCCCAGGACCCTGGGATTATGACCTGAACCGAAGGCAGACGCTTAACGACTGAGCCACCCAGGCGCCCCTGGCCTCTCGTTTTTAAGTCCTGATTTTGCCCTTTACCAGCTCTGTAGTCTTGGGCGGCCGCGGTTCATGAATCTGTAAAAATTGGGATATCTTGGTCTGGAGGACTGAATGAGCTACAGTGGGAGTTTCGTCCTAGACGCACTTAACGTGAACTTGTTAAATAGGGCAGAAGGTTGCCAGCCACCATTCCGTGCGAGTGTCAGACGGGAGACTAGAGCATGTCCTCTTTGGCTCCAGTTCTCGGCCTCTCAGTGCCTTGTATCTTACCAGGCTGACTGCGATTCTAACACTGTGTTTTTTGTTTTTTTTTAAGATTTTATTTATTTGACAGAGAGAGAGATAGCGAGGGCAGGAACACAAGCAGGGGGAGTGGGAGAGGGAGAAGCAGGCTTCCTACCGAGCAGGGAGCCCGATGTGGGACTCGATCCCGGGACCCTGGGATCATGACCTGAGCTGAAGGCAGACGCTTAACGACTGAGCTACCCAGGCGCCCTCTAACACTGTGTTTTTAAAACTAGGTTCTAGAGTTTCCAGATGCCTCTTGTGTAACACGACCCATGTGAAGGCAATCCACCCATTTTACCAAGGGGTGGTATGTCCGCCTCCAACGTGGCACATAAATAGGACCTCAAGAAATCCACAGGTGCAGGGCGCCTGGGTGGCTCAGTCAGCTAAGCGTCTCCCAGGGTCCTGGGATCGAGCCCCACGTGGGACTTCCTGCTCAGTGGGGAGCCTGCTTCTCTCTCTCCCTCTGCTGCTCCCCCTGCTTGTGCTCGCTCTGTCGCGCACGCGCCCTGTCAAATAAATTAAAATCTTTAAAAGAAAATCCACAGGTGCAGTCAAGATTCAAAAAACTTGGGAAGCCGGGTCATCAATTTCTCCGATAACTGCTATAGTGGCGGCAAAGTACATGTCATAAACCTTCAGTGAAGACCGAAAGAGCACTAAACTTACTCCTGGAAGAGAGGGACCAGGTATGTGAGCCTAACAATGGCAGTACATGGCGGAAAAAGAAAAACTCTAGGTCTCAAGTCAGAGTTCGAGCCTCCTGCCAGAGAAGACAGCTTCAGATGGAAGGATTTCAAAACCAGCCAAGGATGGCATAACGTTTAGAAACCACTTCAGCTTTTAAAATGTGCAAACCATTGGTGGGCCTGTATCTGTGGAGAACAGGGAGTTAAACCCACCCAGAGCTACTAAAAACAATTATCCACCAAATGGCTATTTTCTAGAATATGATGAGGCTGGTATCTTGGGGGGCGGGGGGGGGGGGGGAGAATGCAGAACTGCTTTTATGTTTCCAAACTAGAAATGCAAGGCCCTGGATTGAAAACAATTAATGAGCTTGTGATCACTTCTCTCCTCCTCTTCCATGGTGGCAGTGTAGCTCTGTATTTAATAAAGCCAGACATGTTCTACGGGGATACAAATGCCAGTGTCCCAAAAAACAAAAATAAAAAATTTGCTTTTACTGCAGCAATTAAATGCAAAGTGCTAGGTGAATACAGCACTTTCCACGATTGGGATTTATAGTTCTACATTCTAGAAGTCAAGTAGGACCTCACAGAGAAAGGCCTTGGCTTTAGTGTGGATCACAGACTGCAATACCATCTGAAGTACCACACTCTTTAGGAATGTGCTCCTAAAGACATCCAAGGCTACCTCTCCCCAACATCACCCCTGTCCTTCACTTTGCTGACCTAAGCAGGATTTGCTGTTTCAAAGCCACATACACGAGGCTGAGTGAGATTCCTCCCTGACTCCCAGAGCCATGAGTGCTGACCCTAATCTAAATGTGGTAATGAGTTGGAAGAGTCGGACATTGTTCAGTATTGCCAGTTACATCACTTATAGTAAATAGTTATGGCAACAATCAAGCTTAAAACAGTCCATGCATATGTGTTTAGGATTTTAAGGATTTTATGTTAACAAAGAAGTGAAACACATTTGTTCAAGTGGCCTAGCAAGTGGATCGTGTTGGCTTTGTGGAAGAAATTGAAGAACTTCTTGAGAGCCACAGAGAAACACTAATAAAAAAGATGAGGAACTGATAAAATCATCCCAGAATACAAAGCTATGAGAAACTGGAAGGGAAGACCAGATCACATCTTCATAAATATGTTAACATTTCCGCAAAAATGCTGAAATACCTGATTTAATTCCTTTTTTTTTTTTTTTTTTAAGTAGGCTCCACACCCAACATGGAGCTGGGGCTTGAACTCACAACCCTGAGATCAAGACGTGAGCTGAGGGGCGCCTGGGTTTCAGTTGGTTAAGCGTCTGCCTTCAGCTCAGGTCATGATCTCAGGATCCGGGGATCGAGCCCCACATTGGGCTCTCTGCTCAGCGGGGAGTTTGCTTCTCCCTCTGTACTCTCCCCTCCCCCCGGCCAATAAATGAAAAAAAAAAAAAAGACCTGAGCTGAAATCAAGAGTTGGATGCTTAAGTGACCGAGCCACCCAGGCACCCCTGAGTGACTTAATTTGTGAATACAACCTCTCCGTGGAGAGAAACCAGAAAATTAAATGTGGTTCACACTGTATCTTTATAACTCAGCAATTCTCCATAGAAGTATGCACCCAACAAAAATGCGTGCCTAGGTCCGCTAAAAGACTTGTATAATACTGTATGTACATAGTAGCTTTCTCTATAACAGCTAACAACCGAAAACAACTCAAATGGCCATCAACAGTAGAATAAATTGTGGTATGTCCATACAACGGAGTAATGTAAAACAATGAAAATAATGACCTACCATTTCATGCAACAAGATAGATGACTCACAGTCCTAATGCTGCGAAAAATAAGTCAGGCACAAAAGAATATATGCTGTATGGTATCCTATGAAATTGAACAGGCAAAGCTAATCTATACTGACAGAGGTCAAATAGGAGTTCCCTTTAAAGATGTAGTGTCAGGGAAAGGGCAAGAAGGAGCCTCTGGGATGCTAGAAACGTTCTGGATCTTTTTGGTGACGATCACACAGCATATGTAAATATTCATTGAACAATTTAAGATGAATTTACAGTATAGTGGCTACATCTCAAAAAGTAATAAGATAAAACTACTTGTAGCATTATGTAACATTTGAGCAAATATCAACAAATGTTTGAGCAGTTCAAGATTTAGTGGTAACAACTGGTGAATACCATGTTTTAAACAACCAGCAGCTAGGCAGGTGCACTTCTCAATCTTGAACTAGAGTTGGCCATGGCTGAGGCTTGCTCTTTGTCCCCTAAGCCTTCACCCACTCGGTTATCATACAGCTCCTGCACTAATATTCATCATAGGCCACTATCTACAGTCATGATGTCATTTTTGTTGTCACACTGGCAAGAATGTCCAGGTTGGGGGGTGCCTGGGTGGCTCAGTTGTTTAAGCGACTGCCTTCGGCTCAGGTCATGATCCTGGAGTCCCTGGATCGAGTCCCGCATCGGGCTCCCTGCTCGGCGGGGAGTCTGCTTCTCCCTCTGACCCTCCTCCATCTCATGCTCTCTCTCTAATAAATAAAAAATAAATTAAAAAAAAAAAAAGAATATCCAGGTTGGGTGGATGACAGGTTTTAAGGCTCACATCTTTCTTTTTGTTATGTTTTCTTCTTTGTCTTCAATTAAAATTATGAAATTTTATTCACGCATCATTGAATGATACTGCTGCATATTGTAATTTACACAAAACATATGCTGTATCTAATAGATAGGGTCAGTAAGGGATTTTCAAGGGTAATTTTGACTATGAGCATGCTTGTCACCTTATCTCTCCCAACTCTCTATTGTCCCAAAATGTAAAGCTCATAGCATAGTGTCTGCCATACAGAAACTGCCAGTTCAGCCCCTTCAGCCTAGACTCCCACCTCCCACAACCCACATGTGCTCTCCCACCAAAGTTGCCAATGACCAAAAAAATCTTAAGTCGTCAAACTTGTATTTTCTGCTCACTGTGTCCTCCTTAACTTCTTATTCTACACGCTCTCTCTGATTCTCATAGTTCAGCTTCTGACTAAAGAATGTCACACTTCCCAAATTTATATCTCCAGCCCAGGCCTCTTACTACCCCCCCAGACCTGCAATTTTCATGTGTGTTCTCGATGATTTCATCAGGTTGTTGCTCAGGCACCTCAAAAACATGTCCTAAAGTGAATTCACCATCCCTCCCCCACTCCCCTGCCCCTTTCCAGTGGCTTGTCTTTCTGTCACCTCCATCGTCATTAACAGTAGCACCTTCCAACAGTCTTCCAGGCTAAACCTCCTTTTCTGTCACCTCAGCCTCTAATCAGTCACCATATCTTGCAGTTTCATCAGCGTTTCTTGAATTTTTTTCTTCCATATTTCAGGCTCTTGACACTGGTCACTCGGGCTGCCGTAATAAGTCTCTTTGCTTCTAGTCCTATTCCCCTTGAAACCTCCTTGATGTTGTTGTGCCAGGATGGTATTTCCAATTTTCTTTTTTTTTAAATAGTCTCTACACCCAACGTGGATCTCTAACTCATGATTCCCAGATCAAGTGTCGCATGCTCTACCGACTGAGCCAGCCAGGTACCCCCAGGGTGGTTTTTCTGAAATGAGTATCTGACCATGTTTCTCTCCTGTTTCCTTCATATGTGTCTCCCCATTACTGGCCTGTCCTACAGGAGAACATCTGAATTCCTTAACTTGGCCAACAAGGCCACTGTCATCTAGCACTCACTTCTCTAGGCTTGTCTCTCATGCTTCCTTTCTAGCTGCAGGAACCCTGAAGTCTTCAAACTTCCCCAAACCCATCTCCTGCTTCTGCCTTTTTTCATGCTGACTCCACCGTCTGGAATGTTCTCTTCATGTAGCAACCCTAACGCAACCCCCATCCTGCAGAACTACCTCACAGGCCAATTCCTAGTCATTCTTTAAGATTCAGCCCAGTGTTACCTCCTCCAGGACATCTGCCTAACTGCTTGATCCCTGGTTAGGAGTCCCATCCTTTTGACTCCCATAAGACTTTCTTTATCTCTCCATAATTTCATCTACTACATGATAAACTGTTTTATAAATGTCCTCGTAACCTCCTTGGGGATTCACTGTTGTATCTTCCGTGGTTAGCACAAATGATTAAATTTGAACCCGAAACTGCTCTGAGTTCACGTGTATATAACCTCACTGAATCCTCACTATATCCTACGCAGTAGGTAACAACAGTATCTCCATTTTAAAGAGGAAGAAACAGGTATTGGGGAAGTTAAGTAATTTGCTCAAGGTCACACGCATACTGGCCTTCAGGTATTCACACCCAGTTAGCCTGGCTCCACATTTGACATCCTTCATCACTATATTACATTGCCTTTCTATAGAATGGACACCTAGTAAATGTTAACAATAATAGTTATGCTTAGTGATTGTATAATAGGTACCAGACTCTGTGCTAAGTGCTTTACCTAGATTATTTCAATTCCACAACAATCCTATGAGTTAAGTACCATCATTATTCCCATTTTACATAAGAGAAAATGGGTTTGGGGCGCCTGAGTGGCTCAGTGGGTTGAGCGTCTGACTCTTGATTTTGGCTCAGGTCATCATCTCAGGGTCCTAGGTTGGAGCCCCCAGTCCGGGGGCAGTGTCTGTGCTCAGCAGGGTTGAGGTTCTCTCCCTCACCCTCTGCCCCTCTCCCCGTCTCTCTCTAAAATAAATAAATAACTCTTAAAAAAAAGAGAGAAAACAGGTTTAGAGAAGTTTGTCGAACCCTTCCCCAAGGTCATAGAGCTTCACTCACAACCAAAGTCTTAACCACTGTACTCCACCATGAGACCAAGGGCTCGGGAATGGACTGACATCCAAGATGATGGAGCCTCAGGACACCTACCTCCGAAAACAGAGTTCAGAACCTCAGGCATAGAACAGACCCACTCACAAGTGGGGCAGAAAGAGACCAGTCCAGAAACTGTCGCCCAGAATCAAAGGGACATAGAGAGAGATTTCAGCACAGTGGAAGCCCCTCCTTGACCCCATGCCCTTCGTCTCTAGGAGCTCAGGGGTTGGTTGCCCAAGCGGCGCAAAGGTCTTGACGATGGAGAACACACTTCCTGGGATCCCAAAGAGGTGATACTACCAAAGAGTTCATTCTGAGCTTCAACAGCCCGGTGCAGACTCCGTGGCCGTCAAGAAGGGTTAACCAGCCGGGAGGGCCCCCACGCGGGGCTGAGACCTCGAGTCGGGGGCCACAGGTTAACCGTCCGGGAAGGGCTCTAGGGGGGCGGGTCTTCGGGGCGGGGCGTGCCCTCCACAGCAGCGATCGGACTGGGGTGTTAACCGCCCGCGAGGAGCCCCCCGTGGGGGCGTGGCCACGGGGCGGGGCGCGACCTAGGGTGGCGACGAGAGGGTTAACCGCCCCGGCGGGCCCCCGTGGGGGCGGGGCCCGGGGCGGGGCGAGACCGGGGGAGGTGCTGGAGGCGGAAGCTGCCGGCAGTCTGCGCCCGGCGCGGCTCGGCTACCCTCGGCTGAGCTCCTGCTGAGGGCCGGTGACCTCCGGGCCTGGGAAGCCAAGCGAGGTTCGGGAGCGGTGACGGGGCACGGGGTGGGGAAAGGGGATGGCCCTGGAGAGGTCCAAAGGGGGCGAACTCGTGAGAGTCTCGGGAGACCGGGACAGATGGGCGAGGGCAAGGTGATGGGCCTAAGAGCTTTCGGGGAGCCAAGAGGGAGGGGAGGGGAGAAGTGGTGGGCAAACATGCGTGAAAGGATGGGGGCGCCTGGGCGAGGAGCCGCCGCCAGGATCCCGCACTTGAAACCCTCTTTTCTCCCAACTCCTCTCTAGGTCAATCCCGAGCCGGAGCTCAACTTTGAGAAGAGAGGCGCCCCAGCAAGACTCGGGGATTCCTTCAGCTCCTCACCTCCATGGGCCAGACGGCCCTGGCAGGGGGCAGCAGCAGCACCCCCACCCCACAGACCCTGTACCCTGACCTCTCTTGTCCCGAGGGCTTGGAGGAGCTACTGTCAGCTCCCCGTCCTGATCTGGGAGCCCAACAGCGGCACGGCTGGAACCCCAAGGACTGCTCAGAGAACATCGAGGTCAAGGAAGGGGGGTTATGCTTTGAGCGGCGGCCCGTGGCCCAGAGCACTGACGGGGCCCGGGGTAAGAAAGGCTACTCGAGGGGCCTGCACGCCTGGGAGATCAGCTGGCCCCGGGAACAGAGGGGGACCCACGCCGTGGTGGGCGTGGCCACGGCCCTCGCCCCGCTGCAGGCTGACCACTATGCGGCGCTGCTGGGCAGCAACAGCGAGTCGTGGGGCTGGGACATTGGGCGGGGGAAGCTGTATCATCAGAGCAAGGGGCCCGGGGCCCCCCAGTATCCAGCGAGACCTCATGGTGAGCAGCTGGAGGTGCCGGAGAGGCTGCTGGTGGTTCTGGACATGGAGGAGGGAACTCTGGGCTACGCTATTGGGGGCACCTACCTGGGGCCAGCCTTCCGCGGACTGAAGGGCAGGACCCTGTATCCGGCAGTAAGCGCTGTCTGGGGCCAGTGCCAGGTCCGCATCAGCTACCTGGGCGGAAGGAGAGGTGAGCCGTGGGGCAGGTGTGGGGAGAGTGTTCTGTTACTGGTGGCTGTGGTTTGGGATGGAAGCTCGCTCGACACCTTATAAGAGCAGAGGGAATGGGCCTTCAGGTCACCTGCCTCCTACTTCTATTCAGTGCGGGGAATGGCGAAAGGGCTTCACAGCTGTTACTTAACTATCTTCCCAGCAGCAGTAGAGACGAGAGTGAGGCTCGGAAAAGCCATTTGCTGCTTAGAGGGAGGCACTCCAGGGATGAGGGCTTTTACAGCAGGTATCAGCTCCTGGAGCAAGAGATGGCACAGGGTTAAATGGGTACTGGGCGAGGTGTAGGAAGAGGATGGGCAGTGCCAAGCACCCAGGGTGTGGACCAGATCCCCTGGGCTCTGACCTGTCTGTGCTACTTCCGTCCTTGGACCCCAGGAAGGGGCCTTTGAGGCCCTGGGCATCTGGAAGGAGAGCAGGCAAGGAGGCAGGGCCTTCGGGTGGGGCCTCCTCTAGAAAGGATGGGGCCAGGGCTCGGGACTGATGGAACTTCACTGCGCCCTGCAGTTGCAGTCTTCAGCAGAGGGTGGGTACCTCTCCTCCCCTCCTCCGTGGTGAGCTATTCGAATGAGGAGCACCATCATTCCTTTCACCTCATCAGCCCCCAGCTCCAAGGCTCTATGGAATCAAAGCCTGGACTAGTTCCGCCGCAGTCCAAGCTTCCCTGGCCTGTTGCTTAGTGGGGAGCCTTAGCTAGAGCTTCACCCCCAGCGGACTGGGGATGTGTGCAATCTGTGATGCCTCCCACTGCAAGAACAGGTGCAGAGCTTCAGGGTGCCTTAGATCTTCCCCTCAACCAAGACTCAGAGCAGGAAAGCAGAAGGGAACTCGGGCAGGACCCTGTAGTTTGAGGAGGTCTGGCTGGTGGCTGCACCCCAACTTACCTTCCCCTCCTTCTCTCCCCCCAGCGGAGCCACACTCCCTTCTGCACCTGAGCCGCCTGTGTGTGCGCCACGCCCTGGGGGATACCCGGCTTGGCCAGGTATCTGCTCTCCCCTTGCCCCCCGCCATGAAGCGTTACCTGCTCTACCAGTGACTCCTGTGAACGCAGATGGCGCGGGGGCCTCAAGGCCACCGCTCCCCTGGGGGCTGGGGAGGAGCCACCGCCGGCCTGGACCAGCTGCTTAAAGCCAGTGAGGCTGGGCCCCTACCCCAACCCAGGCTCTGGGGATCCAACAGCCCCCGAGCCGCCCAGAGCGGGGGGGGGGGCAGGAGGAAACCCCTATTCGAGGCTATGGCCGCCTGGTACGCAAGACATTTTTTCAAGTAAAAACAGTAAGAGATGTGCTATTGTAGAAACCTGTTTGTGCTATTTTTCTGTACAAGTCTCCTGGGGCTGCCTCAAAAAGGACAAAGAGGATATGGGCAAGTACAGTGAAGAAGGACACGCCACAAGGCTCAGTGCCAGGTGTTTATTTCCCCCCCCACGCGGGATTGCTCACACACACAACACACATGGGCGCTGGTACCACGGGAGAGAGCAGCCCCTCTGGCCTCTGAGGGGAGGACAGGGTTTTCTCTCAGCCCCCGGCCTCAGGGAGTGAGATGGGAGAGGAGGACGGCTTCTCTCCTGCCCTCACTGGGGACGCTGAGGGGGCTCACGAGCAAATTCCACCCCTTCTGCCTCTCAGCCAAGGAGAAGCCACCTTGGTGACGTTTCGTTCTGACCATTACAGCTCTGTGGAGAAGGGATGGGCCTGGTCCCAACCATTACAGGGCAAGGTGTAAACGGTGAGGAAGATGTATACTTTGGCCACAAAGGGGGCAGGTGACACCATCAGAAGCAAGTGCGGGGTAGGGGGTGGAGGGGAGCACAGTTACTGAGCTTCTGAGCTACCTAATCCCTGGCTTAGGAAGAACAGGGGAGATGGACGGGCTTATTGTTTGGCATTGATGATCTCCACAAACTCGGGCTTGAGAGAAGCCCCGCCCACGAGGAAACCATCCACATCAGGCTGGCTTGCCAGCTCCTTGCAGGTTGCTCCGGTCACAGAACCTGGGAAGGGAGAAGAGAGAGGAAATGGGCAGGGATGGGATAGGAGGGCCGAGTCCACCCCTATCTCAGGCGGGAGCCAAACCCACTTACCTCCATAAATGATACGGGTGCTCTGAGCCACTGCGTCAGAGACGTTGGACTTAAGCCATCCCCGGAGCTTTTCGTGTACTTCCTGGGCCTAGAAGAAGCCAGATGAAGTAAGCCTTTTCCTGCCTCTCTCACTCAAAGGCTAAAAGACCCTGGGCCCCAGTGAAGAGAGGCAGTGTGGTTTTGGGGCAAGAACCCTGAGATCTGAGTCAGAATACCATAGCTCCAGTCCCATCTAGACCCTGGAATGGATGTCCTTGGACAAGTCACTCTCCTTGTGCGTGGGGCTCCCCTGAGTGCGGGTTCTCGCCCCCTCCCAAAGCCAGGCAATGAGGCCGAAGCGCCTGAGCCCCCAGACGCCCCTGGAACGTTGCTACAATCGCGGGGGTCACTGATTATAGGTCACTGCACGCCTGGGAGATCAGCTGGCCCCGGGAACAGAGGGGGACCCACGCCGTGGTGGGCGTGGCCATGGCCCTCGCCCCGCTGCAGGCTGACCACTCACTATATTATTATCATTGTTTTTAGGTATTTTATTTTTTATTTTAAAGTAATCTCTACACCCAACATGGGGCTTGGACTCCCGACCCCAAGATCAAGAGTCACATGCTCTACCTACTGAGCCAGACAGGTGCCCTGGGGGCTCCGGTCTTTAAAATTAGGGGTTGGCTCAGATGATCTCTGTTGCAGTCCAGTCCTACCGAGGCAGGTAGGGGAGAGACAGAGCTCCTGGGCTCGGTTACCTGTTGGGGTGTTGCAGTCTTGCCAGTCCCAATGGCCCATACAGGCTCATAGGCCAGGACAACCTTGCTCCAGTCCTTCACGTTATCTGTGGGACAGATCACAGATGAATGGTGAACAGGAAGGAGCTAGCCAGCCCCTTGCCCAGGGAATGAAGAACGATGGTGGCCTAACGCCCCCTGGTGGCTGTGGGAGGAACTCCAAGTGGCATCTATACCATCTGGGCAGGAACAGATGTGATATGAAGGATGCAAGGGTCCTCCCCCTCCCCCTTCCTTTCCTGTATCAGCACAGGATGGGGATCAAGTCAGGCTGCAGGGCATCTGACCCCACCCTCTGTGCCCCTGTAGCCCTGGCCAGGCTCAAAGGTCCCCTTCTCCAGAGTTACCTGCGATGACCTTGGTTTGCTCGAAAACAACCTTCTCAGTGATGCCAGCTTCCCTCTCATCTAGCTTCTCCCCAATGCAGGCGATTACTCCAAGTCCCTCTGCCAGGGCATGGGCCACTTTCTGTCCAATCAGCTGTGGGGGAACAGATTTGGTGAGCCACCCCTCTTGGAGTAAGGCAGTATTTACCTCCCCTCCTGGTTACTAACCTCATCTGACTCTCCAAAGACATGCCTTCTTTCTGAGTGCCCCAGGACTACCCATGTGGCTCCACAGTCTTTGATCATGCCAGGGCTAAAGGATGAGAGAAAGCCAGGCTTCAGCAGAGAGCCCACCCTGTGACTTTCCCCTCAATGAGGGAAGCGAGGGCAGGGTCCCCACGCGCACCCCTCCTGCCTGCATCTCACCTGATCTCCCCAGTAAAGGCCCCATTCGTCACTTTGTAGCAGTTCTGCGCGGCCACAGCAATCTTGGCATCCAGCTTCTGCCGGGCAAAGTCGATGTAGGCGGTGGGGGGTGCACAAACCACTTCTGGAGAGGAGACATGATGGCGCAAGGGGATGAGGTCACAAGGAAGCCATTCTCCAGACTCCCTCCAGTGTTCTGGAGTCCCCTCGCCTTCACCTGATTTCTCAGTTCTGCCTTCCACCCCTTTTCACTCCAGCAAGATCATCTTTGTCCACTTCCCAGCCCAGGCTGGGCCTGTACCCAACTCCTTGAGCCTTCCAAGTGTCCCTGGGAGGCCATGGCCCTCGCCCTGCCCTCTGCTCTTTAACAGCTGTGGTTCTGATTTCCCCAGGCTATTCTGGGCCTGGTCACCTCCTAGACTCAGCATTCTCTTGGAGCCAACAACGCCTCCCTTCTAAAATAGCCCATTCCTACCACCCCCAGGCAAGGCTTTTTAGCAAAAGCAGAAGGAGCCAACTCCTGGGGTTTGTATTGGGGTCTTTGGGGGAATAAACCAGGGCCTCTCTGGATCAGGCCAGTGTTTCTGTGGTTTAGGGGGGTGGGAGGGTTAAGGGGCGAGGACAGCACTCTTTGCCTGTGGATGGCAGGAACCTGACCAGCTCAACGAAGCCTTGCGCTTTCCCGTTTCCAGCCTGCAGCTCCTCATTCCCCAATAGACCATCTTGTTTGACACCTGCTTAGCCCCTTCGTCGGAAGGCAGGCGCCATCCGGGCCGGCGAGGGTGAAGGATAGAGCCGGGGAGCTCAGGAGGTCACCGCCGCCCGGCTAGGGGACTCGGCCCGCCCAGCGAGGCGCGGGGAGGAGTCGCGGGCTACGTGCGGCGGCGCACGGAGCAGACGGCCGAGGGGGCAGGTAGCTGGATCCCCGCACGCAGGCTCAGCCTCCTCCCCCACACGCCGGGGCTGTCGCCGGCCTCCCGTGATCGTCCGCAGGGGCTCCGCTCCCATGCCCGGCTCCTGTCGGGTGCGGCCCCGGTCCGTGCTCCGGGGCCATCTTCGCCCACGGTGACCCAAGAAATCCTCCCCCGCCCCACGGTCGGAGAGCACCATTACATGTGGCCCCGCCTTCCCCCCCCCGACACACCCTCGGTATTGCGGCTGCGAGGCCCCGGCGCGGCGGGGTCAAAGTCCCGAGCCCCAGCAGCCCTCGTGCCCAGCCCTGCATCCAGGTCCGCGCGGACGCCCGGCTAAGAGGGCTCGGGAGAGGGCGCCGCCACGCCCGACCTCCCCCCACCCCCGGCCGCGGCCCCGGCCCCGCGAGGGCTTACCGGTGTCGGCCGGCACCTTGGCCGCGTTCAGAGTGGTGATGAGTTCCCCCAGGTTCTTCTTCCGCCCGTTCATCTTCCAGTTCCCCCCGACGAAGAACTTCCTGGAGGGAGCCATGGCGCTGGAGCCGACACACTGAAGGTCAGACGCACCGCGCAGCCGCTGCCACTGGCCGCTTATGTAGAGCGCGGTGAGGCAGAACTCCGCCTCCTCCCCGCCCTCGGCCATGGTTAGCCCGGCCCCCCGCCTGGAAGCCCCGCCCGCCGCCCGCCTGGAAGCCCCGCCCGGCGCTCCCGCCCGCCGCCGCTGCAGAAATGCTCTGACGTGACCCCCGCGATTGTAGCAACGTTCCAGGGGCGTCCAGGGGCTCAGGCGCTTCGGCCCCATTGCCTGGCTTTTGGGAGGGGGCGAGAACCCGCACTCAGGGGAGCCCCACTTCACGACCACAGCCCCCCAGAGGGCCAGGGGTGCTTCCAAGGGGAGCTTGGGCTCCGACTGCGTGGCCTGAGATGGCACGGGACCGAGGGAGCTCTGAGGGGGCATCTCCAGCTGAGAAAAGGACCTCCCTTCCCCCGTCGGAGCAGCTGCATCCCTGACTGCCGGGCGGGCACCTTTGACCTACCGGGGGAGGGCGGTCCCACAGTTACGGGGCCGGTCGCAGGGTTCAGAGGGGGAGGACGGCCCGCACTGGCTCGAACTGTGCAGGCAGTTCGGACCCCCCGCACACACCCCCTCCCCGGGGTGCCCCACTCTCCGCTCCAGCTGGCCCACCCGACAGGGTGGCTGCAGGGCCTAGGGGACCTGAGACAGTTGGGAAATACCCCCTTGGGACCCCTCCGGGGCGACTGCTGGGGGGAAGACAGAGTTCTCCACCCCCATCTTTGCTCTCTGTCACCCCACTCCACTGCCCCTGGTCTGACAGCCCCCACCCTTCAGCTTTTTTCTACTGTCCCAGTGCTGGCCCCACCTCATCTCACAGCCCATTTCCCAAGAGCTCTACAACTGGTGAAAGTAGAGAACTGCCCAGGGAGGGGGCAGAGGCAGGCAAGGGGCAGAGGCGGCTCTCCTGCTAGCCCCAGGCAAGATCAGTCTCCCTCAGGGTACCAAACAGGACACGACTTAGCCATTGTACTTTTATTCACATCATGTATTTTGGCATTTTCCAGAGAAGGGCAGGGAAGAGACAGGGTGGGGGAAAGACAGGCCGGAGGGCGAGGGGGATCCCCATTTCCCTCACAGCCCTCCTTGCCTGACCACACAGGGAGCAAACACAAAGAGGGAGGGGAGGCCCGGACGCCCCCTCCTGTGGAAGAGGCCGCACAAAGCTACACCCGCACGCACACACAAACAAGCCCCCCTCCACACCAGGGGCCAGCAGGATTACACAGAGAAGCAGAGCACTGTGGGTTCAAGGGGCAGGGAAAGCAACAATGTCTCCTCACAGACAGGTGGCTGGCCCCTCCCATCCCCTTCCTGCTCTATCCCCAAAGTCTCTCGAGTGTCCCCCGCTTTGCTTGGCCATTCTCCTATGGCCTCTAGCTTCTTCCCTGCTGCTGAGGACAAAAAGAAAAAGGGTACAGAGCAGGGGAGGGGGTGGCTGAAGTCCATCCCTCAGCCCCTGTCCCTCATGCCAGATGGTCCGTCCCCTGTCCTCAGCGGTAAGGGGTCAGGGCAGGCTCTTAGCTGGCCACTCTCTGGTAGAAGTAGATGTAGCCCAGGTCCTTAGGTGGCTTCTCGGAGGCACACACTTTCTGGTCATTGTAGATCACCCATCTGGGGAAGAGGGGAGGGGGAGGGTGGAGAAGGAAGAACAGACTGGGCATCCACTTTGCATTAACTTAGTCTCTGACATAGCCCCTGGAGTTGATCCCGGTGATTCCGGGGCAAAGGTTCCCAACGTTCTCAGCCTGGGCCCCCACACCTACAGGCCAGCTGCGACCTGCCTCAAGGGAGCATCCCAATCCCATTCCCTGCTCGAGTCTTCAAATCCTCCAGTCCCTCTACGGCCACCCCCACCCATTCCTGTCAGGCCCCGGTCCGCAAACTTTTTCTGGAAAGGGCCAGGCACTAAGTAGTTTAGGTTTTGCAGGCCATCCGGTCTCTGACACAATTACTCAACTTTCCTGTTGCAGCGTGAAAACAGCCATGGACGATACATACGTGAGTAAGTGTGGTTATGCTCATTAAAACTTTACTTAGAAAAGCAGGTGGCCTTGGGCTGTCTGTCGTCTGCCGATCCCTGCGGTCAGGCATTCTATCACTTTCTCCTGTCTCTACATGCCCCCATCCAGCAGGCCTTTACCTTCTCCCGCAAATATTCTAAGGACTCCCAGGATGCCCCCACTCATCCCCACCAGCACTCCCCGGTTCAGAACGTACCCTGCCAGGCCCTCACCTGCCTTCCTTCTTGATGTGGCAAACATAGTGACCACACATGGTAGAGGTGCCCATGTGACTGATGAAGGCAAAGAGCTGATACTCTAGAGGAGACAAAGAGAGGGATCCCTGAGCGCCAGTCCAAAGATGCATCTAACAGCCCAAACTCAGGACACCAATCTCAGGGACTGGGGGGCAGCAACTGGGTCACAAGTCTGTCTCGGCCTCCTAGAAGCCCACCTTCCAAAGCCACGTCAGTGGAAAGAAGCTTCTGACCCCTCTGCCCCCTGAGGGAAGCAGAGCTGCCTTGGAATGAGGAGCTGGTAGCAGACTGGCTAGATTCCGCCGGCCCATCCTGTTTCCCAGGGACACTCACTTCCAGGCCCATCCCGGACTTTAGGTCCTACTGGCACAGACTCGGAGATGGAGTCGGCAGCTGAGCGGCCCTCCGAGATGTCCATGGCGGCTTCTGCATCCAGGTCATCAATGTGACTGAAGATCCAGTCCACGGCCCTTTCTAAACTATTGTTCTTGGAGAGGAGGGAAGCGTTACTCTTTCCAACAAGTTGAGGGCCAGAAAGACCACCAGTGAAGGCCTCCACTCCTTCAGCACAGCCACAAAAGGGTGGAGCCCGAGCCTCGGCCGTCCCACACCAGTGGTCCTGGGTCTGGCTCCCAAAGGATGGAACCTCACCCCCACCCGGTTCTTCCCCACCGGCCCCCGGTCCTCAGCCAGGGGCAGCCCATACCGTGGCCCGAAGAGCTTTCAGGGCCTGGTCCCGGGAGAAGCCCATGGAAACGATGGTGCTCACGCAGTCCTCCGGTGGGGGGTCAGCTGCTGCACTTGTGGAACCAGGCCCGCTGGAGCCAGGCAGGATGAGGGGGTTTGCAAAATCTGCGGGGGTGAAGGGGTTGAAGTGTGTGTGGGAGGACAGGGGCCCTGTTCCACCCTGCCGCCCACCCCGGCCTACCTGGATCGTCCATGTGTGACATGACCCAGTTCATGGCGGCCTCGGCCCCACTGTTGCCCGTGTAGTAGACAGCCTTGCGGCAGGCATCCATAGGGAAGCCCATCTCCACCAGCTGGATGATGACCGATTCGTCCAACATGGGTGCTGTGGGGGGAGAAGTGAGGGCACGGTGACCCGACTCCTTGGGCCACTATCTGCTCCTTCTGCCTCCCACAGTTCAGCCCTCTGGCCCTCTCCCAACACCAGCCCCCCAACCCCGGTTCCATGCATTTCCTTTCCAAGGCCTGGCACCTTACTCCAGAACTAAAATGGCGACACGCCATAATGTGGGGGCTGCAGGACTACAGACACAGAACTGAGGCTAAAGCTCTCCCGTGGATCCCCTCCTCGCCCATTCTGAGAATGGGCCCCGTTTCTGGAGTATGCTGCCTCTCCCCACCCCCACGTGCTGAGGTGACAAGGGCAGAGAAGCAAGCGGCCAGGGCTACTGCCATCCACACAGAGAATGTGGCGGGGAGTGCCCTAGTCGGCCCTCACGTCCATCAAGAGGGCAGGGCAAATTTGAAAGGGAGGACAGGAGAAACACGAAGGACAGGGTCAAGGGGAGGCAGGCAGAGAAGACCCCCATCAGCAAAGGAGAGAGACAGGCAGGAAGAAGAGTCACTAACATGTCGGAGAGGAGAAGTGAGGGGAGCAGAAGGAGTCTTCGTCTTCGTTGCCATAGAAACCAAGGCTACCTTTGGGCTCATCCGGAGTGACCAGGGGTGGGGCAATGTCAGGCAGCTCCTCCTCCCCAGGCTGCAGCCCTGTACCCCTCAACTGGGAGATGTCTAGCTCCTCTGGCATCTCAATGGACACATCTGTAATTGGAACGGCGGGAAAAGGGTCACCTCCCCAGCTCCCTGGGGCCCTGCCTGAGAAAGCACTTGGGGATCCTCAAGGCCCTGCCCCACACCTTGGCACTGCTCTGGAATAAGGAGCTGCTCAGAGCGGTACCAATCGCAGGGGTCCCTGTGTAATGTAATGGTGGGCCTGGGAATCAGGAGGCCTGGATTCTAGTCCTAGATCTGCCTCAGGTGCACTACGGACAAGGACGGGGGCCTCCAACTTGTACAACACAATGACCTCATACCTCTGTGGGTCTCGACTTATCTAAGACACGAAGTGAAATCAGGAGTTCTCAAAGTCATCAGGGGCCGTAAGACTCACGAGAACCGTTTCAAGATTATCTAAATGAGAACCTCTTACCAAGTACAAAAGTAAAACTATGAAAATCGCTTTTGGTTGTAATCATCACTGTAAAATCAAGTGTCTTAATATTTTTAGTCCGTGCTTTTCAAACTCGGCTCATTTTGAAACATTTAGGGTTATGTTTTCCTCCTTTGGAGGAAAGGTGGAGAATCACTAGTTTACACAAGGTAAGGCCCCTTCTTTTTCTCGCATTTTCTGCGTAACCTCCCTCACTCGTCCCAGCCACCATACCCAGTTTCTTGGGCACCCAGTCTAAGCCGAAGGTGAACTTCTTGATCTGGATGACCAGGTAGTCAGGGAAAGAGGCAAATCGTGTGGTCCTAGGGAAGAGAGAATGTCCTGGTACCCAGAGAATCCCAAAGTTCTCCTCGCCTGAGACCCCCACCCTGGGGTTCAGCCTCTCGTGGGTAGAAGACCTGATAGCCCAGAAGATACTCCATATTCTTATCTTGCCCTAGGCAGGCATCAGAGCATCTGCAGACAAGGAGCGGCAGAAGCCGGGGTCCTGTCAAAGGTGGGGGAGGAGGGGAAATGGCTGAAATCCCTTGAGACCAAGCACTCTTTCAGATCTCAAGCTTATGCCAAAGACAGAATGAGGCCCAAACTCAGGCCGTTTGCTAGAAATCCAAATTCTGTCCAAAACGGAGACTATGTGCCTTTGCTCTGCCAAGATTGAGGGCACGAGTGGACAGAAGCTGCACGAAAACGTGACCCTGTCCCACAGGAGGAGATGGGGTGATCGGGGCAGGACAAGGGAATGTGGCAATCATCCACGTCGACTGCTGCTGGGAACTCTCCCTTCCCTCGGGGCTAGATGATGAGCAGCCCCAACGGACACGGCCCTGAGACTCCAACCACGAAGGGCCGAAAGACTGAGAACGAGGCAGAGAGTATCTTTGGGGTCACCCTGAGAGCGGCCCGAAGCCTGAGGCGCAGACCAACAGGACTTACTTGACAGCTACTGATTTGGCCTGCAGGGCCGTGCTCCAGAAGTCATCCACCTGCTCCGGGGCCCCATAGGCCTCCAGGCAGGAGCTGAAGGGCACCTGGGCCCGAACCAGCTCCGGTAGTGGTAACTTCTCCTCCTCGGCTTGCCGCCTCTTCTCCTCATACTCCAGAAGCTCCTCTGGTGGCAGAATTGGTGGGTGAGGCCTTCAGAGGCCAATGCCTCTTGCCCTCCTTAGCCTTGCCAGGCTGGCCCGATGGCCGTTGACTACGTCAGCTGCCCTGCCCCCTCCAAACCCCCGTGACACACACCCACGTATGATCTCGCCTCTCGTCCTCAGCACAGTTCTGACAAGCAAGGGTGACCCTACCTCCCCGAGATGGCCCCCGCTCCAGACCTCTGGCTGGGGGAGCAGGGCACACTGTGGGCTCTGCTCCCATAAGGTGTCCTAGCACCCCGCCTAGGCCTCACAGTCCCCCTGCACCCAGGCCTCGCTGAGAGCAACCTGCCTTTGTTAAGGGCCGCGTCCATGCGCACAGGCAGCTGCATGATGTAGTCCACTCGCTGGGTGTACTTCACCTTCTCTGTGGCCAGGCACTTGATCTTTTCCTCCACCAAGAAGCGGAACACCTCGTTAGGGTTTTCAGAGCTCCGACAATTCCTCTATGGGAAAGAGGCAGTGTGGGGAGGTCGGTGCGGCCAGGAAAGGGGATGGGGGCCTGAAAGGGCCACTAGGGGGTCAGGGAGAGAGAGGAGAGGAAGGGAGTCTGCCCCTAGGAGGCATGCGGGTGCAAGAGTAGATCCTTCCCTAATCAACTCCCCCCCCCCAGCCCCGGTGCCATCACGGCACTAGGAGACCGTGGGGGAACGTGTTGGTATTTTTCTCTACAGGCAATAAGCATCTTCATCTCATTTGCTCTGGGTGTACCCTTCATTCGGCTGCAAGCCCATCAGGTATAAGGATCACTGCTTAGCTTTCTCCTCAGGGAAGGCCCAGTGCACGCAGACCCCCGGGGCCCAGCGGCGGGGCTGGTTGGGGCTGACCGGACGGAATGGGCAGGGGGGAGAAGGGCGAGAGCTGCAGGCAGATGGAGGGAGTGCGGAGTGCCCTCCTTGCCGTCTGCCCAGCCCTTACCTCCACCATGTTGATGAGGTGAAGAAAGAACTCTTGGGCATCCTGCTGCCGGTTGGTGGAGAACTCAGGGTGACCCTTGCCAATGAGGGCTTTGAACATCCGAGGGGCAATGCCATCTTGAACTTCCTAGGCAGAGAGCCAGGGCAGCGATTCAGCTGGGGCTCAAGAGGCCACCAAGGGGCCTTGTTTAGACATCTCCCAGACCTGTCTCCCCTTAATTCCAGAGCCTGAAAGGGATAGCGTCCCAGACTCACCTTCTGTTCTGACACCTGCTCCCCATCGCCTGATTCCGGTGCTGGCTTGGAATATTCTCCCGAGAGCAGGCCATGGCCCAGTTTGGCCCTGTGTTAACATCCAAGAGAACCATTTAGCTTCAGCCCACTAATGATCGTCTGACCTCTCTCTGTGCCTTTTCCGCCCCAACTCAACCCCTGCTTACAGCCCTTAGGCAACCCTCTACAACGTGAAAAACCGCAGAGCCCCCAGGAGCCCAACTCAAGGCAGACAGCACGGCCCGGCCCGAGGCAAACATCCTACGCTGCTGCCCTCTCCAGGCGATCATGGAGAACAGAAGGCATACAGGCCGCGAGGCTCTCGAGAACCTTTGTACACGGGACCTGGCTACATACACCTGGGTGCTGAAGTCCTGGGTAGGGTCCGTCGGGGCATTCTGGAAGATCTTCTCCAGCTTATCCACATACCTAAGAGCCAAGGGAAGCATAATTGAAGGCGCGACGGCCTGGGCTCCAAGGGAAAGGGGAGGGAGTATTATCCACTTGCTCAGGGAACGGGCTCCCTCCAGAGTGGGGAGTTATGTGGTTCAACCACGGAGTCCCATTCCTTCCCATTTCTTCCCAGCCACCTGTCCTTCCTCCCCTTCTCAACTATGCCAGCATGTGGTGCACTCCGCTGCCTTCTTTCCCGGCCTCCTTTCCAGGAGCGAGCCAGGGGAGGGGAGAAGGCAGCCTGGGAGAAGGGCAAGGACAGTTCCCATTCTGTGGGACGGAACGGGTCAACACGTTGTTAAGTTTCCACATATGCATGGAGTCCTTCTCAGTTAGAAGGCAGACTCCTTTCTGCTCAGAATGGGCCTTTTCTCTCTCCTGGTGTCCCAGGCCCTCCCCTCCCCTCCAAGGGCTACATGGCCACGGCAGGTCCTCATCTGCTGTCACTGGCCTGAAGTGAAGAGCACCTCCTCCCCTGCTGAGTCAGTCAGGAGGCCAGGGAGCGCCCTGGGGTTCGGTGTTCTGCCCTCGCTGGGGCCCATGGGGCCGGGGAACAGGGCTGCTCTAACTGATGGGAGTACGCCAGCCACAGCGTCACGGGAACGAAGACCGAGCCAGAACACAGAAGTCCTGACGGTGGCTGAAGGACTGTGCCTAGAGGCTGGCTACCGGCAGAGCTGCGGGGTCAGGGGTCCAGTCACCGGGAGGGGGTGCCACTCACTTCCTCTGGAAGTCGGGGATGCTGAAGAGCACCTGGACCACCGAGTTGAGGTAGCAGCTGTTACCCAGGTTCCGGATGCCCGTGTAGCCAGGCCCAAACAGGGGCTTCAGTGGCACACCTGACTCCTGGATCAGCTCCCATTCGCCAATCCGCTGGTTCATATCAATCTCCAGCTCTGTCATCGTCTTGTCCGTCTGCAAGGGAAGGGGCACTTCAGACACAGTGGGAAACTCAGTCCTGGATTTTTCTCACCGATCCCTCACAGGGTCCAGGACAGTCCCCAGCTGGAGCTTCGGATGTGTTCAATTACGGACTCTCACACGGGAGACACAATGGATATCCCCAGTCCCAGTCCCGGAAGGCCACGAGTGATTGTCCCCGAGGCCTGTGAGCCATCAGGCCTCCGCTCTGGTGACAGGAAGAAATGAATGCGATTCCGTCTGCTTGAAGTGTTTTTCTCATTCCTTCTCACCCCTCAGCTCTGCACTCAAACATCGCTTCCTTCACCCCCTCGACCAGCCAGGTCCTCCCGCTGTATGCCACTCCTGCACCACCTGTCTCTGTCTCTCCCTTTTTTTACTGAGCGTGGAGCCCAACACAGGGCTTGAACTCACAACTCTGACATCAAGACCTGAGCTGAGATCAGAAGTCAGACGCTTAACCCACTAAGCCACCCAGGCGCCCCTCTATATCTCTCTCACAGCACCCATCGGTTTGTGATTATTCACTCATTTACCTGAGCACATGATAAATGTCCCTTTCCATCTAGACTGTAAGTCTCTGTCTTAGTCACACTGTGACTAGCACATAGTACGTACTCAGTAGTATTCAATGAATGAATAAATTATTCTAGAAGGTTTTTCAAAGGAAGCGCAAATGTCTTGGGGACTGGGATAACTGTGGCAGCTGCCGTGGACACGCTGCTTCAGCCTCAGGCCGGGAAGCGCCCAGTGGGCGGGGATGAGGAGAATCTGAAGCTGGAGGGGACCTCACCTTCTGCATCTTTAGCATGTCGATGCCAAAGTGGGACAGGTGCTCAGCCAGGTTGGGGTCCAGGACCATGTCATCCTCGTCATAGGAGTACACGTCTAGGGCAGGAGGCAGGAGCAGGGTCAGAAGGGGTGGTTCTGGCCAGGCCTGGCCACCAATCCCACTCCCTGCCCCGAGGGGGCGCTGGTGGGACAGAAGGATGAGCCCGTAAAGGTAACCCTCTTGGCTGCCCTGAGTAGCAGCGAAGTCATGGGCCCTTCGGAGACTGGCTGGCTGGGAAGATGGGGTGAAAGAGCGCGAGGGCTGGAGTTACTTGTGACTCTACCACGCAGGGTAAGGTGCTAGGGTCCGATGGGTTTGGAAGGATACTCGCTAAACAGATAATGCTGGTTACATAACCTCTAAGAAAGGGACTGGGTTTCGGGGGTTAACTGAAGATTTAGTCTCATCTGCGGTATTTTCATTGTTTATCAAGAGAATGTACTGACGTGTTACTTGTGTCATACACAATGAGTAACAGTTCAGACACACTTCAGCATGGAGGGAGCTGGAGGAGGGGAGGGGAGGAAGTACCAGCTCCGTCGGGTGTGATGGTGCCCAGCTTGACAGCTAACGGGTAGCCCGTCTCCCTGTAATGCTCCACAGCATGGTTGTTGCCCCCACTGCCATCGAAGTAGCGTCGGCCGCAGAGAATGGAGCCATCTGTCAGGTTGAGCCACAGGTTCTCTCTCATGTCACACTTGGAACACTTCCAGCCACTAACCCAGGGAGAAGAAAGTCAGCTGAGATAGGGGTCAGGGGTCATGGGATTGGCCCCCTGCCAGTCCAAGAGCTCTCTCTTCTCCTCTCCTCTAGACATCCCTTTGCTGAGTTCATCTTCCCTAGTCCCCCTCCTTAGCCTGCTCCTGACCCTCTCCCCACCAGAACCCCCTGTTCTGGGGGTTGTGCCCCAAGGTGGAAGGGCCAGGCCTCACCAGGGAGGGATTCGAGAAGGGTTGTCCAGCTGCTTGAGGTTGAAGGCATGCTTAGACACCTGCCGTACTTCCCCATCCCAGGCCTGCACCTCCTGCTTGCGGAAGGCTGAGTCAGCCGACAGTAGGGCCTCCACTGCACTGGTCACCTGGGGGAAGCAGAGGGTCAGAGACGGTACCCAGCCCTCCCCCGTGCCCTGCCCCTCTAGCCCCTCAGTCTCCAGCTCTCTCGGGGCTTGCCCAAGACATCACTGCTCGGGCCCCGCTTGCCCTAGAGACCCTGGTAGGGCGGGAAAGTATTCGTACCCGATCTCTGACGATGTCAGGCAGTCCCCCCAACCCATCCCGGGCAATCTCCAGGTAATCCGGTAAAATAACAATCTTCACATCCTCATCATATTCAAACTTCTCCTCGCTGAGGTCAAACCCGCCTTCCATGCCTGGTGAAACAGGGAAGAGGAGGGAGGGTAGGACAACCACCACAGGTAAATGTCCCTCCTCTGATACAGCATCTCATTGTGGGCCACTGATCAGGACCATTCTTTTGGGGCTTTCCTAGAACGTCTAAGAGCGGGGAAGACCAGCTCAGGAAGAACAGGACTGTGATGGTGCTCACCAATAGCCAGCCGGGTGGGCTTCTTACGGGGGGGGTCTCCAGTGCTTGTAGTGGTGTCCTCCTCTTTCTGCAATGACGCAGGAAGGGCCAGGATCAGCAAATGGGGAGGACAGACAGGACAGAGTGGGTTAATCTTAGAAGGGAATGGAGCTAAAAAAACATGGGTGCTGAGTTCTAATGATACCAACAGAAATAGGTGAGAGGGGGAAATTGAGGCCAATCGGAGGTCAGAACAGAAGAGACAGATTCAAAATGGAGGCCCAGGGGCCTGTGCCTGAATATCCCCAGGCCCTGCCCCAGCCCTGTCCCTACCGGGCGCCGGGTCCTCCGGAGGTGCAGGTAGACTCGCTGGCCTGTCTTGTTGAAATGTCTCTCCACATACTGTTTCCCAAAGCCCAGGAATGTGTTCATGCAGATGTAGAGGCCACCCTCAGACTCCTGCAGTACAAGGAGAAGCAGGGGAGAAAACACAGGGAGGATGAAGCCTGGTGGGGAAATCAAGACCTAGGGCCAGACACGGCTGGTTTCCAAAAGAAAAGCTCTGTTCTTCAACACCATGTGGCTCTTGGCAGCCTTTTAGGACCCAGTACATGGCAAAGATTCTCCCCATTCTCCTACGACTTTGATAACAACCAAGGATACCAGGGGCTGAGCAACACCTGTCAGTCACCACTCCTCTTCCTTCTTGTTCCTTCTTTGGGCTTTGGAGCCTTCCAATCAATTATAGAGAACTCCCTTTATCTCTTTTTTTTAAGATTTTATTTACTTGAGAGAGAGAGAGAGTGCGAGCACACAAGCAGAGGGAGTGGGAGAGAGAGGGGCAGGTTCCCCACTGAGCAGGTAGCCCAGCAAAGGACTCGATCCCAGGACTCCGGGATCATGACCTGAGCCAAAGGCAGACTGAGTCACCCAGGCACCCCCCTTTACCTCTTTCCTTGAGGTAAATGGGAATCAAATACCATGGACTTCCAGTGCCACTGATTATATTCAGAGGGAAAAGGGGTCCTTTCCTTGGAGAAGAAAGGCCTGCATGGCAGACACAGAACCTAAACCAGGGACACAATGACAAACCCTGCCTCATCTCCAGGACTCAGAAAACTTTCCGGACTGGAGGAGCCGAGATTCTAAAACTTGAACAATACACCCAGCTCCTGAGCTTGCCAGCAAGCCCAGACTTTTCCTTTACCACACCCTACTAGGTCGTCAAACCTTGGTCCACACTGAGGCTTCTCCCTCCTTTCCTGCTAAAGCCTGGCTCCAGGGTAACAATGCCTTGTCCGGGGGCGCCTGGGTGGCTCAGTCGGTTAAGTGTCTGCCTTCGGCTCAGGTCAGAATCCCAGGGTCCTGGGATGGAGCCCCGCATCGGGCCCCCTGCTCCGCGGGAAGCCTGCTTCTCCCTTTCCCACTCCCCCTGCTTGTGTTCCCTCTCTCGCTGTGTCTCTGTCAAATAAATAAATAATCTTAAAAACAAACAAACAAACAAACAAACAAACAAACAAAACAATGCCTTGTCTGGGGCTCACTGCTATACCTGGGCCTAGTTTGACAGAGACATGAAGACCAGCATTCTCCAGCCACTACCCTGCTGCCTCCCCTCTGACCAATAACTAAATCCCCACTGACGTCCATCAACTGCCAACCTCAAAGCCATTCCCTCTGTAGAATAATCTAGCAACACCTGCTAAGACAGCTAAAATACATATAACCCAGGAAGAAAACAGGGAAAGACAAGGGTCCACCCTAAATCACGGCTAAGGAGGGAGGATGAGCTTGTCTAAAACAGAACAAGTCTGCCAGTGCCTTTGTGAATAGTGATGGATAAGGTGGAGGAGATAAGTGGAGAAAACAAGAGTCTTCCCTCAGATCCAAGCAACGACAGGCATCTTCTTCCTTGAATAAACGTCTCAGTGGCCTTGAAAAATTCTCTGCTGTGATATGAAAAATAGGGCACTGTCTAAGGCAGTTAGTTGTTGATCCCATAGATTGCTCTGTACCATTCCCTAGAACAGTGTGGATTACAATGTTGATGAGCAAATGGAACATTTTTCATCAGGGAAGTCAAATAAGCTCTCTTCCACCATGAACCCAATTTGAGGATAATCAAACACGCTGGTAGTTGGTTAGGAAAGCAACTAAGCCACACTGGAGATCTCCTGACTTGGGATGAGAGAAGGAAAGTATAACAAGCTTACAAAAACACCATTTGGATTATTCGAAGCAGTTACCAAGGAGAGACAGACAGGAGTGTGAAGAGGGAGCCACTGACTTCTACCATCTGTTGGTAATTAAGAAAAACCTTTCCCTCCTGAGGAAGACAGTGCTTCACCAAGCCCTGCACTTGATGAACTGGGTGGCATGTGGGGAGCTCCGCGGTAACCGAACTCCTCTGTTGGAAATAAACGCTGGTTTCCCCAAGGCTTGGGAACCCTGGAGCTCTGCTCTGAGCCATCCTCTTTTAGCTCTGCCAAAGCCAGACTCCAGAGAAGCAGCACATTGTCTGAGGCTCAGATCAAAGCCTAGCAAACCAAGCAAACCACAAATCACAGTGATGATCCTGAACTGGGCCTTAGATCATGCTGCTATACTCAGCACTGGCGATGCATTAATGAAGCCTTTCCACTCTGACTTGCAGTTTTCCCAGCCATGAGCTGTTCTGGCTGAACACCCTGGGCAGGGCCCAGCGGCCGCTGGTCGGGAGGGGTAGAGAGGGGGGCGGATCCCAACCAGGCTGCTGCCCTCTCAGTTAAGACTCTGGCCAGGCCAAAGGCTAGTCTCCGCTTGAGGGTGACACAGGAAGGCAGAACTGCAGGAAGAGAGGTTCCGGGTGGAGCCTGCAAAACGTGAAGCATGGTGTGGGTGGAGGCTTTGTCTAACTAGTCAAGGGTGGGACCGGGATGGGAAAGGGGTCTTAGTATCCTCCACGAAAGACACCGTCTCTCTGGGAATACTTTTAAAAGGGTTCCCTCTGCTCTCTGTGATGGGCGGGAAAAAGAGAGGGGGCTGCAGTCACAGGTCACCTCAAAGGAGAAAAGACTAGAGCTTTCCTCCCTTCTTTCCTCTCCTCCCTACCACCAATGACCCACCTCCCCGCCCCCTGTCCACATTAACCATGGGTGGAGTCTCTCTAACTTGGCCCTTCTCAGAACTGGCCTTCTTCACGGTCCCTTCCAGACTACTAGGCGCCTACGAACTGCAGTCCCCACCCTCCAACCCTAACACCGGCCCCGAACAGTGCGGGGTCGCCCCATCCCTCCGGCACGAGACTACAAAACCCGGAGAGCCGTGCGCGGCAGGCAAGGCCAACTCCCAGGCTTTCGCAGGGGTCCACTTGGGGGATGTAGTCCGACGATCGGGATGCGCCTCTGGCTTGGAACGGCAATGAGGGGAGAGAGCGACTACGATCCCCACAGTGCTCCACGAGACGGGGAACGGGCGAGGCGGGCGCGGTGCCTTCCGGGGGCGGTAGTCATACGACAGCTCCAGCTAATTGAATGCAACGGCAGGGAGGCGCGTGGGAGACTACAAGTCCCATGGTGCATCGCAGGGAGGCGGTAGCCCAAGCCTTGCAGGCCCCGGCAGAATGACCAGGGCGATGGAAGGAAGTCGTGCTCGCTCCGGGCGTGGGGAATGGGCTTACCGGTGTGTCGAAGGAGAAGGCGCACTCGTCTTTGTGGACCCGGTCTCCAGCCTTAGGAACCCGGATCGTCGGTAATACTGACAGCAGCGCCTCCTCACTCAGCTCCGCCATGACACCGGCAGCAGCTCCTCCACACACAGCGGCTCCCACCGTTCCCAGTCCCCCACCCCCTAGGCTTGCCGTCCAATGAGCACTACTCGTTAGGTGCATGCGCTAAAGGGAGGACGCGCGAGAATGGCAGTTGGACGCAGCCTGCCTACTAGTGCTCCGCCCTCTGCCCTACTCTTGGCTAACGCCAATGAAAAGCGCTTCTAATGCAACCGATGGTCGAAGGAACCAATCCCACGCTCCCAAGGGCAGAGCGCATGTAGAGCAGCGAGGTGGGTCCCCGAGTTTTGGATGCTCGGACTCTGGGACCCCTACAGTCCCTTCGCGTGCCTTCTATCAAAGAGCAGAAACTGACGGTTGTTTAAACCAATCAATCCCAGAAACTTTCCTGGGTCCTGTCCAATCGGAAAATAGAAGGCCAGTTGTACTCTTGGTATTTGAAAAGGGGCTGTCCAATGAGGCGGAGTTTGAGAGGGTTGGGGTCGAGTGATTGATAACTCCGTCAACCAATAAGGATTACTATCTCTGTCGCCTCAGAAAAACCTTCACAACTTCGTCTCCAGCTGGATCTGTACAAAATCGCGTAAAATTTCATGACTCTATTTTTTTTTAGTAAGATCATTTGGCTTAGAAACTGAAGGTCGTAAAAGCGAAGACTGGCACTCCTCAAAGTCTCACGACAGACAACTCGGAACCCGTTGCGGGACAAAAGTCCCCTTATCGGGGCGGCGTCAGCCCTGGACAAGCCGAGCCGCTGCTCATTGGCCCAATGGTCCTCATGATAGACGTCGTCCCAGCCCAATGGCTTCCTGCACTGGAGGCGGGTCTCACAAGGAGGCCTATAGGAGCCTGCGTCGGCTCCACCAATAGAGTCAAAGCAGGGGGCGTGGCGGGAGGTTTGAAACTCGGCGTCGGGAGTTGAGGCTCGAGCTGCTGTGCACCCAAGAGAGGAATCGGGGCCTGGTAAGTGATTTGAATTAATTAGTGAGTAAGTTAGAGGGACCAGCGGGCCCGGAACGAGCCGGCCTGTCAGCTGCACCAGTCATTATCTCCACAGAGGCCTCTGGCCCAGGGGCCGGACGGCTCCTCGACTGGGAACCGGGAAGATCGGGTGGTCTGCAGTCAGAGGTCAGACGTGGTCGCGGCAATGGCTGAGACCTGAGTCATTTCTCACAGGCGTCCCCTCCTCGCCCCGGGCCGGGCCCTGCCCCACCTTATTCTTCCTGGTTGAGATGGGCTCAGCCAAGAGCTTCCCAGTCACTCCGGCGCGGCCTCCGCCGCACAACAAGCTTCTGGCCCGAGTGGCGGACCCCCGTTCACCTAGTGCCGGCATCCTGCGCACTCCCATCCAGGTACTCCGGGCCGGGGTGGGGGAGGCGGAGTCGGAATTCTTGGGCTTCTGCCTAACCTGATTCTGAGAAAGCCCTCACGCCCTCCTCCTCTTTCTATTTGAGGCCTTGTTTTCCACTTTCTTAATCCGGATGGGGTAGGCGGAATGCCTGAGGGGCGCTGGCAGTGCCTGCCTGGAATATCCACCTGGGGCTAGAGACCTGGGACGGAAGAAAGAGTCTGGGTCCAGACTTGTTGTAGCCTTTGGTTCTACCAGGTGGAGAGCTCTCCACAGCCAAACCTACCAGCAGGGGAGCCGCTGGAGGGTCTCAATCAGGCCCAAGACTCAGATCCCCGCTCTCCTACCCTTGGCATTGCACGGACACCTATGAAGACCAGCAGCGGAGGTAAATGGTGGGCCCAGGGAATTTTGGTAAGGCTGTCACCTAGCGTCCGTGGGTTAGGCCAATGAAGCCATCTTCTGAGAGCTCCTTCTTAAAGGAGCCTCCATCCTCTTGCTTTGAACCAATCTCACTCTTCTCTCAACATTTCTCCTCTCACCTTGATTTCTCTCTTCCCAATCCCTCACCCACCAGGGCATGAATCCTAAAGTTCCTGTATCTTTTCCTCCTTGCTGAATGGTTTGTATCATTGGGTCACTATCTCACTTGACTTCTCCCCTCTAGAACCCCCAAGCCCACTGGTGAAACAGCTGAGTGAAGTATTTGAGACCGAAGCCCCCAAATCGAATCTGCCCCCAGAGCCTGTTCTGCCCTTAGAGGCAACTTCATCTTTTGAATTGGACTTGCCTCTGGGCACCCAGTTTTCCCTTGAGGACCAGATGCCACCCTGGAGCCAGACTGAGCTCCCCTCCAAGCAGGTGTTCTCCAAGGAGGAAGCAGGACAACCCTCAGAAACCCCCATGGCCAGCCAGGGCTCGGACAAGCCCTTGAGAGACCCTGAGACTCCCCGATCTTCAGGTACAGAATCTAAGGGCAAGGTAGAGGGAAGAGAAATCGGGATAATGTCCACGGATGAGTGTAGGAGGAATAAACTGTAAGCCCCTAATTTTGGCTTTTGGCTTTATCTCCTTACCCACCCTAGGTTCTAAGCACAATAGACGGAAAGCAAATGGCAAGGTACTAGGGAGATCTCCCCTCACAATCCTACAGGATGACAACTCCCCCGGAACTCTGACACCACGACAGGTAAAGGGAGAGAGGGTGAAAACCGTTACTAAGAAATCCAGGGTAGAGGGTGGGAAGCCTTTTTACCCAATCTTCGCTCTCTTGAACAGCGTCCCTCCCTGCTCCAACTCACACACTGCTTTTGGCAGGGTAAGCGGCCTTCTCCCCTGAGTGACAATGCTAGGGAGCTAAAGGAAGGGGCCGTTCTGGGAACTGGACGACTTCTGAAAACTGGAGGCCGAGTGTGGGAGCAGGGCCAGGATCAGGACAAGGAAAATCAGCACTTTCCAAACTTGGTGGAGAACTAGGCCGAGTATGGCCCCAGCACTGGCTTCAGCCGGGGCCTAGTGATGTTGCGTCCCCTCAACCCCGTCTTTCCCTGGGAGACTGGAAAGGCTTGTTGTCTTCAACGCCCCCCGAAACTCCCAGCTCGGGGACTGAGCGCTTTCTTGGGCTCTCTTTGTGTCTCCTGTGTTTCTTGTATATTAAAGAACGTGGTTTTAAATGATGTTTTCAAGTGTTCTACCTAAACCTTGCAGTGGGCTTCTGTATGTAGAAAAGCAGCCTGAGGAACTTGGGTTCCCTGTCCTCCAAGCCTCTTTCACATGCTTCCCTTAAATCCTGGGGTTCCCCAGAGGTCTGTCCTTGGCCTTCTCTTGCTCCCCCTAGGTGTTCACTTCTAGGGCTTTAGCTGTCATTCACTTATATTCTGGTAACTTCCAGGTCCCTCCAACTAGCCCTGACCTTTATCCAGCTGCCCTGTAGGCACTACAGAGTCAGTTTATCTAAAGTTGAATTTCTGCTCTTTCCCCCAGAGCTATTCCTCATCCCATATTCTCTATCCCTGATTATACCCCCTGTTATCCAAACCTGAACTTTGGCCATTATCTTGAATGCCTCCCTTTTAATATCCCATACCCTAGCACTAAATTCTGGTGATTCTATATCTTTCATCTCTTCCCCATCCCTTTCCTTGGCCCCCTGTCCTACCGCTCTTGATTTTTTTTTTTTTTAAGATTTTATTTATTTGTCAGAGAGAGTGAGTGAGCGCACAAGCAGGGGGAGCGGCAGGCAGAGAGAGAAGCAGGCTCCCCGCTGAGCAAGGAGCCCAGTGCGGGACTCGATCCCAGGACCCTGGGATCATGACCCAAGCCGAAGGCAGTCGCTTAACCAACTGAGCCACCCAGGCGTCCCTCCCGCTCTTGATTTCTTGCCATCTCCCTCCTGCCTTGTTTCCTTCCAGTCTCCCTTCCCACCATTTCATCAACCTACACCCGCCGCTGGGGTGACCTTTCTGAGAAGCACAACTGACCATGTGACTCCGCCGCTCAGAACTCTTCAGTGGTTCCCCATTGCCCTTAGGATAAAGTCTCCGCTGGTATTCAAGGTCTTCTGTAATCTGATTCTTTCTCAACATAACCTTCCTATACATACGCATACATACGCAGATGGGGCGTATGCCCTGCTGGCCACCTGGTGAATATCTTCTGATCTGTCTCAGGCCTTCTCCATGAGGCCTAGGCTTTCATCTCCACCCTACTTTCTGCCCCCAAGCTGTTTGGTACCCAGCCTTTATCACTGCACCTGTAGTACCTTATTACTTAAGTTGGGCCTGTGTCTTTTTGGAATAGAAGTGGGGCAGAAGCCAAACATCACAGACATACCGGGGCACTACACTTTATTGCAGGTCCTTTAGGAGGGAAATAAAGAAGGTAGAAAGGGGAGAAATCATGAAGGGGCCAGGATCCTAGTGGTGCCAGAGCCATAGTCACAGGATGGAGCACCCTCTGCCACCCAGGTCTGGACAAAGGTAGTGGCTCTGGGGGAGGAATTCCAGGGCCTGGGGCCTCAGACTGGAAGCCTGCTAGGCCTGCCAAGGGCTGGGGGAGAGGTCAGTTGTCCTTGCCCAGTGAGGGAGAAGCTGCAGGACCATGGAGAGGGGAGGCCATGGGAGGAGATGGGGCAGTTCTTTGCCCCTGTGTCCCTGATGCTGCCTCCCATAGGCATACCCCCGTTTTCCCTGCTGCCCTCAAAGGACAAAGCTGGGTGGGAGTGGCAGCTGGGGTGTAGAAGAAAAAAACATTAAAAGAAATCTTAAAAGAAAATTGGGCAGGGGAGGGGGCAACTGAGTGTCTTCATGGCCTTTTACCTCCCCTCCTCCAGCCTCCTTAGTTCCAGACTTTGAGGAAGCTGTCCCAGGAGCCAGTGGCCACAGCCATCCCATCAGCTGTGACCCCCAGGCAGCTGACCCTGTTGTCATGGCCAGAAAGGATGCCTGAGGAAGAGAGAGAGGAGTCAGCCTGTTTGCCTGTGCTGCTTTGGCAGAGAGCGCATGTGCGTCTGCAGGAATCCTAGGTTAGATTGGCCATGGACTCAGCCTCTGGTAGGGACTCAAAGAGGATTACCCTAAGGGGCAGGGTTTCTCTTGAGGCCAATCTCTGTGGAGGGCGGGGTGGGGGGCCGGGAGGGACAGGAAAGGTCGGCAGTGTTGGTGTGCTATGAAAAAAGCAAGGAGCACCTTGATGGGCACTAGAAAATGGGGAGGTTGCTCTTTAGTCTCATTCCTGAGTCTCCAAATGAAGAGACTGAGGCCCCAAGAGAAGTGACTTGCCCAAGGGCCCTCAGATCCTAAGCAACAGAATTCAGATTTGGATCCTGACTCTCTGGCCAGTGTTATTTTCATTCAGCACCTGGCCTCTCCCAAGAGAAGCCACACTATCTGATTCAGCTTCAGACCAGGGTGGTCCTACTTAAGTCCCAAGGTTGGGGGTCACGCTAGATCTCCTTGATTCTGCTTATTACAGTTCCCTGAGATTGCCCTTTCCTCCAGTGGATGCCCCTGACACTTCAGAGGCCCTGGAAATCCAGAAGAGACTGGACATCCCCAGATCTCGGGTGACACAGGAGCTCCTTTGGCAGGAAGCAGCTAGAGCATTGGGCGGTGGAGAAGGGCCACTAGAGATGATGGTCTAGGTTGGGAACCAAGGGGGACTGGATTCTAGGGGCAGAGCTCAGAGTCATCCAGCAATTAGGAAAGAGGGTCCCAAAAAGGGGAGCTAGTAGGAAGGTCCTTCCAGCCGAGGTGGTGGCGGGGGGGGTGGGGGGGTGGGTGCTGGCCAGCCCTTACCCACACGCTCGCACTTCATGGAGTCCCAGATGTTGCAATTGAAGTCGTCGTAGCCTGCAAAGAGCAGACGGCCGCTGAGGGAGAAGGCCACGGATGTGATACCACAGATGATGCTCTCGTGGGAGTAGGCAGTCAGCTCCTGGTCTGCCCGCAGGTCAAACAGGCGGCAGGAGGCGTCGTCCGAGCCTGTGCAGATGGCCTCTCCGTTGGGGAAGAACTGAGGGTACAGGTGGCAAGGGGGTCAGGACTCAGCCCCGGGCGCCCGCTACCTCTCCCGCCCTCTCCCTGGCTCCCGCCCTGGTGGCTCCAGCGCAAGCGCTTTCCCTCAGGCTCTCTGCCCGGCCCTTCCCCAGCAGTCTTCATTTCTGACATTTATCCCAGCCAGCTGCATGCCAGTTGGCCACCCGACACCCATCGCTCGGCCCCTCGCCACCGCGCAAGCAGGCAGGCATTATTTGCACGCTGCGAGGCTGAGGGAGGGCGGGCGGCTTGCCCAGGGTCACATGGCTAGAAGGGCGGAGGCTGTCCCCGACTCCGGGCTCAGGGCTGGATCAGGGTGTGGACGTGCAGGGCCAAGTGCAAATGTGTGACCTGAATCTCATCACAAGGAAATGTCAGATAAACTCAAAGGGACGGAAAGCCTAAAGAAAATTGAGTGGCACTCTTCAAAGATGTCAAGGCCCCGAAAGACAAAGAAAGGTAGAAAAAAGGTTCCAGTTTAAAGGAAACTGAAAAGATACGGCAAGGAAATGTGATGCATGTTCCTAGACAGAAAAAAACACGGCTATTAGGGACATTCGTGAGATAATTGGTGAAATGCGAGTATAGGCTATAGACTATATTGTGTCATTGTTCAATCTGATTTTAAGAATTATACTGTGACTACGTTAGAGAATGGCCTTGTTTTTAAGAAATACGCACTGAAGTATTTAAGGGGTAAAGAGGCATGATATCTGCAACTTACTCTCCAAAGAGGAAAAGAAAAGGTAATAAAACATATCTATGTGCACATCTAGGTGTATGTGTCTGTCTTTCCATCCGTCCCTCCCTCCATCTACAGAGAGAATGCTAAAGCAAACGTGGTAAAAACGTCAGCAGTGAATATGGGCGAAGGGTAGGTGGAAGCTGATTGGGTTACTCTCGCAACCTTTCTGTAAGGTGAAATCATTCCAACCAGGAAAGTTACAAAGAGGGGGTGAGGGAGCTGGGGAAGGGATGAAGGATGTGGGGGGGCTGGTGAGGAGGTCCCGGGAGTTGGGGCGCAGAGGGGGGCTCACGCAGATAGCGTTGATGTCCGACTCGTGGCCAGTGAAAGTCTGCCGACAGGTTCCCTCCCGCACGTCCCAGAGCTTGGCGCTGGCGTCACAGGCGCCCGAAATGAAGAGTTTGAAGTCAGGAGAGACAGCCAGACTCATGCAGTCCCCCGTGTGCCCCACAAACACGGTCTTCTGCTGCCCAGTCTCGATATCCCACAGAGCGCTGCCGGGAGGAGGGGGGGCTGTCACCCTGTCACGGAAAGCCCAGGACAGAGCCATGCCCCAAGCCCCGGCACCCACAGGGTTCAGTCCTCACCAAGTGGTGTCCCCGGAGCTGGTCACGATGTTGTTGTCATCCAGGAAGCGGCAGCAGGAGAGATAACCTGGGGGTGGGTGAGGACAGCGGCCGGGCTGCAGGGCCACATCCCTGGGCCTCTCACAACAGGGACGGGAAGAGAGGGTCTCTCACTCACCTGTGTGAGCAGAGAGCTCCCGGCTGACCTTGACATTGCCCTCACGGGACTTGAGGCTGTAGATGGAGCACATATTGTCCAGCCCCCCACATGCCACAAAGTTCCCTGATGGGGCATAGGCACAGGTCATGACCCAGGAGGAGCGCAGCGGGATGGCGTGCACCTGCAGGAGGGTGGGAGGCAGGACCTGAGCTGAGCTCCCAGGTGGGGAGGGCAGAGGAGGGGAGGCACAAAGCCCCCAAGGAATCACAGGGTGATGGAGGGCTGGGGAGACAGCTACCTTATTGGTGGTATAGGTGTCCCACACGATCAGCTTCCCGTCTTGCGAGGCACTTACCAGCAGCCTGGGGAGAGGGCACCCCACGTCACCCAAGCCTCTCCTTCCTGCCTGTCCCCCCACCCTTGGGTGCCCCTCAAGCCTCACTTGGAGTCGGTGGCCCAGTGCATGGCATAGATCTTGGCCAGGTGTCCCCTTAACGTCCGCCGCGTCCGCATCTGGACTCTTCCCACGACCTCGAGGCCCGACACCAGCTGCAGAAAAGGGGGCACTAGAAATCAGGGTGAGTAGGGTACATGCCTAGATGTCAGCATCACAGCCACCGATCCGGACCAGTTTCTGTTCTGTGCCAGGCTCTGGGGTCAGGCCCCCAGCCTTAGAGAAATAAGGCCCTGCCCTGCGGCGGCTTAAACTGAGGTGGGAGAGACCGGGCATGGCCAGTGGCACGTTGCCAAGTGTTGAACAAGCATCTCTCCGGCGCGGGCTAGCGGAGGAGGTGGGGGCGGGAGAGTGATGTCCATCGTGGAAATACTCCCACCTTGACCAATTTCAAGCTGCCAGTGTGAAGTCACTGAACACGGACTTGGGAAGAGAGGGGCACATCCGCTGTCCTGAGCCGCTAGAAGCCCGGCCCCCCACGACACTGCCGCACGTCTGTCTCTTCCACTGGCTACCCCTGGCAGCCCCGTGACCCTGAACTGCACCTCCTGAAATTTGCGGTCCTATGTCCCTTACACTCCATCCAGCCTCTCGATTTTGGCTGGGGCTCAAGTCAATGGCCTTGACTTGTCATTTACTTGCTTTGTTGTCCTGGGCAAGTTGCTTACCCTCTCTGAGCCTGTTTGCTCATCTGTAAAACGAGGTTTATAGCATCAACTTCTGGGGTTGTTGTGAAAATTAAATGAAATTATATATTGAAGCAGCTTAGCCCAGTGTTGGGCTCACGGCAAGTGTTCAATGTTCACTCTAACTATTAACGTATTTAATCCAACATAAGATGACACCAACTCTATGAAGCACCATGCTTTTAAGTATCACTGAGAAAGAAAAAAAAATGCTGCCAATTATAATTGTAAGGCATCGTCTATTTTGGGCTGCATCTTGATCTCAGATATGTCAAAATGTGAAAAGATGTGACTTTAGAATTGATGACATACACTATTAGAAAACTAGAAACTGCTCTATAAGGGCTTTATGATTTACAAAGCGCCGTCCCTCTTCATCCCCGCCACACCGTGAGGGGGTATAACCATTCTCACTTTATGGTTGAGGACTGAGACAGCATCTGCATCCTTAGCTTCCAATAAGGTGCCTGGCCCACAGCAGATCTCACTAAATGTTTGTTGAATGAATTAATGAATGCCGTTCCTCATTCCAAGGACATGCTGTACTAAAGCTCAGGCGCCAGGCTCTTGCTGGTCGGGGAGCTCCCCTCCCCTCCACTCCCCTCCACTCCCCTCCGGCCCTGCCTCGGCGGGGACAGGAGGTCTCACCTCTGCCAGAGTAATGTCGGCACAGGCTTTCCGGGCATCCTGGGGGGGGAAAGCAGTCATCAGGGGGGCATAAGGGCAAGGTGGGGGTGGTGGTGCATGGGCCTCTGAGGTAGGTGGGCTTGGGGCTCTAGGGTTTGGGGGGCACCTCAAATATGAGATCCAAGTTCAGGAAGTCTCTGGTCCCTTCCAGGTCAGGGGTCTCTAAGGTTTCACTCAAGAGCAAAGCCGGCCTCCTTCCTGCCCCCACCCACCACCCTGGTCCACACTCCCTCGTGTCCTGGGTTCCATGTTTTCTGGGGTCCCCCAGTGGGAGAGTTGTGGGGTTACTGCAATCTGCTTCTTGAGCTGCTCTGCTTCCTGACGCAGCTGCTCCATCTCCCCCATGGCTGACAGGTTGAGGGGTAGTTCCGGCTCCTGTCAGGAACATGGGGTAGGTGTAGGGGGTCCCCACCAGGCCATGTTCCTGTCCCTCACACCCGCACCAGACTCCAGGCCTGCAGCCCACTATAAGAAGTAGAGAGATGCCTGGGGGAGGGGGCCCGCACCAGCTCCCCACGAGCCCCTCCACGTACGGAGTCCTGTGCACCAAGCCCGGCCCTGTCCGAGCCCTCCCTGCAGCCCCGGCCCCGGGCAGCAGAGCCCCGCCAGCTCCCTCTTACTTGGACTCTGACTGGACCTCTCCTGGGTTTCCAGCTCCGGTGCCCAGGCGCCTCTTCACTCCCTCAGCTGCGACGCCAGCCCGTCACCTGCCCCGGCTCTGCTGCCAGAGGAGCTGGCCTGGCCTGGCCCCAGCTCCGGGGGGGTTGGGGGGGGCACTGACAGAGAAGGTAGGGCCAACGACGACAACATCAGGCAAATGAAATCAGCTGGCAACAGCGGGGGCCGAGGCGGGGAGCGGGAGAGGGCAGGAAGGGAGGTGTGTGGCTTCCAGACAGCCTGGGCCCAGCCCGGGGCGGGGGGTGGGTGGGGGCTTAGGTGGGAGCAAGAGTTTGGGGCTATAGAGAGGAGCAGCCCCCCACAAGCCCCGGGGGGAGGAGGGGTGGAAGGGGGTGCTTCCCTGGCCAGTCTCCCTGTAGGCAGAGATAAGAGCATCAGGCCCCTTGGGATTAGAGCAAAGCTGTGAGGATTAAAGGTTGGGGTTTGGGAGGGGTACAGAAGAGAAGCAACCACAGCCCAGTGCCCCCCCCGCCCCAGCTCCCACCAATGCTGATGATCGTGGCAGTCAGGGCGTGCCTAGCAACCAGCCCAGGAGCCAGAATATGAGGGTGAGAGGTAGCCCATTATCAACACCCAAGATTTCGTCCCTAAGTTCAGGGTTGCGGGGAAGGAGGTTCAGGTGAATATGGGGAGGGTACAGGCAGGAGCTGAGATTAGATGGGACTGATCTGGATAATCCTTCTTCTCAACAAACCCCAACCAGCTGCCCCTGGGTCTGATCTGGGGGGGGGGGGGAAGGTACAGGGGATCCAGAGAAAAAGACTGGACAGGGTGGCCCCTGCTTTGAGCGGACAAAGGGTGGGAAGTGGGGCTCAACCCCAACCTGGCTTCCATCTGGGGTTTGGCCCACTCCTTGCCCCCATGACTCACAGGGTCCTGCTGGGGTTGTGAAGGCTGGAACCCAAGGGATCAGGCGGCCCTACGTCTTGGCCAAGCTGGGAGAGGGAAGACGGGGCTTAGAGTTGGAGGCCCAGGGAGCAGCTGTCTGGGTCTGGGTCCATTTGCATATGGGGAGCAGGTGGCTGGGATTTCCCTGACAAATCACAGGCTTTGAGCGGCCCCGCCTCTGGGAGGCCCAAAGACACCTGTCTCCTCCCAGGCCAGCCCCAGGCACTGCCCACTGCAGACACCACAGAAACCGTGATACCCTTGTCCGGGCCCTTGACTGAGGGATCTTCAGTTCTTTATTACAGGCTGGGACAGGGCACTGGGGTTAGCCTCCCTCTCATCCTCCGCACGTGAAGCAGTCAGGCCCTCTCCCCTGCCATTTCTTTCCAGGGAGGCATCGCGTCCTCAGTCTGTCCTCGGGCTGGAGGTCCATCAGCCAGGCCTGGTGAGCTCTAGGCTAGTCTGTGCAGTGTCCTCTGAGTCCAGAGCTGGACAGCCCTTGTGGTCCCCAAGGTAGTAGGGGTGCAGGGACAGACAGCTCACTGTTCTTCTGCTCCCAGCACATGGGGGCTTCTCGTGGGTCCTGGCATCAAGGCGACCCTTCACAAGTCAAGTGGCCACATCCCCAAGGAGCTGGCTCAGTCCCTCACAGTTCCTCTCGGAGCCGAGGCGGTTTCCCAGCCTTGTCCTGGACCCGCGGAAGCCTGCGGCTGGGGGGTTCCGGGGAAGGGTCTTTGCTGGGCATTTCTTCCTCCTCATCCTCCTCCTCCTCCTCCTCTGGCTCCTTCAGCAGCTCTTTGGCTTCTGTCCACTCCTGGGGAGTAGGGAGGAGAGTCTGGCCCAACCTCCTGCATCACCTTGCCCCCAAGGACCCTCCCTGGGACGTCTCGGCCCCCGCCCCTCATCCTTCACACACCAGGAGAGACAGCCCTTCCTACTCCGGCTGCTGCTCACCTGCTCCCTGTGCTCAGGCGCCCACGTGTGCCACAGCGCCAGGGCGCAGCGCCGTCCCCGCGTCACGGCCCACACACCGTGGGGGTTCTCCCCACCGGAGCTGAAGGCCACGAGGCGTCCACAGCGAGGACGAACCTGAGCCTGAGGGGTGAGGGCAGGTTCAGCGCCACGGATGGGTGCTCTCAGAGCACTTGGCCCTGACTCCCTACGGCAGGTGGCGGGCCAGGGCACAAAGAGTTCAGCTCTCCTGCCCATCACTTCCCATTCCTTAATTCAGGGACCATCCTGGGGGGAAATGGGAAGTTGGCCTCAACTTGGGGAGCACAAATGCCAGACTGAGGCTAGAGGAGTCAGAGCCAAAGGAAAGGGGGCTCCGTGGAGGGCCTCCCCACCCCCTGCCCAGGCCTTGACTTTTCCTGCTCAACCTTTGAATCCCAGGTGTGAAGCAATCAGAGGGTATGAATGCAGTACCAGACTCTGGGTACTGGGGATAAGGATCCTGGGGACATTTTTCTACCTCAGAGAGGCCATGCATCATCGGTAGCTGGTGGCAGTTAGCAGAGAAGGAGGTAACTGGGTAAGACAGAGCAGTAGATGACGCAAAATCACTGTCCCTCTCCTTCTGCCCAATTCCAGCCCCTGGTTTCTACCTGGACTAGGGCCTTGGGGACCTGCGCTTTATCCACCCTCCTTGAGGGAGTGAGGCAAACACTGAAGGCAGGGTTTGGAAGGGCCACAAGAGATCTCCCTGGGAGGTACCTCTACTAGAACCCCTGAAACCCAGACACATGGTAGAGAGGGCAGGGGAAGCCAGAAAGGAAAGAAAGGGTTAAGGGGGCCCCGGCCATTTCCCTGCATTTGCCTCTGGGAAGCTCCTGTTTTGAATTCAGAGCCCACAGCTGGGGTCCCCGCCACACCCCCACGCCCCCCACCCAGCTTACTGTGACCGTGAGCGCATTGGGCTCTGTGAAGAACAGGTCCCCACCGCGGAAGTCTTCGTTGAGGTAGAGAAGCCCACTGCAAAGGGAGGAAGGCGCAGGCAGTGAGACCCCCAACCCAGGCCCACCCACCTGACCCCTGGGGGGGCTGCCCACCTGTAGTCTCGATAGGTGTAGGCTGGGGGCTCCCGCCAGCACTCCCCGGTGTCGGGGTCCAGGACGCAATTGTCTGCATGCACCGGGTGACTCAGGTCCATGCGCTGGTCCTGCTCTCCTGGGAAGTAAAGGGGCCTGGTGCATGCCCCTGTGCCCATCCACTGCCGCCCACACTCCCCCTGCAGCTTCGGGGAATCACGGCTGGACAGAGGAGCCAAGCCCTCACCCGGGCGGGGGAGTCAGAAAGCCCACCAGGTTTGGGGATGCGGAGGGGGTGCAGTGCCCAACAGGGGCCCGGGGTTGGGGAGGAACAGCTACGCTCCCTGGTGGTTACCTTCTATGGCACTCCGGCACACCAGGTGGGTGAAGGAAAGATGCAGGGGCCGCTCCGGGGAGAAGTAGGCCTGTGTCAAGGTCCTCACGCGCTCACTCACCTCCAGAAGCAGCTTAGCCCCCTGACTGCCCACGGCCCCAGCCTGGGCCAGCTGCAAGCAGGGAAAGGAAGGGCGGGAAAGGAGGGGGCAACAGAAGGGTGGCCCTGCCCCAGCCCCTGCCCTACTTCCATTGCTCTCCACCCACGGATTTGGTCTCAGCAGCCAGCTCTGTCCATCAGCCCAAACTGCTCCTTCCATTGGCTCCGTGACCATCACCCAGGTCCCGAGGTCTCAGAACACCTCCCCTCCCGCTGCCCTCAACTCTAGGCAGGGGACTCAGGTGCTCTCAGTCCACGGGAGAGGCCCAGGCGTGGGCACCCAGCCTCCTGCGTACCCTCTTCTCTGGTTCTGGGCATCAGACCAGAGCATGGGAGCCTCCTCTTACCTGTGCAGCCTTGAGCACCGTGAGCCCCTCGAAGCGCTCATGGGGGGTGTGAGGGGAGCGGCGGCCACGATAGCCAGACCTGGCTCCGGCCTCGGCGGCGTCCTACGGAGGGAGAGAGGTGGCTGGGGAGTCTCACTCCCCGGGTCCCAGGCCATCCCCCACCTCACTGCCCACAGGGCTGCCAGACCTTCCTCCAATCCTCCCACTCCCCGGAAGAGGCTAGAAGCCCCCAGGGTTCCATGTTGGCTCCCTTCCCTGAGCTGCTGCCCCTTCCCACAGAATGACTATCTTCAGGTCTATATTGTCACTCTCTGGTAAAGATCTGGAATCCCACTGGCTGAGGGGGCTGTGCCCAGAGCTCCGGAGAGCTTCCTAGAGTGGGGAAGGGGCCTCTGAGAGGGTAAGGGCCATTGGGGAAAGGGGGCAGGAAGGGCTTGATCATTCGTTCCTGATGAGCCAGGGATAGAGGAGTCTCTCCAGAAACAGGGCGCTAGCAGGAAGTTTGAGAGTCAGGCTGGGTCCCGGCTGGCTCGACGTGGGGAGACAGCCGAGGTGCCTCTCTCTGACACCCTTGACACACTCTCGGAGAATGTGACAACCCTTGATGCTGAGCCCCAACTACCCAACCACCTACATGAGTCTCATTACCTGGGGGTCTCCTGGTATTTGGATGTCCCTTTCCTGACACCTATTCTTTTGTCTGCTTTCTGCAACCCCTACCCAGTTACCCTGTGTATAAACCCCATCTCTGAGAGACCACCTACTCACCCAAGCCATCTAACCTTCCATGCTTGTATTTATTCATTCAACAAATCTGTACTGAGCACTTCCTATATTCTAGGCACCGAGGATACAACCATGAACATGAAAAGGTCCCTGCTCTCATGTGGTTTATATTTTGAGTAAACAAACAAACAAACAAACCAGATCAATTCAGATGGGGATAAAAGGTATTTAAAGAATTAAAATAGGGCTACAACCTTGAGAGTGCCCAGGCAGTGGTTAGGGGACAGCTAATTGATGAGTGAGGTGACATCTAAATTGAAAGCAAATGATATAAAGAAGCCACTTGAATATGTGAGAGAAAAAAATGTTCCAGGCAGCAGAAACCGCAAGTGCAAAGGTCCTGAGGCCAGAATGAATCTAGTGCGATGGAGGAACAGAAAGAAGGGCTGATACTTGGGAGTTATCCCTGACTCCATCCTTTCATCCATTGTCTCCCACATAGATTTAGTGCTGAACTTCTCTATCTTTGACTTTCTAAATATCTCTCATCTGTCCGCCTCTCTTCATTTCCTTGAAATGAGGACCTAACCTAAGGCAGTAGCACTCCGGCATCACCCCAGAAGCCTCCCCTCCTTGCTTTCCTCTCCCAGTGCATTTCCACAGTGCCTCTAGAGGGATCTACCGGTTCTGCAGGATGGTGACTCCAGACCCTGCTCCTGCTAATGCATGAGGACTTAAAACCTAACCCCTCCTTAAATTCTCCAATAAGCTGTCCACGGTCCACAAACTCCTTGGCAGGGGACAGAAGGCCCTTCGCCATCTCGCCCGTGCCTCCACCTCCGGCTTCTCTCCCCTCTACCTCCTCTGGATAACATACAGCCGGATGACACAGAGCCGGCTAATCCTGAGGGCTTTTTATATTCTTCCAACAGCCTTACCAAGTACTACCAGGGTCCTCACAACAACCCTAAAAGAACCCACTGTATTTAGCCCCATTTTATAGATGAAGAAACGAGGCTCAGAAACATTAAAATACATTGCACGTGGGGCGCCTGGGTGGCTCAGATCGTTAAGCGTCTGCCTTCGGCTCAGGTCATGATCCCAGGGTCCTGGGATCGAGCCCCACATCGGGCTCCTGGCTCAGCGAGGAGCCTGCTTCTCCCTCTCCCTCTGCCTCTCTCCCTGCTCATGCTTTCTCCCTCTCTCTCTCTCTATCTCTGTGTCTCAAATGAATAAATAAAATCTTTAAAAAAATAAAATAAAATAAAATACATTGCACGAGGTCACCCAGCTAACCACTGCTGGGGCTGGCCCAAGCCCTTAGCTCCTGTACTCTACTGCAGTTGTCAGAGAACCCCCCCCCCGCATTCTTCTTCCTTACGGCCTGGCTCTCCTCCCCTTCTCTGCCTTGTTAACTCATCCTTAAGACTGAGCTCAAGGGGCGCCTGGGTGGCTCAGACGGTTAAGCATCTGCTTTGGGCTCAGGTCATGATCCTGGGGTCCTGGAATCTCATCTTGGGGTCAAGTGCCTGTGGCCAGCTCCCCGCTAAATGGGCAGTCTGCTTCTCCCTCTGCCCCTCCCCTGCCGCGTGCACGCACCGCACATGGGCGTGTGCGCACCCTCTCTCTCTCAAATAAATAAATAAATAAATTTTAAAAAAAGACTGAGCTCAAATGACCCCCTCAAATGCTCCCCCCCTCCGTAAGCCTTCTGTGATTTGGCATTTCAGCGTTCCTATTTGGATGGGTACGTGCTTCTTGTAGCAAACTTAGCCCTCGCTCTACTGATGTGTCTCCACGTCTGATTCCTTCTCTGTACAGTGAGCTCCTGAATGCACGTCTGTGCTCATCTCCCTCTCCCTGGAACCTAGTAGTTCTGAGTACGCAGCAGATACTCAGTGAGTGTGTGTAGAAGGAAGGTTAACCTAGAATGAAGATGGAAGCTTCCCCAAATGGCAGGCTTCACCTGGTGAATATGGATCATTCAACCCAAACCAGCAGGGGATGCAACGGATGGGGAAAGTAGCCTCTATGTCCGCTCCGCCACTGGCCAAGCCGATAATTAAACTCTTGGCTAACCAGGGAATCCTCACCTGCACACTCACCCTTTTTTATGCCTTTACGTTTTTTGGTTTGTTCTTCCTACCAATTTCTAGCAAAATTCCTTTGTAAAAAGTATCCATCCACCCCAGGCCGGCTAAGTTGAGAGAAACGGAACGTGTCCACCGCCGTGCGGGGTGGGGGACAAGGGCAGTGCCCGCTGGAGAACCAGAGAGGGCAGAAGAGGGGGCAGGCGGGCTGTGCCCGAGGTCCCTAACTAGCCGACGGTGCCACCGACTCACAGGTCTTCTTACCTTGGCCAGCTGCAGCAGCACCCCACACTCGGCCGGGGTGAGCAGCCCGTCCAACACCACCCGCTCGGACCCATTCAGCTGTCTTGCGTCCTGGGTCAGGGTTACTCCCTCCAGGAGAAGCACATCTGCGGGGAAGGGACAGGGCAGAGGGGGCTGAGCTCCCCCTGAGGGCAGGCCCAGCTGCGGCTGGCGGGCCCCCCAGACCCTCGGGGCTCCTGCTTCCTGCTCTCCCAGAAACCTACCCTTCCAGTGAGTCAAGGGCTTTGGCTGTGACGGCTCATGGTCCCAAGGCCTCTTCTCTTGATCCTCTCTCAGGGGTGAGAGACATGCTCAGTGCATGTGCCCGCCAGTCCGGACCCATCTTCCCCAGACCTCCCAAGATGCCCTCCCCCACCTTCCAGCTCCAGCCAGGCCCCTCCTACCACAGGGCATCTCCTACCTGAGCTTTTCTCTCAGTGCCTCAGGGATGACAGCTGCTGGGGTCCAGGGATCCTGGGAGAGTCAGGAAAAGCGCCGTCACCCAAGTCCAGCCCAAATCCCTGACATTATTAGACTCTGATCTACATTAAGGTCCTCCTGCTTCCAGAGAGGAAGGCAGAGGTGGGACGAGCCCTGGACTCGTTGTCAGGAGCCCCAGGAGTTGGGCCAAACTCTACCAACAACTGCTCACGTAGCACTATTTGTCAGGTGCTTTTCTAACAGCCTCATCCACGGAAGCGGAGTGCGTGGAGATTCATCATGTAATGTTCACGATAGTCTTAATGAAACACATTGTATTAACGTGCCCATTTTGCAGTTGAAGACTCTAAGACACAGAGAGGTAAAGTAACATGCCCAAGATCACACAGCTAGTAAGCGACAGATTTGGGATTCTTTAGAGGGGCACCTCGTGGCTCAGTTGTAGAGCATGTGACTCTTGATTTTGGGGTCCCGAGTTCCAGCCCCATGTTGGGTGTGGAGCCTACTTAACATACATACATACATACATACATACATACTGAACTAGCTTTAGAGCCCACGCTTTGAGCCAGCAGTTCTCAACCAGGGAGATTTTGCCCCCCCCCCCAGGGGATATTAGGTGACGTCTGGAAACATTTTTGATTGTCATGACTCAGAGAATGCTATTGACAGCTACTGGGCAGAGGCCAGGGAAGCTGCTGAACATCCCACAATGCCTAGGCAAGCCCCCTTCCTCTCCCCTACAAAGAATGATCAGGTAAAAAATTTCAATGGTGCCAAGACGGTTGAGAAAATGCCTTACGTTATTGTCCTAGCAGTGAACAAACCCTCTGCCCTTCAGTTTCCTCATAACTACCACAAAAAGAACAGTAACCAAAGCAACAGCAAGAGTAGAGCCTTCTCTACCATGTAGCAAATGATACAGCGTCAAGCACTCTATGAGATAGATCTGATGTGCCCATTTTACAGGTAAGGAAATTGAGGCTGAGGCAAGTGAAGGTCCAGAGCTTGTTTATGGCAGAGAAGAGACCAACACTTAGGCCTGCATAACCCCAAAGCGGCCCTCTCCTACAGGTACCTGCCTCTGTCCCTGAGACATTGCAGACACCTCTCCAAGCCTCCCAGGGGTGTGGGAAATGGGAAGCCTTGTTGCAAACCACAGTGACACAAATGTAGGGCATCACTGTTCTCTTCCTCCTGGGGGAGCACTGAGCGGCAAAATGGGGACAAGGGGAGATACTCACAGGATCCTTGAAGCTGGCCCCCAGATGCTCCATGGCATAGTAGAGCTGTCTCTTCTCCCCCAAGGATCGAAGGATGAAGTGCTGGATGTCCTGAGGCAGGGTGGGAGCAGGGAGAAAGGGGTGAGACGAGAAGTAGAGTGGGGCAGGGAAGTTAAGGCTGGAGGAGAGCCTGGCAGCCCCCGGTTCTAGGGGACAGCCTGCATGCTCCTAAACCCTTCCATGTGCCATCCTGTTCAACAGCTTCAGGGCATCTGGGCTCAAGGTGGGGGGCGGGGGGGGGTTATGCGCATATGCCTGTGGGACAGGAGGGCACATAAGGGGGGTGAGGTGAAGGCAAGGGCGGATGGGCTGCCACCTGGACTCAGAAAGTCGAGTCTGCAGTGGGGAGCAGGGAGGGGAGACAAATCAGATGCTGGACTTGGGGTTGCCTGCGGTGACTAAAAGGGGGTACAGAGTCCAGGTTACTTCTCAGGTCTATTTGATTTAGGGTAAGTATGGAGCAGAGGATCACCTCTCTTGGCCCGAGGCCAGGTCTCGGCTCTCCCAGCTGGGCCTGGTACTCGTTCAGAGCCTTCTTGGCAGGCTCATCCTCCGGGTAGAAGAGCAGAACACTCAGGACATTTTCCATAGCCTGGGACAGATTCCCCACTGGAGACACAGTAATAGGGCAGGGTGGGGCACGGAGACTGAGAAGGACAGTGGTCCCTGGGCAGAGCCAGAGAAGGTGGTCTCCCGATGCCAAACAACTCCAAAGCCCCCATCCCACCTGGCAGGCACACTCATCCATTGCTTCTTTCCAAAGCTTACTCAAACATACCTGAGCTGGATAGGCAGAGTTCAAAGGGGAGGAAGAGAGAAGGGAGTTAAAGGAAGGTGAGAAGCCGCAAGGGCAGAAGGAGCCCTGGGACCCATCTCCTGAGCTTTCCACAACGGCACCAAAGGAGAGCAAATGAGAGTCCTCCTGACCAACTACAGATCCAGAGACAGACAGGAGGGATGGAGAGATGGGGCTCAGGATACCATCAGAGACAAACCTTCACTTCCCCTGTTTCCAACCCCCGTCACCCCCAGCGCCCAGCCTTCCCCAACTGACCCTGAGCATGGGCCTCGTGAAGCCGCCTCAGCTGGCTGGGAAGGAAGTCAGGGACAGGGAAGCTGCGTCCAGGACGCGTGGCCGTGTCCCCCACACAGCGCTGCCGGCACTGCAGGACCCGAATCCAGTGCCCTGCAGACAACACACGTCACCCATTGAGCTCGTGACGCTCCTCTCTGTGGGGCCGGGAATCCCCATTACCTGCATCCCCATTACCTGCAATGGTCTCATAGAGGCCCCCCTGGCTCCCGGCCCCTTCCTCCTCCTCTTCCTCCCTCTGCTGCTCCTCGGGCCCCTCACAGCCAGCCCGGCAGCTCTCCATCTGGGCCAGGCTCTCCTGCAGGGCCTCCTCTAGCCTGGGCAGTGCCAGTCCTGCCTCCTGGCGCCCCAGTAGCTCCAGGCCATCGTCATAGGCTGCCTATGGGGGAGGGGAGTGGGCAGTCACCTGAGCTCCCGGAGGCAGGGTGCCAGACAAGATTGGGAGGCAGAAAGAAGGGGAGGGGTGTTGGTCTCATCTGGGGTGTGGACTCCAGGTCCCACTTCACCTTGGGGAATATAGGGTGGGCCTCGGGATCAGAATGGTCGAACAAGGGACTTTAGTGATCCTCGGGAAGAAAACCAAGCCCCAGAGAGGGACTCTCCATCCAGGCTTACTGAGGACAGTACCCACGTCTCCTGATGCCTGAGCCACACAGATCCCAGTCCAGTGAACCCTGTGTATCTGGCCAAGGGGTCTCACCCAGTGTGGTGGTGTCTCCAGGTCCCGGAAGCTCTGGGGCCGCACCCGAGACATGCGTCTGTACTTAGCCATGTCCTCCCGCATCTGCAAGTGTGTTGGGTTTGCTACAAAGAAGGTGTGTGCTGCGGCAGCTGCCAGGTCCAACTTCTTCAGCTGAGAAGCACAAAGGATGAGGGAGTCAGTGCCCTCAGGTAGGGGTGTTGGACCTCTGCTGGCTCACTCGCCGCCTCCCCCCCCCCCCCCCCCCCCCCCCCCCCCCCGGGCCACACACACATCTGGAACTGCGCCAGAGCTTTCTGGAAGACTTGTCAGTCAGAACTGCCCACTTCCCAACCTCCAGCGCTCCTAGAAACCAGTATGCCGGGGGAGCTCAGAGAAGAGGGGTCTGAAGACTTTGGAGTGGCTGCGGTATTGACAGAGGGACCTCAGGGCCTCCGTTTGGGAGACAAGGTGCAATTGATGGCTAAGTGAGGTGGGGAAGTGGGGGAGACCTGAGCCACCAGCAAAACCCGCTGGTCTCTAGGACCCTGGGCTGAGGTGTGTGTGGCCAGCCCCCCGCCCCCCCCCCAGCCACGTAGGCTATAGCTACCGAACTGGTAGCTGCGCAGCGTCCACTGCCCGCCCCCCCCACGCCCGGCCTCTCGGCTCCTCAGCCTTGCCCCTGCCCCGCAAAGGCTCACACTCAATTCCCCCCCGCCCCGTGCTTCCTGTGCAGCGGCGGGCTTCCCCCCATCCCCTCCGCTTCACTATCATCCCACGTAGGTCTTAGTAAGACCTAACGTTTCAGGCCCCTTCCCTCCATCTCCGATCTCCTTCCACCCCGCCTCAGGAACCCATCCAGCCCCGCTCCAGCTTTGCTCCCAATCTCCCTTAGGCTGTCCCTCGGCGACCTCAATGGGTATTTGGCGTGGTTTGGATGGGACAGACTCAAAAGGAGAGGTCCGCCGACCGCCCCCGAGCGCCCCCCCCCCCGGAGTCCGGGCGCCGGCATTCCGCCCTCTCCCGGCGAGCTCCAAGTAGCGGCGCAGCGTGGGTCGGGGCGGGATCCCCGAAGGGGCCCGGGCGGCTCCCGCACCTGATAGTAGGCCCTCTGCAGGTAGTTGTAGGGCTCCCGGCGGCGGAAGGCGTCCCGCAGCGCGCTCCCCACGCGGAGCCGCGCCGCGCCCCCGGGGCCCAGCCTCTGCGCCCCGCACTGGGTCAGGCACTCGGCCCGGCGGAGCGCCGCGCGGAGCAGCAGCCGCTCCCAGGTCCCCCGCGCCGGGCCGGGCCCGGAGTCAGGCCCCGGGGCGTCAAGCAGCACGGCGGGGAGCGCGGCCCCCGGCTCGGCCGCACAGCGCGCCCCGCAGTCGTGGCGCGCGCGGCCCAGCGCCGCCTGGCTCCGCAGCGCCTCCCGCAGCAGCGCCACGGCCCGCGCCCAAGCCCCGGCCGCGTAGGCGCGCAGCCCGTCGGCGTAGAGCAAGTCCGGGGCCTGCGGGGGCGCCCCCGGGGACAGCGGGGCCAGGCCCGGGGGCTCGGGGGACCCCGGCGGGGGCAGCAGCAGCAGCAGCAGCAGCAACCGGAGGAGCCGGAGCATGGTGCCAGGGGCGCCGGCCGGCTGCCGAAGCGGAATGCGGGAGCCGAGAGGGGGAGAGAGAGAGAGGGAAGGGGGAAGGGAGAGGGAGGGGAAAGGAAGGAGAGATGGAGAGGAGGGAGGAGAGGAAGAGAGAAGGAATGAGCGGGAGCCAAGGAGAGCCGATGCGGCCCAGGCTCAGCCCTGGGAGAGGCCAATATGAGAGCCAGAGACGTCGGGAAGCCTGGCAGAAAGTGGAGACAGCAGTCTTTAAGACGAGGGACGGTGTGGGACGAGAAACAGGCCCTGAAGAGCAGATGGCAAACGGCTGGCACTGGAGCGGGACTGGTGCTTTGGAAAACAGCATGGGGAGCCTCTTCGGACCCTTGACTCCAACCCCTGAGGCCCCTGGCCTCAGAGTAACTACTGTAGCTGTGTTCCCCTCCGCTCTGTGCCTCCCCCACCCCCACTCTTGGGTCCAGGACAAGGAGAGTGGATGCCTCCCACACATCTACCCACACCCACTTTTGCAAACTGAGCCTTAGAATGCAGCATGGGATGCGGGCCTGTGACACCAACTCAGGCCCAAATCCTTTCCTGCCCAGAAAGTGAGGTCTAGGTGGATTTGGGGGAAGGAGAGTTGGGGCATGGCACATGGAATCACACTCTGAAACTACTTCCGCAAATCCGGACAGAGATCCTTCACACCCCAAAGCGGCAAACTAGATTGTCTCCCCATGCCCATGCCCAGCACAAGATGCTCTTTTTTTTGTGTGTGTGTGTGTGTGTGTGAGTAAAGTGACAGAAGTTTATTAATCAAGGATACAGAAAAAGCTCTCAGGAGTGAGAGGGGTCCCGACAGGGTTGCCACAAGATGCTCTTATTATAAGCCTGTCCCTCTGTTATGTCTTCATGTTTGAGTTTGTCTTTTTCCACGTGTATTTCTGGGCCTCTGGTCACTGCCCCTGCTCTATTTTGTCCTTTATGAGCCTTTCCACCCCTGAGCCTCCCACCATACCCTCTGCCACCCTAGCACACAGGACACCAAGGTTTCCATGGTAACACTTCAGGCTTTAATACGGTTTGCTAAGGGTGATGGAAGGTGAGTTAGGGCATCTGGTCATTGAGATGAGAGACAGCAGGGGGCTCCAGGCCCCAGATCCAGTGCCCACCTCCACGGAGTCTGGAGGCAGCTGCCCTAAGCTTAGGGCCAGAACTGGTGTTACTCAGGGCCCCTCCCCTGAGTCCCGCAGGCCCACTTGGGCTCACAGGGTCAGCTGGGGGAAAATGGGGTTACCTGGGCCCCAGGATCCTCCCCAAGGTCTTGCACTCCCCTCACCTCCTGTCAGGGAGCAGCGTCTCCCTGCACTTAACCCCAAAGGAAGTCCAACGGCTCTGCTGTCAGGGGACCCAAGGGAGAGCCTGCGGGGTGAGAGGCCCAGGGGCCTGGGCCGGCGAGGAGAGGGCCCTGGCGAAGCAGTTGGAGAAGGCAGAGGTGTCTCATCAATGAAGGTGGTGATCTCTTCCCGGAAGAAGCCAGGACCCCGTGGGGGTCCCCCACCTGACCCCAACATCCCACCCTCCAAGAATTGGCGAAGGCTGGCCAGCCCCCCACCTTCAGCTTCCTCCTCATCCTCCTCATCTTCCAGCCTTTGTCTTCGTCCCAGGTACTCAGGAGGGCCCCCCAGGGCTCGGCTCTGGGCCGGGAGGACCCGGATGTCATCAGAGGATGACCACTTATGCAGGATGGAGCCTGGTGCCCGAGGAGTAGAGAAGATGTTGGTCTCATCGTGGGACAGACGGCGGGACAGAGGGACCTGGGGAGAGGAGCCAGCAGACCCAGAGGTGCTATAGGGACCAAGCAGGGGTAGAGGCAGGAACCAAAGTAGGGACTCGGTAAGATGGTCCCACCCCCTTAAACTTTTGGAAAACATCCTGTGATGGGCAAACCTGGTTCTGAGAGGTCTGAAGGGGAGCCTCTCTTGCCACACGTTTCTTTCACCTACCCCTTAGGTGCCCTGCAGGCCAGGGCTAGGGAGTGGGGAGTCGGGATGGTCAGCAGAGATTGGAGACAGGTAGTAAGGGGGTACCCAGAACAGGAGGTGCACTCCCTAGCCCCATACCTGTAAGTAGTGGACCCTCTCAAGAGGGGGAAAGAGCATGTGCCTTCCAGGCAGCAGCTTCACCTGGGAGGGGTCCCTGCCCCCTGGTCCTGTGGCACCATTAGCATCAAAGCGCACTTTGCACACTCGGCCGTCTGCATAGTCATCACAGCCCCCATCTAGGAGGAGAGAAAAGGGGCAGGGTGGTTACAGACAGGGAACGCCCACTCCCCTCCCCACCCCCACCCCCTTTAAAACCTCCTGCCCCCTTTACAAGCTCCCGGGAGAATCCTGTTCCCACGAGCCTGTAAGCTCCAAGAGGAAAAGCAAGAGTGCCTAACGTCTGTTGCATTCATTGCTAAGTCCCTAGTGCTCCATACATATAGACATGTTTATTGAAACAGCCGCAACCCCACCCCAAGAACTGTCCCTATAGCTGGGGGTCTCTCTCAGGGAGCTTAGCGTCCCCTTAGTTCCACAGCCTTCCTTTACGGTTGCGTTAGGACTCTGGACTGTTTCTCAGGCACTCGGCCTGGAGAGTGGAGGCAGAGCTGGGTAGTGTGGGCTTCCAGAGGGAAGCCGCGGCCGGGTGGAGGGAGCCCTGGGCGCAGAAGGAAGCGATGGGTGTACATAGGGGTGCGGGATTAGGGAAAGGGAGTCAGCCCACGGGCGGCGCCGGTTCCGTCCAGCAGGGGGCACTCCAGGGCAGCCCGTCCCCACACAGGGAAGGGCCGGCAGAAAAGGGAGCCGAAGCCCGGGAAAGCCAAAGCCCAGTCCCTCCTCTGACCGTCGTCGCCTTCCTCCTCGGACATGATGGCCACGCACTGCTCCCACACCGTGCGCACGTCGGCCCGGTAGCGCTCGCAGGACCAGATGAAGGAGGGCAGCAGCAGCGTCTGTGCCATGGAGCACCACAGCACAGCCAGCACCATCCACGGCGGGGCCGAGTCCGACTTAAGGGAGAAGAAGCTCACCACCTAGCGGGAGGATGGGGAATGGCGCGGGGTCACGACCCAGCGCCCAGAGGTCCCCTGGGCCCCGGATCCAGTGTTCTAGTGCAGTGGCTGGGCAAGAAGGAAGGGATGGCCCAGTTCACAGAGGCTCAGGACAGAGGCAAAGTCGGAGGTGGAGATGGGACCAACAGAGGGCAAGCGCCTGATTCAGAGGAAGGTCGGGGGCAAGGACTGGAGACAAAGCCCTGAGGTCCAGAGGGACAGAAGCAGACGTGGTACAGAAAAGTTGAACACAGAGAGAAATTTGGGAATCGGGACTAGATGGGGATGCAAAAAGCGGGGGTGGTGGGGTGAGCTCTCTGGGCTTTCCACCGGAGTGCTCAGAGACCCTGTGGTATATCCCAAGAGTGTTAGGGAATGGAGACGAGCTGGGCTGCTGGATGGTAGGGCTGGGGGCCGAAGCGTGGAGCCGCAGGATAGATGGTGGAGCTGGAGGATGGGTGGTGGAGTTGAGTAGTAGAAACTGGAAAACAGACAACGAGGCTGGGGGTAATGGGAACGAGGAGATGGATGATGGAGGTGGGGGGCTCACAGATCTAGCGGGGGTGGGCAGAAGAGAGGAAGGTGGATGGCAGAGCTGCTGTATGGCGGATGGACTTGGAGGTCAGGTGATTGTGCTGGGGCCTGGATATTGGGAAGAGCAGGCGGGGGACCCCAATCTCACCAAGATGGGCACCCCTGTGAGTGAGTCATAGAGAAAGACGATGGCGCTGACCAAGTTGGTGACCTGCAGGGATGTCTTGGCCGACTCAGAGCCGTCCAGCGAGGACCGCCGCTTCCCTCTGGCATCCTCCACCACAATGGCTGGCACCTCAAAAGCTGGCCGGGTACCCAACGCCCCTGGCCCACCCCCCTTGGCCCCGCCCCCCACCCCCGCTCGCCGGGCCAGCCGAGCCCTCCGGGGCCGGGCCCACAACGTCTGGTAGAAGGTGATGGCCACACAGACCAACCCCATGACAATGCCCCCAAGTAGCAAGAGGCTGAAGCAGACGCCAAAGCCCAGGCCAATCTTGGAGACTATGAACTGGCAGCCACGGGCGTAGTAGCGCTCGCCATTGTTGTGCCAGCCAATGGAGGGCAGCGTAGAGAGGATGAAGCTGACCATCCAGATGCCCATGACGGCGTGCAGCGCCTGCTTCTTGGCGTTGCTGAGACGGTAGTTGACGGGCCAACGCACCATCCACATGCGATGGTAGGAGAGGGAGGCGACTGTGAAGCAGGTGGCCAGGGCCAGTGTGTAGTAGGTGGACACAAACACCTTGCAGATGCTCTCGTTCCAGTCATAGTCGGAGGAGGCCTGGCGCCGGAGCTGCACCACGGCGAAGGTGGTGAGGGGCACGGCCGCCATGAGTATGTGTGTGCCCGCCAGGAAGCAGAGCAGCAACTCCAGCGGCTTGTGCTTCTGCTGCTTGGCCGAGATGCTGAGGATGATCCAGGCATTGGCCAGCAGCGCCAGGAGCCCACAGGCCAGCCAGGACAATGCGTTTGAGCGCAGGGAGGCCTCCTCTGCCCCTGCCCCTCCCCGAGCCATCCTATATCCTCGGCCCCCCCACCCCCTTGAACTCCTGGGGGTGGGGGCTAGGTCTCACCCAGGAGCCCCACTCACACACACACCCATGATGCGCCCGATCTCTGCCCTGTGGTGGAGCAGGCCGCCCAGCGGCCTACCCTACTGCTCAGCATTGCATGACTGACCCAGCCAAGGTGCGGTGCGGAGGGCAGGGGAGGAGACTGAGGGTCAGCAGAGGTGGTCCTCAGCCTCCATATTGGGTGGGAACCTTCCCGAAGTATCCCTGTGGTTGATGGGGGAGGCAAGCAGAATGCTTTCCCAACTACGAGGCTGGCTGAGGAGCTCTGGTCCCCATGCCGGGACTTCCGGGTCTCTTCTTCCTCTGGTTCTTGACCAGTCAGGGATCTTCTGGGTGCCCCAAGGGGTGTGTGTGGGGGGTGAGGCTCAGCCACCTGGACAAACTGCAAGGGAGAAATGACATGTGGGAGGGGGAGGGCAAAAGGTAGGGCCTAGGCTGTTCTCCAACTGACTTCACGCACCCCCTTCTCTTGAAACTATAGAAGTAACTGACTACTAGGGGTCACGGGGTCATTCAGAAAATTCTCTTGCCTTAAATCAGATGGCCAGTCACACAGCCCACACAGGTAAGAGCCCTGCTTTCTTGACTGTCAGGAAAGAAGGTGTTCTGACCTCCTGTCTATCCCTTTCAGCCCTTTTTCCTCCCTCTGGCATTCCCAGGTCCCTTCTTCTTAAGTGCCCTGCTCAGTACTATTCGATCCCCAGCTTCATGTCCCTGAATCTCTCTTCAGAGCTATTGCTGCCAGGTGCACGACTTGTTTCTTTTTTGAGGGTTCAGGGTAAACTGGGATATGTATGCTATCTCAGCTCCTCCCCAGCATTCTGGCTCCTGGGCCCAGGGGGTCTTGGTGCTCAGCCCCATTTCCCCAAGCCCGTGTGATCCCCCTCTAGCTCACCAGGGATCTGGGAAGATGGGAGAAAGGAGGCTGGGACCAAGGGGAGGGGGGGCTAGGGAACCCGAAGGCGGGGAAACCGCTGACATCAGAAGCATCCAGAAATGGAAAGATGGGGAACTAGGGGGAAGGAGGAGAGTTTGAGCAGAAGAGAAAGAAAGAGGGGGCAAAGTGATAGTATCTGAAAATAGAAGGAAACCTCCAGAGACCCCTGGAAAGGAGGCTTGAGAGCCAAGAGGGGTGATGTGGAAGGAGGGAGCAGGAAACAGGGAGGCTGAGAAGAAAAGCCCCATGTTCAATAAGGTGCTGACTCCCACTGGTAGACCTCCACTCTTTCCTCTCCTGCCCCAGCCTCAGTTTCCCTCTGATGGGAAGGCGGGTAGTCCTGAATTTCGAGAAGCTGAGCTTCAGTGAGCCCTGGGGAGGGGGCTAAGAGGAAATCAGGGGAAGCCCTGAACTGAGTGGAGGCAAGAAGGATGAGCTAACGGCTTGAGGGGGGTGGGGGGAAACAGGGGTAAAAATGGGGCACAGCAGTGAGAGGGTCTACTTCCTGTGGAAGAACCTCAGATTCTTGCCCTCCCTGAGAGGGCCTAGTCCACCCCCCACCTTTGTTCCCTCCGGAGCCCAGTACACCCTAGTTGCCATGGCAATGGCCAGCCAGAGGGAGGTGGAAGGAATTGGTCAGAAGCGCCCCCCCCCACTACTCTCCCCTACAGCCTTGCACCCCTTCCCACCTACCCCCACCCAGGCCCAGCGGGTGGGCTGTGGAAGAAAGAGATGGGGAGTCAGAGAGGGAGGGAGGCAGGAAGGATGTGAAGGACAGAGAGGAGGTGAAGGACAGAGAAAGATCAGAGGAAGGTGGGAGAGGGGATCTGGGGGACTCCACCGCGGACAGGGGTCCCTTGCCCTTCGGGGTGAAGGGGTAAGGTCAGGCGGCTCCTCCCTCCCACCACCCACCGTGTTCTCCCGGGCAGTGACAGCAGGTGGCTGGGGAGGAGGGGCTGGCCGGAGGGGAGAGGAGGCGGCTGGGGGCGGGGGGGTAGGGAAGGGGGGAGGCGGAGAGGGGGCCGCATGGGGGACAGGGCCGGGGTCGTCTTACCTCTGGCTGCGCCCGGCACTGCCATGGAGACCGCACTCCCGACGCCGCTCGCCCGGGCTCCCGCCGCCTGCCGGCTCCGGCTCGCCCGCCCTCCTCCTTCCCTCCCTCCTTCCCTCCGGGCCTCCCTCCCCCCCACCCTCGGTCCCAGCCTCCCGGGCTCGGCCCGCCGCTCACTCAGTCTCTGCCCCCCACCCCAGGTCTGTGGGAGCCCCCGTCTCCCGGAGGCGCGCCGCCCGTGAGCCCCGGGTCAGGGGCCGGCCGGGAGCGGCTGGGGTGGGGGGGCGCGGGGGCGAGTGCGGGGCGGGGAACTGGACGGCGGCGACTTGGAGGGGGAGGGGCGGGGAAGGAGCCGGCAGGGAGGGGGCGAGGACGCTGGCGGGGAACCGGCTTCATTGGTGAGACGGTTCGTGTCCTGCCTCCACCCCACCCCGGTTTTCCACACGAACACCAGCTCAGAGAGGCAGCTGGTGGTGTTCGGGGAGGAGGAAGCGTGTGTCACTGTGTGTATCCGCGAGGGCTGCGCCCCGCCCGGGGGTGCAGCTCAGACGGGCAAGTGCTGGAGGTTGTGCTGAAGCTGGGGCTTCTGGGGGTTGGGGGGACACAGGTCTCAATGCACCCCCCGCCACACACACATATCGCTTCCTCCTCCTGGAACACAAACTCACACTTGTGTTGGGGATGCACACAATTGGCAGGCACACATTACAGTTTCTCTTGGTCCTTTTTCTCTCCCGCACACATGCGTGTGTAGCGCACACACAACCCCGCAGCCTCGCCCTCGGTACAGCCCCAGCGCAGGATTACAAAGTCTGCGGCCCCGGCACACACAGGGCCCTGTGGGGTGGGCAGGTGGGTAATCAGCCCCCAAAGAATCCCCCCTTCCCCTAACACCCCCCCACCCCCCGCGGGGAAACTTCATCTCCTTCCCCTGGCAAGCCTGGCAACCTCTCCTCTGGGTCTGATCCAGAAGATCCAGGTCCCCAGAGAAGAGTCTGTCTGTCTGCCTGTCTGTCACATACACACACGGACACACGAAGAAGAGCATCTTCTTTACAGTAAGTTTATTGTATTTTTCTGTCAGCTCAGGGACGCAGGGGCAGGAATACCAAGCAAGCAGTGGGGAGTCCTCCTGGAAGGGGCAAGCTGGAAAGAGAAGACTAGGGAGAGGGGGTAGGGACTGAGACAGGTGGTGAGAAAGGGAAGGAAGGAGAGGCAGAGGAGGCTGGGGATCCTGAGAGAAATGGATCAAGAAGAGGAGGAAGAAGACTACTTGTAACCCCAATTTTCTTGTATCCTGGATGGTTTGGGGGAGGGATGAAGGAAAATACAGGGCAGGGGGACTGAAGCCCGGCTCTGTCACCCTTCACAAGACGTCCCCTCAGAGGGTTCCCTCTCCAGCCATTTCCCCAGCCCCTCCCCCTGGCAAAGCTCACCTTCCAGAAGGTTCTGCAACAGGGTGAGTGGTAGGTCACTGGGCACTCTCTCCCACAGGGCCCGTGCTCCCAGCCTGTGCTCTGATTAGGAGGACTGACAGCTTTGTCCTCTGGCAACAGGCTTCTGTCCGTGTTTCTGAACTCTCTGAGGCAGGCCCTGCCTGGGGTGGTGTGCTCTTAGGAATCCAGAGGTGGGTCCTGGGCAGCAGTGACTAATCAGCTACAGAGATCTGCGTGGTACTTGTCTCTGTGTTCAGGGTACGGCCCTGGAACTAGGGGTTAGGAGACCTGGGCTAGTCCTCTGGCACTGACTAGCTGTGTGACTTGGGCAATCAGCTGACCTCTCTGAGTTCCATTTCTGGCCTATAAATTGGAGATGCTAATCTCGGTCCTGACACTACTAAGCTCTGTAAGATCTTCTTAAGGTTTAAACAGACAAAGGATGTGAAACTGGCTCATAAACTGACACGTACTGCTTGGATAAGGAATCATGTCTGTGCACAAGTGTGCGCTCTGTACATGGGTGTGGGTCCAGGGTTGCCTGTTTGTGCACAGGTCACGATGTGAGTGTGTCCTGCCAACTCAGAGTGAGAAGCAGGCCAAATGGAGCCATGGAGGCAGCTGAGTCAGGAGCCTTTGGATCTGGATCTACCCTCCTCTAGCTGTGTGATCTTGGGCTGGTCCCTGCCTCCTCTGGTCCCAAGGTCCCGTCCAGTAAAATGACAGTCGTGTGCTTCATGCTTCAGACACCCAGCCTTGCCCTCCAAGCCAGGCAGGGCTGGGCCCACGTGATTCCCCAGGGACCAGTGGGCCGTGGGGGAGAGAGCTGGGAAGAAATCATCGATAGGGTTAGGCTTGATGCAAAGGAAATGGGGAAGAAATGATGTAGGCCTCTGCAAGAGGAGGACCAAGGGCCAAGTGTGGACAAAGGAGAGCAGGAGTGGGCCGGAAGTGCTGGGGTCTTCTACATTCATCTGGTCCGCAGGCCCAGGAGCCCAGCAGGAAAGGCAGGGGAAAGACAGCTGGGGAGGCTGCAAGCGGGAACTCCCCTGGACCTGCGCCTCAAATGAGATTGCATGTCTTCTGGAACCGGCTGGAGGAACAAAGAAGAGCAAGTTTATTCTTTTCCAAACTCCTTTGCATCCTCGAAGCTCCATGTCTCCCAGTCCGCACTCTCCCTTCTTGGGCAGTGGCGGCCTCTAGGCCACAGCTGCAGGGTGGTATCCAGAAATATTCCAGGCCTGCTGCCGCCTCGCCTCTGCTCTCCACTCTCTTCCTGCTTCCTACCTCCTAAGCCACCCCTTTGTACCCTTCTTTGCCCTCCACCATCTCCCTTGAGCCCCCATTTTTCTCACCTCCATCCCGCCTCCCTTCCCTCTCTTCTCCCACCCCCCCACCCCCACTCGCCACCCTCCTCTTCCCCTTCCCACTCTCTGCCCCCCCACCAGTTCCTTACTGGGAGCACTGGCAGGTCTTCTTCTCACTGAGGAGTCTCTTGATCTGAGACATCCGCTCTGCCTGGCGCTGTCCAGGAAGAAGGAGGGGAGTCATGAGGGTCCCAGGCCTCCAGAAGGGAGGTGCCCTTTGGAGGGGGGAGTGGGGAGAGCTGGGAGAGGAGAAGCAGTCACTGTGGCTGAGGCCATCTGTCCCAGAATTAACTCTTTGCTCTTTCCAGTCTCTCCCTCTGCATGGGGCCTGGGACAGGGCCCAGTCGGCCATGAGGGAACGGGGTGGGCGGGCGGGCAAAGAGCCTGAGCGGAAGCAGCTCACATATACAGGATACCTTTGTTGCTCTACTGGCCCCAGGGGCTCGGATGCCCTGTGGGGAGTGAAAGGGGGGGTCTGGGACAGCTCACTCACCCTGCGGTGCCAGCACTTAACACAGCAGAAGATGCAGAGCCCAATGAAAAGCAGAAGGCCTAAGATCCCGCCCAGCACAATGGCCAAGAGCTTTGGCCAGGCCTTGGTGAACACTGGGGACAAAACTGCAAGCAAGAGAGAGAGATGTTTTAGCTCACTGCCCTCCGTCAGGATGCCGGGCATTCTGGAGGGCCCCAGGAAGGCCTTGCTGGCCAGCTACACTTGGGGTTCAGCCTTGGGCTGGGAGAGCAGGGCAGGGTGCACAGGGCTCTCACAGGCCACCAGGGCTGAACGGGAAAGGCTGGGGCAGGGGCTTTAAGGTTTAGAGACTACAGGGCGCTCCGGGGAACTGGAAGCAGCAGTTTCAGGCTGTGCACAGGGCATGCGTGTGTGCATGTGTGAGTGTGTGTGTGTCCAGGTTCCGAAAGGAGCCAAGAGAGGCGGCTCTTGGTCAGATAGGCCCCATTCCTGGACTGTAGACCTCAAAGAGGTGGGAACTTGTGGGGTTACAGATAGGAACCACACCTCGCCTCACCTCATTCCCCATGTATGTCCAGGCAGCAGAGAATAACCCACCCCTCTCAGAGGAATTGGGAGGCTGGGACTCTGGGTGGTCTCCTCCAACCCGGGGAAGGTCCCACAGCTGAAGAGGGAGGGGCTTGGAGTTAGGCCGTGGAACCTGGATGCTCACTCACCCTCGACCTTGGAGGCCAGCAGGACTTTGTCCTTGTCACTCAGTAGACACTGCCATGCTCCCCCCTCAGGGTCCACCACCGATACCAGCTTCTGCTGCTTTGAGACCTTGGCAGCCCGCTCTTCCAGATTCAAGCTCAGAGTCAGCTCAGGGGAGGTGGGTCCCAGCACCTCGCAGGTCAAATTGTTATGAAACTTAGTCACTGCAGGGGGAGAAGAACGTGAGGCTGGGAGCCTGGATCTCTTAGCTCCTGGCACCTCCATGCTCTAAGGGGCTTCAGTAGAACAATCAAAATGCTTCACACAGATGATCCTCTTTGAGCCTCTCGGAGCACATTTTCAAGCAGTTACATAAAGAAAACACAGCTTTTGAGGCCCAGGGTCTTGGACTTGAATCTTAGCCCCACTGCTTACTATCTGTGTGTCCCTGCAAGTTACTTGACAACCCAAGCCCCAGACATTAATTAAATACACAGTAAATTCACAGACACATGTAAAGCTCTTGAATGGGTCTGGCACGTTCGAAGAAGCATCAAGTATTAGCCATTATTATTTGTGGAGTTATGATGATGGGGGAGATAAGGAAGTGAAGAGCTCAGTGTGGAGCCTGATATTACCTTTATCGCTATCATACTAAGAGCAGATTTTGTTATCCTCATTAGGAGAAAGAGGCCCACAGAGGCAGGGGGCTTAGTCAGGGCCATAGAGGGTTGCGTGGAGGCAGAATTAGAGCCTGGTTCTCAGCTCACACCCTTTGGGGATTCTTTTTTTTTTTTTTAAGATTTTATTTATTTGACAGAGAGAGACACAGTGAGAGAGGGAACACAAGCAGGGGGAGTGGGAGAGGGAGAAGCAGGCTTCCTGCAGAGCAGGGAGCCCGATGTGGGGCTCGATCCCAGGACCCTGGGATCATGACCCGAGCTGAAGGCAGACGCTTAACGACTGAGCCACCCAGGCGCCCCCACCCTTTGGGGATTCTCAGCAGAGCCCACGCCAGGCTGGCTCATGGATGTCAAAGAAGGACAAGTGGATTCCAGTCTCAGGTCAAAACCAGCCCCAAACCAGAAGGCCCTGGATCATCTCCATCAGGAAATTAGGGCCAGGGCCGAGGCATCCCTTTTGGGGCCAATCCCACCTCAGAGCCCTGGACCACGCCCCTCTACCTCCCGCCCCTGCCCTCCCCTTCTCGGCCTACCTCCTCACCTCTCATCACCATGAGATTCACTTCCTGCTGCAATGTCCCCTTGTCAAGACTCAGGGTCAGGGTTCCAGAACCAGCATACCGAGACAAAGCCTGGGGCAGGATAAAGCTGAGCGGGAGAAAAGTCTTCATCTGGAGTTTGGGGTGGTGGACCTCTTTCACAGATAGCTTCTTGTTCTTCAAGGTGAAGGAGATCCAGAGCAGGGAGGAGGGAGCCCCCTCTGCCCGCCACCTCAGCTCCCCGCTCAGGTTTTCATCTTCGAAGTTAAGTGGGAAGGAGAACTCCACCTGCTCCCCTTCTTTTGTATAGACTGTGTTAGAGACCTTCTGGAAAGCTGGAGGCGGGAAGAGAGAGAAGCTGGGTCAGGAGAAAGGAAGATGAGGGTGTATGGGGTAGGGTGGGCATGGGCTGGGGGCGGCAAGGAGATGGAAGGGGAGGGACCAGGTGAGTCCAAACCCTTAGGTTGCCACTTCAGGCCCTTAAATTCCCTCTCCAATCCTCTCTGGTCTCTCCACCCCAGCACGTTCCCAAGGCAGCGCCTCCTCCCCCTGGAAGCCCTCAGAGAACAGCCCAGCCCAGGAGGCCTCTCCCTCCCCAGGATCCCTGGAGCACAGAGGGCATTTGGCATGCACTACTTAGGTGCATAATTTATCAGCCTTCGTAAGATAAGAGCAAATGCCTGCCTCGGGCTTACTATGTGCCGTGCATTACACACATTCATTCTCGCGGTAACACTACAAGGTAGGTACTGTCACGGTGAGCCTCATCCCTGAAACCAAGGCAAGGAGAGATTCGGTAACCGGCCCAAGGTCTCGTGGTTAAGTCAGAGCCGGGATTTCCTTGGGACAGATTTCAGCTCCGGGGGACCAGCCCCAGCCGCCCTCTGTTGGCCTGCAGCGGACCCAGGAGCCAAGCAGTGAGAGCGGAGGGCGGGTCTGTCTGCCACTGAGGCAGAGGGGAGACTGCAGGGGGGAGGCACCCCTCTTACCCAGCACCAAGATGTTTATGTTGAACACCACTGTCTTCTGGTTCTGGGAGATGGTGCATGTCCAGGTACCGCTCTCCTGCGGCTCCAGCCCAGGCAGTGAGAGGCTTTGGCCACTGCCCTTGCTTTTATTCCCTGGACCTTTCCATTGCACGGAGGGGTTACTACCAGAGGGGCCCTCCACAGTCAGGGTCAGCTGCTGCCCTTGCAGCAGGCGGATGTTGGGGCCGCCGCCACTGCCGGTGTCCCACTTGGCAGTCACTGTGGAGGAGCAGGCCACCCGTGTCACACACATGCTATCCCCAAGGGCAAGGAAGAAGCCAGGACACCAAGAGTGTCTCTCCATTACCCCCGCCAAGACCCAGCAACCCAACAACCCAGCCCGAGGCAGAGTTACCCTCTCTCCTCCTCCAGCCACCTCCCCTCCTCTCTGCCTCTGTTGCTCTCCCTCCTTCCTCAGGCTCCTGCCCTTCTCTCCCCGCCCCCCGCCCCCCAGGTTTCTTCCCTTCCCACTGAGCAACCGGAGGCCTGAGGAGGGTTTGAGGAGACGTGGGGGCCCATCTGAGCCGTCTCGGGACTGTGGAGGGACCACAAGCTCAGGGCTGGGCTTTGGTGCATGAACGGGAGTCAGGGAGGAAGGCAGGTTGGTTGGAGGGATCCTCATCTACTCACAGTTGAACACCAGCAACTCCACCTCTTGCATCTTGCCTTCTACCTCACAGAAGTAAACCCCTGAGTCTGCTACTTCAAGATCCTTGATGATCAGAGGAAAGGATCCTTCGTCCCACAGGTTTTTTTTCGATTCGACGCGATGCTTCAGCTTGGAGACACCTGGGAGCAGAAACCATATGGAGGAGGTTGGGGTAGCCTGAAGGCATGGCATCCCTGGGGAGGGCAAAGCCCACAACTCTTCTGATCTCAGTCCCTAACTTCCTGCAGAATCTGCCCCGAGTCAGAAAACCCCAGACTGGTGAGGCGGTCCCATCACACTCACGTAATTGGCCAGGACAATATCTTGTTAATCTGAAATAAAATAATATCCTTATTTCAAGAGCACCAACTCCTACAGTGCCCAATCCTTGACACGCATCATCTCAAGTGATCTTCACAACAATTCCAGGAAGTAGGTACTGTTTGGCCTGTTTTGCCTACTATGTAGTTGCCCGCCTCGTACTTACGCATTGGTGGCAGGAACATAAACCAGTACGATTTCTTTGGAAGGTAATTTACAATATCTACCACAATTACAAATGCACATACAAAAATACCTGTCCACCAAGAAAGAACAGGTCAAGTAAATTATAGTTCGCCCCTTCAGTGGAATGCTGTACGAGAAGGAAGCTATCTACTGAATGGAAGAATAGCTAAGAAACATCATTAACTGAACAAAGCAAGATATTAGACAGGCTACCATTTGTCTACAAAGGAGGGAGAAATTTATCTATCTATATCTATCTCTCTGCAGATGCCGTGTATAGGAACACATATTTCTAGAAGTAAACAGAAGAACATGGTAACTTTGGTTGCCCCTGGGACAGGTGTGGGAGGGGGGCTTCTCACTACATACCCTTTCCTACCTTTTGGATTTGACTCCAGTAAGTGGCAGAGTCAGGATTAAAATCCAGGCCTATTAGGTATACTATGCAGTACTGTGTCTGGAAAGTTCCTCAGGCAGGGCCATGTGGCCTCCTCCAGTCTCCTCCCTTCATACCTAACAACCATCACCAGGAGAAAGTTCTTCTCTTTAGCTAATCACTTTCTGGGTGTGGCGGCAGCCCCAGAATTCCTGTAGAGGGAGGGTTTTAAAGGCTAATCTTACACAGCAAATGCACGATTTTTACTTAGAATACGTATTTGGAGGGATGAGGCGAAGGTGGCTGAGAGCAAAACCCCACCCTCAATCCCTTGGGCTCCACTTCCGTCCCCCTGAGCAGTCACGGACCCTCTCCCTGTTTTCGCCTGGGTGCGGGAGCCTGGGGGTCATGCCGGCCGACCATTCTCCCCCACCTCCTGCTGCCCCCACTGCCCAGGCTCATCCTCCGCGGGAGACCTTTCCAGATGAGCTGTAACCCTGGGCTCTCCCTCAGCACTGCCCCAGGGGCCCTGTACTTGACTCTGGGAGTCCCTGCCCTCTGGCTCTTTTCCTGGCTCTGCACTTTGGGTAGCTCCCCTGTGGCTCGGAAATCCTGTTGCATTCTTTTCACAACTTACCAAGCTTCTTAGACTAGTAGCTCCCTTGGGTTCTACCCCCCTTTCTACCTTTTTGGTCCTCTCTGCCTTCGTGAGCACCATTTCCTTTTCTTCATCTTGGGCTCTTGTTCTGAAGACTGCATTTAAGTGTTACTCAGACTCTGTCTCACGTCCTCTTCCCCATTTCCACAGACATTCTAAATCCCAGGGCAACGCCTGTCAGCGCTGTGAATGACTCCCAAATTGATATTCCCGGACTCAACCTCTCTCAGTTCTGGGCCCACATTTCCAATGGCCCAAGGCATAACTTTATCTGAAAATCCTGCCATCCCCCAAAACTCACTTGGTTGAAAATGAAGTGGGTCACCCTTTCCCTAAAATAACTCTTCCTCCTTGCTTTCCTTTTCCTCCTGTCACTTGGGCAGGCTGTCACATACTTTGTAGAAGAGATCGCAAGGTGGTACAAAAGGTCTAAGAGTAGGGGTGAGTCTGGGATAAATCGTGGAGAAGACCCGTGTTGCACCAAGCCTTAAAAGAAGAATAGGCAGCGGGCCAGAATGAAGGGGGAGGAATGAGCACATCCAGGAAGTGGAAAGTCTCCAGGAAAGCAGTATAAGCAACCACCTCAAAGCAATGAGAAAACCACAAGGGTGTCTAGGTTTCCAGCTGGGAAGCTGTGGGAAGTGATGGCCAGGTGGTGAATGTCCAGCAGAGGCTTCTGGGCCGGGTCCAATGGACTAGGGGTGACATGTACAAGGCATTGCTTTGGAAGTCAGTACCGAAGCCGGTGGAAGAGAAATCAAAGTAGGAGGGACCAGGAACAGAGAGAATTGCCCAGAAGCTTCCTCTGTAATCCAGGTGGGGGAGTTCTGTGGTCGTGGCTAATGACCGTGCCATTCTCACAGGAACAAAGAAGATTGTTAAATAACAAAAATTCAACTGAGTGAATTGTAGGGATCTAATTGGCCTTATTAATGGATTCATGAATTGAGCAGCATCCTATCTAGCAAGTAAAGGGGAGCTCTGAGGGGCTACAGAGAAGGAAAGTGTTTGTTTGTTTTAAGGTATTTATTTATTTATTTATTTGAGAGAGAAAGAGAGGGAGAGCATGGAGGGGGGAGGGGCAGAGGGACAAGCAGACTCCCTGCTGAGTGCAGAGCTCAACATGGCTGGATCCCAGGACCCTGAGATCATGACCTGAGCTGAAGTCAGATGCTAAAGCTTAACTGACTGAGCCACTCAGGTACCCCAGAAAAGGAAAGGTTATTAAAGGTAGAGAGGAAGTGGAGAAAAGGAAATTATTAGCAAAGACTCCATTGTTTTAAGCATGATCACTCTCCTAAGGGAACGAGAAGGGGTCCATCAGTAAATTTCCTAGTGCTGACCAGGAAATTCCCATGTTGACTAGTTAAAGGTCACATTTCTGGGGGTTGAAACTGCAGTTAGTTTAGGTATTAAGTCTTGGTTTACTGACTTGGGGCCTTACCCTAAGTGACACCATTTTGGGCCTGTCACTTTCATTTTAATAAGATGAAACAGAAAAACATTTTCAAAGAGAGGAATGGTCATCATGGGTGACTGATGGGAAACCAGGGATTGAAGTAGAGAAAAAAAAAAAATCCTGACTGTCTGGTTCAGAAACTGGGGGAGTCACGAGAGAGAAACTGCCCTCATCAGAGATCAGGAAGTTGAGAAGGCAAGCTGTTCTGGAGGAAAATCAAATCCTAAAACAGAACAAAAGCACTGACACAAAAGACGAGAATTTTTAGAAAGGAGCACATTGTTTCAACCTCACAGGCTATCAAAAAAATGCAAATTAAAACAATGATATATTTTTCAACTATCAAATTAGCAAAAAAAGAAAAACAAAGAAAGAAAGAGAAGTGTTAAATAATACTATTCAGTGCTGGCAAGGGTACTAGTGGAAAAGGCACGGTCAGCTAGACTTAGTGTAAATGGATGGGACCTTTCTGGAAGCAGTCTTGCAGCATATACTATCTATTATTAAAAGTTTATGTCCTTAATTTCATTTCTAGAATGTTATCCTTAATACAATAATTTAAAAATGCAAACCAAAATGTAGATACAAAAATAATAGTGTTGTTGGGCGCCTGGGTGGCTCAGTTGGTTAAGCGACTGCCTTCGGCTCAGGTCATGATCCTGGAGTCCCGGGATCGAGTCCTACATCGGGCTCCCTGCTCAGCAGGGAGTCTGCTTCTCCCTCTGACCCTACCCCCTCTCGTGTTCTCTCTCTCATTCTCTCTCTCTCACTCTCGCTCTCAAATAAATAAATAAAATCTTTTAAAAAAAAAATAATAGTGTTGTTAATAGGGTACAACATTAGACAAAAAGATAATGTCTGTATATTAGAGTACATTAATTTGATGGAATATTAGCTTGGCACCAAAATAACCCAAATAATTTTTTTTTCTTTCTTCCTATTTAACCCATCCCCCCTACCCACCACCCCTCTGGTAACCATCAGTTTGTTCTCTATAATTAAGAGTCTGTTTCTTGATTTGTCTCTCGTATTTTTTCCCCTTTGCTGGTTTGTTTTGCTCCCTAAATTCCACCTATGAGTGAATTCATGTGGTATTTGTCTTTCTCTAACTGATTTATTTTGCTTAACATTATGCTCTCTAGCTCCATACATGTTGTTGCAAATGGCCAGATTTCATTATTTTTTATGGCTGAATAATATTCCTCTGTGTGTGTGTGTGTGTGTGTGTGTGTGTGTGTGTGTGTGTGTGTGTGTGTGTATACACCACATCCTCTTTATTCATTCATCTATGGGTGGACACTTGGGCTGCTTCCATATCTTGGCTACTGTAAATAATGCTGCTGTATACATAGGGGTGTGGGTAAATACCTAGGAGAGCAATTCCTGGGCCATAGGGTAGTTCTATTTTTAATTTTTTGAGAAACCTCCATACTGTTTTCCCCAGTGTCTGCACCAGTTGCATTCCCACTAACAGTGCAAGAGGGTTCCTTTTCCTCCACATCCTCACCAACACTGGTTGTTTCTTGTGTTTTTGATGTTTGACTTAGCCATTCTGACAGGTATGAGGTGATGACACACTATAGTTTTGATTTGCACTGATTTGCATTTCCCTGATGATGAGTGATGTTGAGCATCTTTTCATATGCCTGTTGGCATATCTGTATGTCTTCTTCAGAGAAATGTCTGTTCGTGTCTTTTGTCCATTTTTAGAAAGAATTATCTGTGTTTTGGGTGTTGAGTTGTATCAGTTCTTTATATATTTTGGATACTAACCCTTAATCGGATATGTCATTTGCAAAAATCTTCTCCCATTCCATAGGCTGCCTTTTAGTTTTGTTGATTGTTTCCTTCACTGTGCAGAAACTTTTTATTTTGTTGTAGTCCCAATGGTTTAATTTTGTTTTTATTTCTCTTGCCCCCGGAGACATTTTTGAAAGAATTTGCTACAGCTGATGTCAAAGAAGTTACTGCCTGTGCTCTCTTCTAGGGTTTTTATGGTTTCAGGTCTCACATTTAAGTCTTCAAGCCATTTTGAGTTTACTTTTGTGTATGGTGTAAGAAAGAGGTCCAGTGTCATTCTTCTGCATGTTGCTGTCCAGTTTACCAGCACCGTTTTTTGAAGAGACTGTCTTTTTCCCATTGGATATTCTTGCCTTCTTTATCAAAGATCAGTAGACCATATGTGAGTTTATTTCCGGGTTTTCTATTCTGTTCTATTGATCTATGTGTCTATTTTTATGCCAGTACCATACTGTTTTGATTACTAATGCTTTGTAATATAACTTGAAGTCTGGAATTGTGATGCCTCTGGCTTTGGTTTTCTTTTTCAAGGTTGCTTTGGCTATTCAAGGTCTTTCATGGTCCCATACAAATTTTAGGATTGTTTGTTCTAGTTCTGTGAAAACTGCTGTTGGTATTTTTTTTTTTTAAGATTTTTATTTCTTTTTTGACAGAGAGAGAGAGACAGCGAGAGAGGGAACACAAGCAGGGGGAGTGGGAGAAGAAGAAGCAGGCTTCCCGCTGAACAGGGAGCCCGATGTGGGGCTCAATCCCAGACCCTGGGATCATGCCCTGAGCCGAAGGCAGACGCTAAACGGCTGAGCCACCCAGGCACCCCTGCTGTTGGTATTTGGATAAGGATTGCCTTAGATCTGCAGATTGCTTTGGGTAGTATAGACATTTTAACAATATTTGTTCTTCCCATCCGTGAGTATGGAATGTTCTTCCATTTCTTTGTGTCATCTGCAATTTCTTTATCAGTGTTTTATGTTTTTCAGAGTACGGGTCTTTCACCACTTTGGTTAGGTTTATTCCTAGGTATCTTATTATTTTGGGGGCAATTATATTAAAACAATTTTTAATGAAATGAAAAATATTCATAATAACACATTTTAAAAGTTGCATTAGAGTAGTCTTTACTTTTTAGTTTTGAATTACAAAATTTATACAGACTCAGCGCTTCCCTTTTCCTTTGCCTACCCTTCTAATATTACTATAAATAGTTTGGTGTGGATTCCTCCATACTTTTTTCTTTGCTCATGCAAACATATATTCACACACATTGAATTTTTAAATTAGAATGAGATTATTCTGGGGTGCCCGGGTGGCTCAGTTGGTTAAGCATCTGATTCTTGGTTTCAGCTCAGGTCATGATCACATGGGTCATGGGACTGAGCCCCACATTGGGCTCCACGCTCAACAGGGAGTCTGCTTGAAGATTCTCTCCCTCTGCCCCCTCCCCCCACTTTCTCTCTCTCTCAAATAAATAAATAAATCTTTAAAATGGGATTATAGGGGTGCCTGGGTGGCTCAGTCGTTAAGCGTCTGCCTTCGGCTCAGGTCGTGATCCCAGGGTCCTGGGATCGAGCCCCACATCAGCTCCCTGCTCGGCGGGAAGTCTGCTTCTCCCTCTCCCACTCCCCCTGCTTGTGTTCCCTCTCTCGCTGTGTCTCTCTCTGTCAAATAAATAAATAATCTTTGGGCACCTGGGTGGCTCAGTTGGTTGGGCAACTGCCTTCGGCTCAGGTCATGATCCTGGAGTCCCGGGATGGAGTCCTGCATTGGGCTCCCTGCTCACTGGGGAGTCTGCTTCTCCCTCTGACCCTACCCCCTCTTGTGCTCTCTCTCTCTCGCTCTCAAATAAATAAAGTAAAATCTTAAAAAAAAAACAAATAATCTTTAAAAAAATGGGATTATATTAACATACACTTACTCTTTCCACTTAAAATATGCTAGACATCGTTCTAAGCATATACACATGGAGCCTTTTCATTTTTTTGGTTTTATTTTGAAATTATGAGAGCTAATCTTTTTATTCTCTTGATTTTTTAAATCAAAATTTTAATTTCAATATAACTATAAGAAATAATAGGGAAATCTTGAGTACCCTTTACCTACATCACCCCAATGGTAACAGCTTGCAAAACTGTAGAATATCACAACTGGGATATTGGCATTGACACAGTCAAGATACAGAACATTTCCAACACCACAAGGATGTTACCCTTTTCTAGCCGTATCTCCTTCCTTCCAGACCCTTCCCTCCCAGACCCCTCCCTCCCTTAACCTCTGGTAATCACTAATCTGTTCTCCATTTCTATAATCTGTCATTTCAAGAATGTTATATAAATAAAATTATACAGTATGTTACCTTTGGGGATTGACTTTTTTTTTCAGGTTGCTGTATATAGTTCATTCTTTTTACTGCTGAAAAGTATTCCATTGTATAGATATAGCCAGTCATCCACTGAAGGACATTTGGGTTGTTTCTACTTGTTGGCTTTTATGAGTAAATCTGCTATAAACAATTGTATACAAATTTCTGGGTCAACATAAATCTTCATTTCATTTCTCTGGGATAAATGCCTAGGAGTGCATTTGCTGGGTTGTTGCATGTTTAGTTTTTAAGAAACTGCCAAACTTTTTTTCCGGAATGGCTGTACCATTATATACTCCCACCAACAATGCCAGAGTAAACCAGTTTCTCTTCATCTTCACCAGCATTTAGTATTGTTACTATTTTTTTTATTTTGGCCATTCTGATAGGTGTGTAATGATATCTCATTGTGGTGCTGATTTGCATTTCCCTAATGACTAATGATGTTGAACATCTTTTCATGGGCTTTTTGCCATCTCTATATCCTCTGTGGTAAAATATCTGTTCATATCTTTTGCCCGTTTTCTAATTGGATTGGGGTTTTGTTTTTTTGGGGGGGTTGGTATGGAGTTTTGAGAGTTGTTTACATATTCTAGGTACTAGTCCTTTGTTGGATAGGTAGTTTGCATGTATTTTCTTACTTTTTTTTTTTAAGATTCTATTTATTTATTTGACAGAGAGAGACACAGTGAGAGAGGGAACACAAGCAGGGGGAGTGGGAGAGGGAGAAGCAGGCTTCCCGCCAAACAGGGAGCCCAACATGGGACTCGATCCCAGGACCCTGGGATCATGACCTGAACTGAAGGCAGACGCTTAACGACTGAGCCGCCTAGGTGCCCTAAATTTTATTTTTATTTAAGTAATCTCTATACCCAATGTGGGGCTTGAACTGACGACCCTGAGATCAAGAATCACATGCTCTTCTGACTGAGCCAGCCAGGTGCCCCTTAAACATCTTTTTGTAACACATTTTTTTTAGAATAGTTTTAGATTTACAGAAATATTATGAAAATGGTAGAGTTTCCATATACTCTATACCAAATTTCTCCTCTTATTAACATCTTATATTAGTATTGAACATTTGTTATAAGTAATAAATCAATATTAACACATTGTTATTAACTAGTCCATACTTTACTCAGATTTCCTTAGTTTTTATCTAATGTCCCTTTTTCACCCCAAGATCCCATCTAGGAGACCATATTACATTCAGTTGTCATGTCTCCTTTGGGTCTCCTTGGCTGTGACAGTTTATCAGACTTTCCTTATTTTTGATGACTTTGACATTTTTGAGGAATACTGGTCAGTTATTTTGTAGAATGTCTCTCTACTGGGGGGGATTAGTCTAATGTTTTTCTCTCGATTAGACTGGGTTTATGGGTCTGAGGGGGGAAGATCACAGAGATAAAGTGCCATTTTCATTACGTATCAAGGGTACATACTATCCACATGACTTATGAGTGTTGTTGATTTTGATCACCTGGCTAAGTTAGTATTCTTCAGCTTTCTCCACTGTAAAGTTATTCTTACTCCCCTTTCCATACTGTACTCTTTGGAAATTAATAACTATGCACAACCCACACTTAAAGAGTGAGGAGTTACGCTCCACCTCCTTGAGAGGAGATTATCTACATAAATTATTTGGAATTCTTCTACATAGGAGATTTGTCTCTTTTCCCCATTTATTTATTCAATCAGTTATTATATCAGTATGGACTCATAGATATTTATTTTATACTTTGGGATGTAAACATTTTTAAATGTGTTTTAGAATCCATTTTATTTTACCTGTGGTAATTTTGAGTGTATCTCTTTGTACATTTTTAGTGATTACTGTAGGTACTATATTATATGTATATATAACCTGTCATAGTCTACTTTTGTTATCATTTTACCTTACCTGCTTTTACATTCTTTTAACCTCCCCATTTATTATTTTATTTTATTTTATTTTAAAGATGTATTTATTTATTTGAGAGAGAGAGAGAGAGAGCATAAGTAGGGGGACAGAGGGAGAGGGAGAAGCAGACCCCCCACCCAACAGGGAGCCTGACACAGGGTCCCATCCCAAGACCCTGAAACCACGACCTGAGCCAAAGGCAGATGCTACTGACTGAGCCACCCAGGTGCCCCTAATGTCCCCATTTATAATTAGTTGTCTTAAATATTTCCCCTACGTACATTTAGAAACACACAGATAATGTTTTCATTTTTGCTTTAACTGTCAAACATAATTTAGAAAACTCAAGAGGAAAAGGAAAGCCTAATATATTTATCCATATATTTGTTTACTTTGTTCTTTCTTCCTGATATTCTCAGATTCCTTCTTCATTATTTCCTTTCTGTTTAAGGAACTTCCTTGAGCCATTCTTTTGGGGTAGGTCTGCTGGCAACAAATTCTTAGTTTTCTTTCATCTGAAAGTGTCTTGACTTCTTCATTCCCAAGGGTATTTTCTCTGGGTATAGAATTCTGGGTTTACTATTCTCTTCTTTTAGTATTTGAATAATATCATGTCACTTTCTTCAGACTTGCATGGTTTCTGATGAGAAATCTGCTGTCATTTAAAATGTTACCCTGTGGGTAAGATAGTCAATTTTCTCTAGTTGTTTTGAAGATTTTTTCCTTTAGTTCTTTAGTTCTCAGAAATTTAATTATGATAGGTCTTGATATGGATTTCCTTAGGTTTATCCTGCTTAAGGTTTGCTCAGCTTCTTGAATCTATAAACTAATATCTTACCAAATCTGGGACATTTTCAGGCATTATTTTTTCAAGTATTTTTTCAGCCCCATTTTTTCCCCTCTCCTTCTGGGACTCCTTTGATACAGATATTAGATCTTTTGTTATAGTCCCACAGGTCCCAAGGCTTTGTTCATTTTTTTCCAGTTGATTGTCTCTCTGTTGTTCAGATTGCATAATTTCTATTATTCTATTTTGCAGTTCACTGGTTCTTTCCTCTGTCCTTTTCATTTTGTTGTTGAGTCCACCCACTGATCTTTGTACTTTGGTTATTATATTTTTCAGTTCTAAAATTTCCATGTGTTTTTTTTTTAATTATATCTTTTACTCTTTTGCTGAGTTTTTTCCATTTTGTTCATTTGTTTCAAGTATGTTTGTAATTGCTTGCTGAAGGATTTTTTACTGTGGCTTCTTTAAAATCTTTGTCATACAATTCTTTTTTTTTTTTTTTAAGATTTTATTTATTTATTTGACAGAGAGAGAGACACAGCGAGAGAGGGAACACAAGCAGGCAGAGGGAGAGGGAGAAGCAGGCTCCCCGCTGAGCAGGGAGCCTGATGTGGGGCTTGATCCCAAGACCTGGAGATCATGACCTGAGCAGAAGGCAGACGCTCAACGAATGAGCCACCCAGGTGCTCCTGTCACATAATTCTAACATCTCTTTCATCTCAGTGTGGGCATGCACTGATTCTTTTTTTCATCCAGCTTGAGATCTTCCTGGTTTTGGGTATCATGAATGATTTTTTAAAAATAGCTTTATTTTTTTAAGTTTATTTTTTTAGTAATCTCTACACCCAATGCAGGACTTGAATCCATGGTCCTGAGATCAAGAGTCACATGCTCCTCTGACTGAGCCAGCCAGGTGCCCTTCATGAATGTTTTTTTATTGGAACCTGGACATTTGAATGTTATGTAATGAGATTTTGGATCTTATTTAAGCCTTCTATTTTAACTGGCTTTCTTTGACATCACTCTGACAAGGGAAGAGAGTGGCACCATCTTACTACTGCCAGGTAGGGATAGAAATCTAGGTTCCCCTCTCATTCTCCATTGCTGCTAGAAGGGGATGCTCCTTATAACTGGACAGGGGTAAAAGTTCCAGCTCCTCACATGGTCTCCATAAACCCTATGGTGGCAGCTTTGTTATTGCAGAGTGATGATGAAAGTCTTGACTCTCCACTAGACCTCCTCTGACAACCACCCAGCAAGGAGGGGTGCCTCATGAATGCTGGGTGGGGGTAGAAATCCAGGCTTCTTATATGATCTTTACAGACAATACAGGGGGTTGAGAACCCTTGCCACTGGCTGATGGGAATCAATGGCCCAGGCTTCTACTGGGGCCGGTGGGGGTATTGGGGTACCTCATTACAACCTCAGGAGGGTGGAAGTTTAGGCTCCCCACTCAGCCTTTTCTGGCATGGGAAGGAGCCACTGTTTTTCTTCTGGTATCTGACAGGAGTAGGGCAGTTATTATCTAAAAGTATTTTGTCTTTCTAGGTTGCTCCTTTCCTGGTCCTTTGGCTAGAGAGAGCAGGCTTTTTGTTGAGCCTTATTTTTGTCTATGTCCATTGAGATTTCCAAGTTGCTGACCTCTTTAGCTCCAAGACTGGGATACACAAGGCAAAAGAAAACTCACCACTATGTTGTTCCTCAGACCCTGGGGTCTCTACCACTCTGCACCTTTCAGAGTCTTCTTATGTTAGTTCTATATGTAATGTCCAGGGTTTTCTGTTGTACTTAATGTGCTTAGCAAAAAGTATGTTACTATGGATTGAATTGTGTGTCCCACCCCCAAATGCATATGTTGTAGCTCTAACACTCAATGTGATGGTATTTGGAAGTGGGGTCTTTGAAAGATAATTAGATTTAGATTTAGATGAGGTCACGAGGTCCTCATGATGGAATTTGTGCCCTTATAAAAAGAGACACCAGAGAGCTTGCTTCTTCTCTGTCTCTACCATGTGAGGACACAGCAAGAAGACACTACCCTGGAGAGAAGAGAGTTCTCTCCAGAACCCAACGGTGTTGATACCCTAATCTTGAACTTCTCGCCTACAGTATTGTGAAAACATAAATTTCCATTGTTTGAGCCACCTAGTTTATGGTATTTTGTTATGGCAGCCCAAGCTGACTAATATGTATGTCTACTCCGTTTTCCTGAAAGCCCTCATTTTTTTTATTACCTGAGAAATTTTTTATCCTTGTACCATAGTTCAATTCTTTCTTCACTAACGGATATTGAGGTTGAATTTTATTCTTGTATAGTATAAGCAATACTTACAACATCCTTGCACAGATATCATGAAATATTCACAATTTTATTTCTGTCAAGTAAATTTTCCAGAGTAGCTATTACTACATAAAAGAGTTATAATTTTGTTTTTGTTAAACTTTGGCAGATTACTTTTATTTTGTTATTTTTTTAAGATTTTATTTATTTATTTGACAGAGAGAGACAGCAAGAGAGGGAACACAAGCAGGGGGAGTGGGAGAGGAAGAAGCAGACTCCCTGCTGAGCAGGGAGCCCGATGTGGGGCTCGATCCCAGGACCCTGGGATCATGACCTGAGCCGAAGGCAGACGCTTAATGACTGAGCCACCCAGGCGCCCCTGGCAGATTACTTTTAAAAATTAGTCTAATAATTAATTGTCTCAACATGATAAAATGTAATGAGGGAGTAAGATAAAAGGTAATACAGCATGATATCATCTATGTAAAAATATATACAGTATATTTTCCACACTAAACAAAGCCTGGAAGGAAATAAATCAAAATGTTAACAGAGGATAGCTCTGAATGGTGGAAGTATGCATGCACTTGATTTTCTTCCTTATTCATTTTTGCATTTGCCAAATATTCTGTAATGAGTATGTAATACTTTTTAAATCTGGAGAAAAAACAGTAACACCAATAAAATCTGCATAAAGGAAGTAATGTATTGGAAGGTGCAACTTAATATATAGTCAAATCTTATAGCAGATGCCATTGGAGAAAAATTTGTATAACAGAAAGATATCTAAAGATGAAGCTGAACTGGCCCACCAATTTCACTTCTAGGAATTTATCTTACAAAGATATTTGCATATATGTCCAGAGATACACAGTTTGATTCACCGTTTGTGGTAGCAATAAATTGAAAACAGCCTAAGTGTGCGACAATATGGGTTAGTCAAATAAAACATGGTATAATTATGAAAAAGAACTATGTAGTCACTGAAAAGAAATGAGGTAGAAATATAGACAGATATAGATATATAAACACACACATATGAATATCTGTCTAATTTATTTATTTATTTTTTTAAAGATTTTATTTATTTATTTGAGAGAGAGAATGAGACAGAGAGAGAGAACATGAGAGGGGGGAGGATCAGAGGGAGAAGCAGACTCCCTGCTGAGCAGGGAGTCTGATGCGGGACTCGATCCCGAGACTCCAGGATCATGACCTGAGCCGAAGGCAGTCGCTTAACCAACTGAGCCACCCAGGCGCCCCAATATCTGTCTAATTTAAAAGAAAGAAAGCAAGGTTAGAACCACTATCTGAATGTCTCTTTTGTTTTCCACTGTATTATATCTCCAGCGCCTAATGTAGAACATTACCTGGCACTTGTAAGCGCTCAATATATACATATACATATGTACATACATATACATGATGAATTTATTATTTTATGTAAGAAAAGAGGGGACTGTATACATATATGCAGAGATCATCTCTTGAAGGAAACACAAAAACTGGTTAAAAGTTGCCTCTGGGGAAGGTAACTGAGAAACGGGATCAACAGTACAGGAAGATTTATTATCATTTATTAAAAATGAGACAATAGGCCCAAAATAGAGTCACTTATGCTAATCCCCACATCTGCAAACCAAGACTCTCCTAGGAATGTAATCTTTAACCAGACAGTCTGGAATTACCTGGTCATCACTAGTGAGGAAGTCTGCTTGATATACCCTTTTTGTCCCCCTTAGGAAGGTGACCTTGCCTGAAATGAGCACTCTTTGCTAATAAACTTTCCTACCCCCTCTTTGCCTTTAAAACCTTTCATTTTCTACAGCTCCTTGGAATCCCTTTCTATTTGCTGGATAGGATGCTGCCCAATTCATGAATCACTGAATAAAGCCAATTAGATCTTCAAATTTACTGAGTTGAATTTTGTTTTTTCACAGATTTGGCAGCAGTGGTGGGATTGAAGGAAACTTCTGACAGCATTCAGGGACAATGAGAAACACAGGCTTGGTACTTGTGAACGCTTTTGAGTTCTCTGTATTTTTCACCATTTCCAAGGGCCATGGGTAAGTCCCTCTTGGTTCTGAGTTCCGCACTCTTTGCATCAAGCTCCTGATCTAATTAGCTTTCCAGTCAGTTCCTCATTTGTCTGGAACCACTAGTTCCATGTTGGAAACTGGTGGTAATTTGGACCACAGTTCACCATTTGATTGGAAAACCCAGTCCTTGGTTCCATCCCCAGATTCCAAACTGGGAACTGCTAGCAATTTAGTCTGCAATTCCACATTTACTTGGAATTTCCCTAGATTCCACTATAGGAACTGCTATTTGGAATCAGCCCACAGTCCTCATTTTGGGGGGTTTGCCAGTACAATCCTTTCTCCAAACCCCAGTTTCACGTTTGGGAATTGCTGGTGGTACACAGCAATGTGTACTTGGCCAGGCCACAGTAATAATATCTCTCAGTTACTGCTGGTATATTAAGATGCAGATGTTTGGTTTGTTTTGTGTAGATAAAGGCTATTGCTACTCAGAAGTAGCTGCAAAATTGTTGGGCACAGGTTGAGCATTTAAAAGTTGTCAGAGCAGTTGCCACCTAACCTAGACTCCCGTGTCAGTATAAGTTGGTCATGGTATGGTTTAGATTGACATTAGGTCACCCACCAATTTCAAGATTGAGATACACTGTAAAAGATCACCCAATTCTCAACCCAGCATCACATCCCCTTTAGGCTCAAGAGACAAAGGCTCAGCTTAAAAGACAAATGAATAACGATAAAGATGGGATCCTTAAATTCTAAAAAGTTAAGCATGTCACCTTCTAGCACACATGCTCATTTGTCTAATCTTAGGTTGTTTTTAATAAGGTTTGGTCATTTTCACAGATATTTATGGCTTCTGGACCATAGGATGTTCACTCTCACCCCCTTTATTCAACATAGTATTGAAAGTCCAAGCCACAGCAATTAGACAACAAAAAGAAATAAAAGGCATCCAAATTGGTAAGGAAGAAGTAAAACTATACACAGATGACATGATACTATCTATAGAAAACCCTAAAGACTCCACCAAAAAAAACACTAGAACTGATAAATGAATTCAGTAAAACTGTAGGATACAAAATCAATGTACAGAAATCTATTGCATTCCTATACACTACTAAAGCAACAGAAAATGAAGTTAAGAAAACAATCCCATTTACAATTGCACCAAAACCAATAAAATATCTAGGAATAAACTTAACCAAAGAGGTGAAAGACCTGTAGTCTGAAAGCTATAAAACACTGATGAAATAAAATTCAAGATGATGCAAAGAAATGGAAAGACATTCCATGCTCATGGATTGGAAGAACAAATATTATTAAAATGTCTATACTAGGGCACCTGGCTGGCTCTGTCGGGAGAGCATGCAACTCTTGATCTTGGGGTCATGAGTTCGAGCCCCATGTTGGGTATAGAGATTACTTAAAAATTAAATAAAATTACAACAAAAAAAAATTTAAATAAAATAAAATGTCTATACCACCCAAAGCAATCTACAGATTTAAGGCAATCCCTATCAAAATACCAACAGCAATTTTTATGGAGCTAGAACAAACAATCCTAAAATTTGTGTGAAACCACAAAAGACCTCAAATCGCCAAAGGAATCCTGAAAGAGAAAAACAAAACTGGAGGTATCACAATCCAGATTTCAAGTTATACTACAAAGTGGTAGTAATTATAACAGAATGATACTGACATAAAAATAGACACATAGATCAATGGAATAGAACAGAAAACCCAGAAATAAACTGCAATTATATCATCAATTAGGTGGCTCAGTCAGTTGAGCACCTGCCTTTGGCTCAGGTCATGATCCCAGGGTTGAGTCCCCACATCAGGCTCCTTGCTCAATGGGGAGCCTGCTTCTCCCTCTGCCTGCAGCTCCCCCTGCTTATGCTCTCTCTCTGACAAATAAATAAATAAAATCTTAAAAAAAAAAAAGACCTAAATGTGAGACTTGAAACCATAAAAACCCTTTCCCCTCCCCAAATTTTAATTTAAATTCTAGTTAGTTAACGTATAGTATAATATTGATTTCAAGAGTAGAATTTAGTGATTCATCACTTATGTATAACACCCGGTGCTCATCATAATACCCATCACCCATTTAGTCCATCTCCCACCCACCATGAAACCATAAAAATCCTTGAAGAAAGCACAGTCAGTAATCTCTCTGACATTGGCCATAGCAACAAGACGTCTCTTGAGGCAAGGGAAATAAAAGCAAAAATAAACTATTGAGACTACATCAAAATAAAAAGCTTCTGCACAGCAAAGAAACAATTAACAAAACTAAAAGGCAACCTGCAGAATGGGAGAAGGTATTTACAAAGGACATATTCTGATATAGGATTAGTATCCAAAATATATAAAGGACTGATACAACTCAACACCCAAAAACCAAATACTCCAATTAAAAAATGGGCAAAAGACATGAACAGACATTTCTCCAAAGAAGACATACAGTTGGCCAACAGACACATGAAAAGATGCTCGACATCACTCATCATCAGGGAAATGTAAATCAATGCAAATCAAAACTACGTGTTATCACTCCCCCCCTCCCCAGAATGGCTAAGTCAAACATCAAAAACACAAGAAACAACCAGTGTTGGTGAGGATGTGGAGGAAAAGGAACCCTCTTGCACTGTTAGTGGGAATGCAACTGGTGCAGACACTGGGGAAAACAGTATGGAGGTTTCTCAAAAAATTAAAAATAGAACTACCCTATGGCCCAGGAATTGCTCTCCTAGGTATTTACCCAAAAAATACAAGAACAAGGGGTGCCTGGCTGGCTCAGTTAGAAGAGCATGTGACTCTTGATCTCAGGGTCATGAGTTTGAGCCCCATGTTGGGTGTAGAGATTACTAAAAAAATAAATACAACTTAAAAAAAAATACAAGAACATTAACTCAAAGGAATACATTCACCCCTATGTTTATTGCAGCATTATTTAGAGTAGCCAAGATACGGAAGCAGCCCAAGTGTCCATCAATAGATGAATGGATAAAGAAGAGGTGGTATACATATAATGGAATACTATTGAGCCACAAAAAAAAGAATGAAATCTTGCCATTTGTAACAACATGGATGGAGCTAAAGAGTATTATGCTAAGCAAAATAAGTCAGTTAGAGAAAGGCAAACACCATATGATCTCACTCATATGTGGAATTTAACAAACAAAACAAACAAGCAAAGAAAAAAAGAGAGAGAGAGAGAGAAACCAAGAAGTAGGCTCTTAACTATAGAGAACAAACTGATGGTTACCAGAAGGGAAGGGTTGGGGGGACAGGGGAAATAGGGGATGGGGATTAAAGAGTACACTTATCATGATGGAAAAAAAAAGGTTTCAAAATTCCAAAATACCTTCATTAAAAGATGCATTGCAAAAAAGCAAGTGAAAAATTAAAGACACAGCGGTACCTAAAACAAAACACTATAAGACTGACGTAACTCCACTGCTCCCCTCTATCCTTCTTTGACTACTCATTCCAGTAATCCTCCGCCTGAATTGTCTTTCCACTCTGAAAAGACTACAAGACCGTCAACAAAAGTCTGCCAAACGAGTGACCTTACAGACATACCCATACTATCCTCAAAAGAGAGCCCCTATCGGGACCCCTCCCAGAGTTGATGGGACTCTATGGGATTTTTTGCTAAACCGCTATGTTATTCCCTTCAAGCAGCCGAGGGAAAACTAAAATTAAAGCTAATGGAAAACTTTGCCAAATTCTGGTAGATACCCGAGCTGCATACAGATGGGATCCTGGAAAAACTGGCAGAACCCAGCTCAAGGTGAGAACTCCTACCAGAGTCAGCTCTTCTCTATCTCTGACTGTAGTACCAAGTAGAGAGAGAAAATAAAATATCTTTCGCACCCTCTTTGTGGCTACCTCTTGAGTCCAAGAATATTTACTGTTTGTCCCAGGTGAACACTGACAAGATATTTAAAAGGATTTCTGGGGTGCCTGGGTGGCTCAGATGGTTAAACATCTGCCTTCGGCTCAGGTCATGATCCCGGGGTGCTGGGATCGAGCCCTGCATCCGGCTCCCTGCTCAGCGGGAAGTCTGCTTCTCCCTCTCCCTCTGCCTGCTGCTCTGCCTACTTGTGCTCTCTCTCTCTGTCAAATAAATAAAATCTTTAAAAAAAAAAAAAAGAAATGTAGTAAAAATGAAACCAAACACTTTTCGGGTTCGCATGATCTGAGGTAATCTTTAGTAATTAAAAGCTAGTTTACATTTGTTGGTTTAATTAAAATAGATATGTCTTTAGAATTATCAACATTAAAAACAATGCAGACGGGGCGCCTGGGTGGCTCAGTCAGTTAAGCGTTTGCCTTCAGCTCAGGTCAGGGTCTCAGAGTCCTGGGATAGAGCCCCGTGTGGGGGGAGGGGGGCTCCCCTGCTCAGCAGGGAGTCTGCTTCTCCCTCTCCCTCTCCCCGCTCACTCTCTCTCAAATAAATAAATAAAATCTTTTTAAAAATTTTTAAAAATAAAAACAATGCAGACACACAACTTTTATTCTACCTGGGGTTATTAGTCAAATAAGTTCCTGTTATCTCTGTTAAAAAACTTCTCTGCAAGAAAAAAATAACTTGGTATGATGAAATTTGTATAATTAATCTAAAAATAATTGTTGAGAACAAGTAAATTAAATAGATATAAGTGAGATAAAAGTTTTTAGGTGAATTTTTGATGGTTCCCCCAAATCTTTTTAGTAACCTGAAACCTTAAAGTTTTGCTAAGTTAAACGATGGATAGTCTAAATATCTGGATCATTTCTAAATAATATAAAGTACTGAAACATTAATTACTGAACATAGGTTTATCTACTTTGGGCTTCCTTTTATAGAGGAACAAAAGATATTTGCATCTGTTAGTAAACCATGTTTTATGCCACATTAAAAAAATTACTATGAGAAAGCATATGTTTCGGGGCGCCTGGGTGGCTCAGTCGGTTAAGCGTCTGCCTTCAGCTCAGGTCATGAACTCAGAGTCCTGGGATTGAGCCCCGCATCGGGCTCCCTGCTAAGTGGGGAGTCTGCTTCTCCCTCTCTCTCTGCCCCTCTCCCCGCCCCGCTTATGCTCTCTCTCTCTCAAATAAATAAATAAATAAAATCTTTATTTAAAAAAAGAAAGCATATGTTTCTAGAAGTTATAAAATGTATTTATATGTCTGCCAAGCCACAGAATGCTAATGCAATTGCTCACTTCATAGTTTCCACTAGAAATTAAAGGTTTTTAGGGGCTAAAAAAAGTCTAATATATGTAATTTAAACAACTTGAAATAATAAGGGAAACATTCTCCATATGCAAGGAAAGTAGGATGTGAGTTTTTGGTAAAAGAAGGTATGGTAGGGGCACCTGGGTGGCTCAATCAGTTAAGCATCTGACTCTTGATCTCAGCTCAGGTCTTGATCTCAGGGTCATGAGTTCAGGCCCTGTGACTTAAAAAAAAAAAAAAAGTATGGTAAAAGAAAAATGGAAATGCTTTTTTTGGTTGAGGAAAAAGAAAATAATTTTGTCCTAAAGTGAGGCTCCAGTTATCATTTTAAAATATTGTGTTTTGGGGCACCTGGGTGGCTCAGTCAGTTGAGTGTCTGGCTTTTGATTTCAGCTCAGCTCATGATCTTAGATTGAGCCCAGCTCTGCACTGAGTGTGGGGCCTGCTTGGGGTTCTCTCTCTCCCTCTCCCTCTGCCTCTCTGCCCTTGCTCATGCTCTCTCTCTCAAAAAAGTAAAACATGAAATGAAATGAAATGAAATAATGAAATGAAATATTAAATAAAATAAAATGTTGTGTGTCACAGAAATAACCAAATTTCCTTGTCAATTTCATTATACTGAACTTTCATCAGATCTTTTTTTTTCTTTCATCAGATCTTTAACACATTTTTTAAAAAGTCTTTTGTCACTTATAGACAGTTCATGTATTACTCTGATGCTTTTGCAAAAGTCCCTACAAAAGTGCTTCATCAAGAAGATTCATTGAGGGCGCCTGGGTGGCTCAGTCGAAGCGTCTGCCTTCAGCTCAGGTCATGATCCCCGGGTCCTGGGATTGAGCCCCGCATCGGGCTCCCTGCTCCACGGGAAGCCTGCTTCTCCCTCTCCCTCTCCCCCTCCTTGTGTTCCCTCTCTCGCTGTTTCTCTTTCTGTCAAATAAATAAATAAAATCTTAAAAAAAAAAGATTCATTGAAAGGACTCTAGCAAACACAGGTTTCTGATAACTTTAAGATTAAAAAAAATGAACAAAGTAAGACTTTCCAGAATTAATGGAAAAAAAAACTAGATTTAAGCAAGAATTAATAACATGGGACTTAATGAGCTGAGGAGGATGATTATAATTTTTATGACTTCTTGCTTGAAACATTGCTGGTTCTTTAATGTTTTATTTTTCCAGATTGAGGAAACTTTTTCTCTTAAGCCATTTATGACTTATAACAAGTTAGTAAAGTATGCCTCTGTAACCAAAGATGAAACATTTACTTTTTCTCCCTACCTAATCCCTCCAAAATTTGAAAACTCTTGAGTATTCTTTTTATGACAAAATAGTTATTTACACAAGTTCAATGAGACAATATTCTCCTTGTTACAGGACACAAATGGAAACATTGGTTATATTACCAAGGCTTTGACTGGAATGTTCTATTTAAGAGAGACAAGCATAGATTCAGATATAACCAGACAGCTTTGAAGAAATAAGGTTGACTTTATGGAGCCAATAAAGCCCCTTGGAAAAACTGACCTGGTACCTTGTTCATAATGTTCGAGCAAAGCAGTCTTTAAAAAAAAAAAAAGAAAGAAAGAAAAGCTTATATGGTCAATCACTATTCTTGCTGCACTTATGTAAATAATCATACCAAGTTTAATGCAAATGAATTAGTTTTATTGTAATTATCTTTGATAAAAATGGGGATAATTATAGAGACAAAAATTATGTTTGCACCTTTGTCTATATTAGATTCTAACCCTGTTAATTGTCTTTGAGTTTTTCTTATATACCTGTATACTGGACTGGGTCCTGAATTCTTCTAGTTCCCTCAAATATCTGGCTACAACTCTCCAAACTAACATTTCCAATTTTCTTTTCTCCTTTTGATTTGGAATCACTAAGAACAAAGACTGCCTTTGAATTTCCTCGGATGGAACTAAATCAGGTCCTCTTCGCTACCCAGATGGCAGCCAAACTTCAGGGACCTGAGCCTTGGGGACATGTCCTACAGCTGAGGAAGTCGCCACCTGCCATCTGGCCCTGTGCACCTCAAAATCTTTGAGCTGGACACCTGAAAATCAGATTGTCTAAGAAGAGAAGTAGCTGATGTTAAGATAAATTGCTTCCACTCAAGGAGCTGGATCAAGACTTCATACTTAAACCGAACATGAAACTCTTTCTTCCTCTCTTTCTTTCCTTTACTCTGGCATTGGCTTGGAAAGATAACACTATCATCTGGATCTCCCAGGTCATTGTTAAGGGGGGTAACCCTTCAAACTGCTAGATTGGTCATCAAAAATTTTGATCTGTCCATGATGCTAGAGACCCCCTGGTCCATTTCCCTGTCTCTGGTTAACAATCCCAAACCTGGGGAAGGGACACCAGGCAAGAGTAATCAGAAGAAAACCACCTGTGTGGTCTACAGACCCCTAAATTTTACTGGTCTCCATGACTGTCGCCTTTCCAGTCCTGAACCACAGACTCAAACAGGAATTGCCAGGAGGCATTCCTGATTCAAAATTAGCTTGGTAGACCAGTGTTCCCCTGGCTAGTATTAAATGTAAATGAGGCTACGATCAGGAACGTCTTAACTCTTGAAAGTATTGCAGAATCCACTGCTAAAATAATAGCTGCCCGACAAAAATCCTTAGGCTCTCTGGCCAAAGTTATTCTTGATAATAAGACAGACTTTAATTCTCTCTTAGCTGAGCAAGGAAGTGTCTGCCATGACCAACATCACCTGCTGAGCCTGGATTAACACTTCTAGGGAAGTTGAAATTCAGTTACATAAGATCACTGACCAAGTCACTTGGCTTAAAAAGGTGACTCTTTGAGGGTGCCTGGGTGGCTCAGTCATTAAGCGTCTGCCTTCGGCTCAGGTTGTGATCCCAGGGTCCTGGGATCAAGCCCCGCTTCGGGCTCCCTGCTCCGTGGGAAACCTGCTTCTCACTCTCCCACTCCCCCTGCTTGTGTTCTCTCTCTTGCTATGTCTCTCTCTCTGTCAAATAAATAAAATCTTAAAAAAAAAAAAGTGACTCTTTTAATGGGGTCTTTCTTTGACTTGCTTGATTTTTATTGGTTTGGGTCTTAGGGATCATGACTCCAAAGTGCACTCCAAACATCGGGAATTTTCCTGCAATAATAATCACACTAGTCTCCCTGGTGCACTGTATCTTCTCAAAGACTTTATTTTCTTTTTTTAAGGTTTTATTTATTTATTGGAGAGAGAGAAGGCATGAGCAAGGGGAGGGGCAGAGGGAGAGGGAGAAGCAGACTCCCTGCTGAGTCGGGAGCCCAACCCAACTTGGGGCTCGATCCCAGGACCCCAGAATTATGACTTGAGCTGAAGGCAGAAACTTAAGGGACTGAGCCACCCAGGTGCCTCCCTCTCAAAGGTTTTAAACACACTGTTTGCTGCTGTTAACCACCAAGCAAATGATCTCCCTAAGACTGGAACATCAGAAAAGGAACAAAAAGAACCACCAACTTAAAAACTGTAAACCTGAAGTTATAACTTGTGAATGTCACAGAGATTAGGGGGGAAAAGTCACGACCTGTGAGTACCAGACAAAAAATCAACAGAAACTTCAAGAACTTCAGAGCAGTAGCTGGGAGGGGCGCTAATGCCACGCTCAGTTTAGCTGTGAGCTATGATCAAAAGAGGGGAACTTTGAAACAAGAGCTAACAGGACCAAAATGGAGTCAGTTATGCTAACCCCCACATCAGCAAACCAAGACTTAATACCTAACCTAATTGCAGTTTCAGCTTTTCCCAGGAACAGAACCTTTAATGAGTCAATCTGGAATTACCTGGTCAGCACTAGTGAGGAAATCTGCCTGACAGACCCCTTCTGTCCCCTCAAGCAGGTGACCTTGCCTGAAACAATGCACTCTTTGCTAATAAATTTCCTTTTCCCCACCCCTTTTCTGCCTTTAAAAACCTTTCCTTTCAGGGCGCCTGGGTGGCTCAGTCATTAAACGTCTGCCTTCGGCTCAGGTCATGATCCCAGGGTCCTGGGATCGAGCCCCGCATCGGGCTCCCTGCTCTGCGGGAAGCCTGCTTCTCCCTCTCCCACTCCCCCTGCTTGTGTTCCCTCTCTCGCCATGTCTCTCTCTGTCAAATAAATAAAATCTAAAAAAAAAAAACAAAAAACCTTTCCTTTCTACAGCTCTTCAGAGCTCTTTTCTATTTGCTAGTCGGGATGTTACCCAATTTATGAATCACTGAATAAAGCCAATTAGATCTCCAAATTTACTCAGCTGAATTTTGTTTTCAACACACTGGGTATCATTTGTATGGTTTTAAATGTTTACCATGTACCTGTGTTGCTTTTTCAAATCATTTTAACTTTAAAATTAATAAAAATAAATAAAGTCTCAGCTGGAAGTCTGCTTATTTCAAGCAATTCAGCAGAATAAAATTCTAGGACAAGAAAAATCACTTGCAGAGTTTGTGGGAGTGTTCTTGAGCTCTGCCGGGGTGAAAATTACATAATGGGCACTAGGAGCCCACAGGCCAAGAAAGGACACAGGTTAGTTTGATCATAGGGTCCTATTTGTTTGTTTGTTTATTTATTTTATTTAAAAGATCTTATTTATTTAAGATAGAATGAGAGAGCACGAGCGTGGGGGAAGAGCAGAGGGAGAAGGAGAAGCAGGCTCTCCACTGAGCAGGGAGCCCAACGCAGGGCTCAATCCCAGGTTCTCCAGATCATGACCTGAGTCGAAGGCAGATGCTTAACTGACTGAGCCACCCAGGCGCCCCCATGGGGTCCTCTTTAAACAGCTGTCTGAAGGAAAGGACATGGGCAGGCAAAGGGCAGTTAACCTGCTGATTTCTGCTTTGTGTGCCTTTATCAGAAAGAGATCAGGAATTGGGGGTTTTGTTAATTTTAGGGAATGGCTTTGGGTCAATAAAGATCCAACCCAATATCCCCCTTTTTCTTCATGTCCAAACATGAAGAGTGGACATGGGTGGGTGTCTGAATTGTCACTCTGGGGCCCCAGCAAAAACCTCCTTGCCAAAAATGGAGGACTTCTCTCCCACTGGACAGAGGCAAGAAGAGGAGACATCCATTTTCAACAAAGATGGTTTTCTATGCACTGTGACCAATTCAGTTTTGATTGCACTGAGGATAACTTTCTACAAGAGAGCCTAGGGCTGAAAGTTGAAAGACCAAAGCTCTAGCCCCAGCTCTGCCTCTAACCGGGCACAAACTCGGGACAGGGACTTCTCCCTGGGCCTCAGTTTCCTCACTAGTAAAGTCAGAGTCTTGGACTAAAGCCGTATTTCCCCAGACATCAACCATTCACACATCTTATACATGATTTTGGCCAAATCTACCTATCTTATTAATGTAACATCTTTAAATGCATTCACTTTTTTTAGATTAAATAAATTTATTTTATTTTATTTTTTATTTATTTATTTTTTAAAGATTTTATTTATTTATTTGAGACAGAATGAGAGAGAGAGAGAGAGAGAGCACATGAGAGGGGGGAGGGTCAGAGGGAGAAGCAGGCTCCCTGCCAAGCAGGGAGCCCGATGCGGGACTCGATCCAGGGACTCCAGGATCATGACCTGAGCCGAAGGCAGTCGCTTAACCAACTGAGCCACCCAGGCGCCCCTAAATAAATTTATTTTAAAAGGAAAGTTTAGGGGCACCTGGGTGGCTCAGTAGTTTAAGTATTCGACTCTTGATTTTGGCTCAGGTCATGATCTCAGGGTTGTGAGATCGAGCATCGCATTGGGCTTCGCACTGAGTGTGGACCCTGCTTAAGATTCTCCCTCTCCGGGGCGCCTGGGTGGCTCAGATGGTTAAGCGTCTGCCTTCGGCTCAGGTCATGATCTCAGGGTCCTGGGATCGAGTCCCGCGTCGGGCTCCCTGCTCCTTGGGAGCCTGCTTCTCCCTCTGCCTCTCTCTCTCTCTCTGTCTCTAATGAATAAATAAATAAAATCTTTAAAAAAAAAAAAAAAAGATTCTCCCTCTCCCTTTCCCTTTGCCCCTCCCATCCCCAGTTCATGCTCTCTCTCTCTAAAAATAAAAAATAAATGGGCGCCTCGGTGGCTCAGTCAGTCAGGCTTCTGCCTTCGGCTCAGGTCATGATCTCGGGGTCCTGGGATCGAGCCCCACATCAGGCTCCCTGCTTGGTGGGGTGTCTGCTTCTCCCTCTGCCTCTCTCTCTGTGCTCCCTCTCTCTCAAATAAATAAAATCTTTAAAAATAATAATAATAAAATAAATAATAAAAATAAATAAATAAAAGGAAAGTTTGTATCACTATAATAAACAGAGAGTCTGTAGCATTTGACATAAATGGAAGGCACTATTAAAAACAAAAAATAATGTTTTTATAATTATCACAGCTAACATTTGAGCCCATCAATTAATCTTAATAGCACAAAAAGAGTTATAGACATCACATAGCTCCTGATGTGATGAAATTGGTAGTACAAAACACCACCTATGAGGTGTTCTTGTAAAAAAATTACGAGGATACCTGGGTGGCTCAGTCAGTTAAGCATCTGCTCAGGTCATGATCCCAGGGTCCTGGGATCCAGTCCTGCATTGGGGTCCTTGATCTGCAGGGAGACTGCTTCTCCCTCCGCCTGCCATTCTCCCTGCTTGTGCTCGCTCACTCTCTCTCTCTCTGACAAATGAATAAATAAAATCTTTTAAAAAAATTAAATGTGAACTTAATCAAGTCTCTAGATTTAACCACCAATCGATAGGAGATTCAAGGGACAGAGGAACATGTTAAATGACACCATGGGAATGCAGCCAGCTCCTATTCAAATGTGTAAAACTTCACAGGACAGTTGCCTCGTTTCTTCAACCAATCAGCGGTAAGAGAAAAAAATCTGGGGGAGCAAATATGTAAATTCAAAGGGATTTAAGGGACATATCAACCAAATACCATGCCTAAATTTTGATCTGGATCCTGATTCATATAAACCAAATGTAAAAATAATATTAGAGGCAATTAGGAAAATTTGAACACTGCCTGCCTGGATATTTATCATCATTAAGGGATTATTCTTCATTTTTAATGGGTGACAATGATACTGTGGATATGTTTTTTTAAAGAGTCATTACATTTGGGGCACCTGGGTGGCTCAGTGTGTTGGGTGTCTGCCTTTGGTTCAGGTCATGATCCCGGGGTCCTGGGATCGAGCCCTACATTGGGCTCCCTGTTCGCTGGGGAGCCTGCCTCTTCCTCTCCCTCTACCCCTCCCCTCTCCTCATGCTCTCTCTCTCTCTCTCTGTCAAATAAATAAATAAAATCTTTTAAAAAAATGAGTCATTACATTTTAGGAGGGGAAGAAAAAAAAGAGTCATTACATTTTAGAGATACATACCGAAGTATTTACAGACTAAATAATACAATGCTTGGTATTTGCTATAAAATAATATGGTGGTGGAGGTTTGGGGATGTAGATGAAAGGAAAACATTAATTGACCATGAATCGATAATTGCTGAAGCTGAGTGGGATACATGGGAGTTCATTATCTAATTATTCTACTTTTATATATGTTTAAATTTTTCATAATTAAAAAGATATTAAAAATAAGCAATAAGGGGCACCTGGTGGGCTCAGTGGTGGAGGGTATGACTCTTGATCTTGGGGTTGTGAATTCAAGCCCCACGTTGAGTGTAGAGATTACTTTAAAATAAAATCTTAAAAAAACCAATAAAAATAAAAATGAGCAATGAAATACAAACAATGGTAAATCTAATAAACTTATAAAATAAAAACATATGTACAAAAATACATTTCATGCTGATGAGGTTTTCTCATATGGTGCTTCTGTTCAACAAGTTGAATATTAGAGGCCATACATACAAGAAAGAAGAATTATTTAAAGAAGAGTATAAGGGCAAACCTCAATGTGACAGTAAAACTCCTTTACTGCAAAATACGTTCCTAAGAAGTATGGAGATCTTAATTCTTTTTACTTTAAAAGCGAGAAAAAATATCATTGTGTTGCTTTTTAATGGAAGTAAAAACGTATCATCCTGGGTCTGTAGCAATAATATCCATGAAATTACAGGTTTTATATGATAGTTATTTCTCTAAGATCCATTAAAATAAGGCCATGAACATGAAAATTCTGAGATTATAACAGACACCGAAAGCCACTCCCTGGGCCACCCGCAGTTGGCACAGGGAAACCCTGGACTGGGAGAGCACCCCTGAGCCTGTCAACCAGACCCCTCTGGGATCTCAGAGTTTACCAGAAGTCGGGCCCTGACACCAGGGATGTTCAGTCCATGGTGTCTTCCTCCCTGGATGGGGAGCTGGGCCACCCTACCTGTAAGCCAGAAGGAGCCCTGACGCCCCAGAATCTTGATCATGGAAGAATGTTTCCAGTTGAAGCCTATGTTCTTCCCCGGGGCAGCACGGCAGGGCAGTTCCGCTGTGTCTCCCACCTTCGCCAACACCACCTCTCTTCCCAGAGCGACCGCGGGGAGCATCGCTAGGTGGAAAAAAAGGAGGTCAGGCCTCAAGGCCATCCCGCCACTTTTGCATCTCCCAGGCAGCCCCTCTTCCCACCAGGACCCCAAGGTCTGAGCACTCACCCAACTGCAGCACCAGGAGCAGGTGCCTAAAAGCGGCCCCTCGACTCATCGTGGCCTTGCTGAGGCAGGCAGGGACCTGGGCCTTCCCCGCACAAAGGGCAGGGCCTGAGGGAGATACCAGTCATTAGTCAGCAGGCATTTATTGGGCCTGGGGCTCAAAGGGATACAGGGGAATGATAGGCAACCTCACCCATACAGCCGAGCCAGGGACCTAGACATGCTGACTGCTAAGCAGACATCCATCCGGACGTGCTACACAAGGCTGTGCCCAGGCCAGAGTGGGTTCTCAAAGTGGAATCAGAGAAGGATTCACAGAGAAGGTGGCAGATTGGTGGGGACTGAGACAGGGGCGGCCAGGCCAGGCGAGGCCGTGAAGGTCCTTGAGTGCCCTGCTGTGAGGCCGGGCTGTGGCCCTAGGCACCAGGGAGCCAGTAAAGGACTTTATGTCAAGAAGGACATGATTTAGGGGCGCCTGGCTGGCTCAGTCCTTAAGCGTCTGCCTTCGGCTCAGGTCATGGTCCCGGGGTCCTGGGATCGAGCCCCGCATCAGGCTCCCTGCTCCGCGGGAAGCCTGCTTCTCCCTCTCCCACTCCCCCTGCTTGTGTTCCCTCTCTTGCTGTGTCTCTCTCTGTCAAATAAATAAAATCTTAAAAAAAAAAAAAAAAAAAAAAGGACATGATTTGGTTTGCAGAGTGGCTCCCTCAGCGGCTCTGTAAAAGGCAAGCTGGAGGAGGCCGAGCGCAGGAAGCAAGGTTGCCACAGTCCTGGTGAGAGAAGACAGGCCCAAACTCAGACAAGTCAGAATTATGGAAATGTGGAAAAAGAGACCGCCCTGAGGGGCACGTCTGAGGGCAAATCCCCAGGACTTGGGGCCAGATACACTGTGTGGGGTGAGGGAGAGAAGGAGCAGAGAGTTAACTCCCTGCTCACTCTCAGACCAACCCTGTAAGGCCTCTGAGGGAAGGCAGAAAAATGCTGTTTGGTTTCTGTGAGCTCCGGAGATGGTGGAGGCTGGGGTGGGGGGAGGGGAGGGGGTGTAGAAAGGCTCTGAATGAACCTAGCACAATGGGCGGCCTGAGGTTAGAGCAGCGATTCTCTCTCTCTCTCTTTTTTTTAAGATTGTATTTATTCATTTGAGAGAAAGAGAGAGCACAAGCAGGGAGGAGAGGCAGTGGGAGAGGGAGAAGCAGGCTCCCTGATGAGCAGGGAGCCCGAGGCGGGGCTCCACCCTGGGCCCCAGGACCCCGAGTTCCCGACCCAAGCCGAAGACAGATGCCCAACCAACTGAGCCACCCAGGCACCCAGAGCATCGATTCTCGAAGTGTGGTCCTGGATCATCAGCAGCTGTTAACTTGTTAGAAATGCAAATTCTCAGGCCTCACCCCAGACCTGCTGAATCAGAAACTGAGGGGGGGAGGACGGGGAGGGGGACACCCCACCATGCCACAGCAGTGAGTCAGGCAGCCTGTCACGGGGCAGGGCAGAGATCCTAGCTGGGAGTCTGGAGAGGACTCAGGGAGGGAGGGGGTGGGATGTGGGAAGGCATCTGAGGCTTGGTTGAGAATCTTGACAGGGAGGCTAGAGGGTCAGGGCTTTGTTCTGCAGGCAACTGGGAGGAACTGCTGAGTTTTGAGCAGAGATGGGACATGGTCTGTGTAGAGCTTTAGGAAGGGGACCAGATGAGATGGAGGGAGTGGGGACTGGAGGAAGGCCACCAGATAATGTCTGGAAAGCAGATGGGAACAGGGCTCGTATCTTTGAGCTCCAGGCTCAGACTGGAAGTAGGCCTCAGAGGGGTGGCTGCCTTGGGGGACAGTGTCAGCGTGAACTTGGTCCAGAGCTTGGCAAGAAGAGATCCTGCGTCCAGACTTGTTTCTCTGTCCCCCAGCCCAGTCTTTGATTTGGGCCCCCATCCCCCCCACACCCCACAGCTTGATCTCCTCCAGGATGAAGATGATGCTCCAGCCAGCTCTGCCACCACTGCAGGCCTGGCACCAGCTGGAGCATCGAGAAGAGATTTGGGATGTGTTTGGTTAACTTAAACCAAATCGAATTGAATGGAGGAGGGAAAATCACTGACTTCTTTCTGTACTCAACATATTAATTCTGTTACTAAAGTGGGTCATTTAAGAATGTGTCCACACCTAACCCTGGCCTAGATGAAGCCAAGTCACCCCAATCCATGTTGCCTACTCTTGCGCTCCCCCACCCCCTCTCCCCACCCCCCTCCCACCCCTGAGCCATTCTCCAACCTCCTTGCCCTGCTCTCTACAAGGAGGCTGACTTCTGCAGACCGTACCACCCAGCTCCCTTGCCACCACCCCACCCCTGCTACTAGTTGGGGTTGGCCAGCGGAAGCACCCACAAGATGGGAGGGTCAGGGAAGGAGGCTGGGGGATTTTTCCTAATTCCCTTCCTACTCGGGCCTACTTTCCAGCAACAGCTATACTCCCTCCATGTGCTGGCTGGTTCCCTCTTCACACCTCTGGGAATAACCCCCTTTCTGCAGTCTCTTGAACCATCTGAGGCGGATTCTGTTTCCTGCTGGGCACTGGCCCATGATGGGATGTAGTCCTCAGATGTGCTGGGGACATGGGCCTCCTAATGAGGTTTGGGGGAAGATATATATATCATATATATTACATATGATAAATATGCCATCTCCAGTCACTCCATCTGCCTGAAAGAGGAATGTCCCAGGGCCTAACACAAGATAGGGGCTTGACAGAATTTTTTTTTTAAGTTTATTTATTTTTTAAGTAATCTCTACACCCAACGTGGAGCTCAAACTCATGACCCTGAGATCAGGAGTTGCATGATCTTCCGACTGAGCCAGCCAGATGTCCCTGATAGAATTTTTTTTAACCGGGGAAATAGGAAGTGAAGAGATCAAGAAGGTTTCCAGAAATGGAGGACAGAGGCTGGTCACAGGTGTAGTTGTTTACAAGTTAGCATGGGGCATGGAGGTGCTGAGAGGAAGGCTGAGGGGAGAGAGTGGGGTATGGCCGCTCTTATATCTGAGAGTGGTTCCCACTGTCCTCCCGTCCCAGACTCAATATGTCCTTGGTGAGCAGAAAGTAAAGGAGTCTCCATTTGGAATATCCCTTCCCTGGGGTCCAAATTCAGTGTAGATGCCTAGGGAAGGCTAGGGACATTCTTGACCCTTCCCCGAATGGTGGTCATTCCTTCTTCCTCATGCCATGATCCTGAGGTCTGTGCAGAGGGCTACTTCCCCACCTCCAGCTCCTCATACTGCCCCAACTCACCCAGGGCTCAGCTCGGTGGAGGAGGCTATGGGTTTCCAGCTGCTGCTTGCTTTGGTGACTTGGGCTTCCGCTGCCGCCCCAGAGAGCAGGCTTTTGATTCCCACATCCTCATCCTCCCCAGAGGCGCTCTGCCCCAGTACAGTGGCATCCTGTACACCATAGCCCCTTGAGAGAGCCTGGGAGGGCTTGCTGGTCCCCCAGGCCTTGGCCCCCCTGTCTCTCTCTCTCCCTCTCTTTCTGCCTTTCTCTCTCCTTGTTTCTCGCTCACATCTGTGTATTTGTGTCTGTGCCTCCCCACACTGATGGCTCCCATACTCGACTCCCCACACCTGAACCTCTCTTCCTCTTGGCCTCAGACGCCAGAAACCAATTCTGGCTCTGTTGGTCTTGCCCAGAGTGCCCCTTGCCTCTCCTCCTTTTTCATCTCCACCTCCAGCTGCCGCTAAGCTCTAGCCCCTTCTTGCCAGTGAGCAGGCATCCAGGCCTCTGGCAGGAGTGCAGGCTTTCAACCAGCTTTGATGTGAAGGGAGCCTGAGAGCACAGCCTGGAGCCAAAGGTGGGTGCAAGGGAGATGTCTGCAGGGTGGACCGAGGGAAAAGGACAGACTCCAGGAAACACACAGAGGCCCCAAGGGAGGGTGAGGGAGGATGGGAGGGAGAGACCCGGAGCAGCTCATTAAAGCCACAGCTAGCTACACTTCACACAATCCCAGATCCATGCCAAGCCCAGGGTGGTACAAACCGGGCAGCGTCAGAGGGAAAGAGATGAAGACATTCTGAAAGGCAACACCCATGCCCAGAGCAGTAGACCAAAAGAGAGATCAAAAGAGACCAAGAGAACCATGAGACCAAAATGGCAACACAAACTCACAAACTCTCGGAGCTCTTGAGGTTCCTGTTGCCCTTGCCCTGGCCCCCCAGATGGGATGAGGGGCGAGACTGGGGAGAGGAAGAGGGCACAGCCCCACCACAGCAACAGTCTGTGGTCCCACAGACACTTTCATCTTCTCCCCAGAGCCCCCAGGCAGCCCCTCAAGCCCCGCCGTGGGATGTGCCCCCCACCGCGGGATGTGCCCCCCACCGCATACACTCTCTCTACTGCTCACTGGCTTCATGTAAACTTCCTAGAGACCATGACCCTCTAAGGGACCCTTGTGGTTCGGTGGCTGCAACCTCCACCATCCTCTCCTTTGCCTCAGACGCCCACGTGGGGGGTGCCGTGCCCTCCTTCCTCCCTTCCCCTATATCTCCCAAAAGGTGTGGAACAGAGCTCAACTTTAGAGCCCTAAAAACCCAGGCCCCTATCTGTCCCTTCCCATCACCCACCCTCATCAAAGTTATTTCATTCAACATTTATTGAGTGTCTAAAATGAGCAAGGCCCTTGGTCTACTGAACTCCCTTGTGGCCACCTCACCATTATGGCCCAGATCAGGGCCTAAGACGCTACAGGGCTTCTGCCTAGAACCAGTTGGTGAGGGGGAGTTTTTATTTCGAGGTAGACTTCTTCTATACAAGTGTCCCCCAACTGAAAGAGGGAAATCATGTCGGGAGTTCTCTCTGACCCTGTCCTCTGGGAACTCCTTCATCCGAGGCTAAGAGGGCGGCCATTTTGTATGAGCCCACAGAATCTAACACAGCACAAGAAATTATTTGTCAAAATATGAAACGGAATGATCTCCCCCAGCAGGTTCTACTGTCAGCCTTGCACCCCTAAAAATTTGCCCCATGAAAATGGAAATCTCAGGAAGAGCTATCCCACCCAGAGCAAAATGTTTGAATTAGCGATAGTGGGGCCTTTCTATTTTGACGAATCTGACGGTACCGAAAAGGTCCCTCTCCCAAAATATGTCTGGAAGGGAAGGCTTTAGGACACCTGGGGGACAATGCTGCAAGGCCATGGAGGTCTTAGGAGAGGGGAAAAGACAAAGAGCATGGAGGCAAGAGGCGGGATTGTACAGGGCATTCCATCTTGAGGGGTAACACCTCCCGCATCCCCCCAACACCACACCAAGCCCAGGAGGGACCTGCAAATCCTTTTCAAAACCACCTAGCCTCCTTTTCTAGAGCAGCTGAGACATCTAAAACTTTCTTTGAACCTGTTTTTCTAATGACGTATTTACCTAAGAATATGTATCTATCATGTTTATAGCATTGCATACCTAAGAGCTCAGTTTCAACCCCTTCAGAGAATTTCGTTAATCATTTTAAAGCTCATTAAAATGGAAGCGCCCTTAAACATATTGTTCAAAAATCCTAAAAATGCCCAAAAGTAAGATCAAAATGTAGAAATAAATATAAACAGAAAAGATAAGTAAAAGAACCTACCTCTGTCATAAGGCTTATGAAATGCTGCAGACAAATATGGTTTCTGGTGAATTTCTGGCAATTGAGTCATTGGGAAAATTGACTTGGGGAGCATTGCTTCTAGACTAGATTTCACTTGTCCTTCTCATTTTCTTGCTTTTTCCTTTGTTTCCTCTTTTCATTTTTTTTTTTTAAAGGCATCCTTCCTCCTTAATATATATTTATTCTTTCTATCCGTTTCCCACCCTTTCTTCTACCCTTTTCCCCCTCTTTCCCCTCTTCCTATCTTCTCCTCCACGGCCCCTTGACTAGTTGTCTCCCACTGCCTTTCTCAACCCGGAGTGGCCTCCAGTCTCCGTGCCTTCTCTGATCTTGCAATCCAGCTCAATGCCCCTCTGAGGAACACCTTCTGCTCCGGGCACTGAGCTGAGCACAGGGGGTTGTGGAGAGAAATTTGCCATAGTCCCCAGCCTCTTGAATCTCACATTTCATTTAGTGCGAAACACAAGAGAAGGTGGCCAGAGTTGTGGGCAGAGAACTGGGAGTCCAGAACATTCCAACGCATCTGCAGCCACATTCTCCTCCCCTTCCCAGACCCGTGGAAAAGAATGAAGCTGAGTCTATCCATCTTACCTCCAGGCTTGTGTCTTTCCTCCCCTCTGCTTCTCACACAGGTGTATCTACGTGAGGGCGGGGAGCTCTGCAACCAGGATCCCACTGGGGAGAGTGCTTGTTACTTCTGCAGAGATGTATATAAACGAAGAGACAGGAAGCCCGGTGGTGAGGCTCCTCTACACCCCAGGCCTGGGCCAACCCCCAACGTCACCATCTGGGACTGGGGTCCCCACCCCCTGCCTCTCAGGGAAAGATGTCAAAGTGAAAATGCCAAAGTCAAGGGAAAAAGTTGAGCAGAACTAGGCTGGAGCACAGAGTGTCGCTGAACTTCTTGTAGTGTAACAAGAAAAAAGACGGCCTTGATGATACTACAATCTGGTTTGGGCTTCAAGGAAAGGAAAAGTGGGGGGGGGCACATGAGGGCATTTGGTAAGCCCCAAACAGCCCCTGGCCAGGGTCCTGAGGGCATTTGTTCAGTGGGGAGGGACCAGAGGCACTATAGGTGGCCCAGTGTGGCAGAGAGGGCCTGGGCTGAGGCCTGCAGAGTGACCCCCAGAGTGACAATTGACCAGACCCTTTTCCTCTGGCCCTTCAACTCTGGCCAGCCCTCAAGTATTTCTCTAACCCAGGTCTCTCTCGAGCTCCAGATGTGTAGATCCTCCTGCCCATTGGACATCTCCACTTGGACGCTCACCACACATAGCAAACCCAATATGTCCCACACTACACTTATCACCTGCTTACCACTACCCTCAAGACCTACTTCTCCTGCAAGTCCCCCACTCAGCGAGGGCTTTGCCACCTCCCAGCTGCTCAGGCCAAATAAACTGGGAATACTCTCTGACTCCTTCACCCAACCCCTCCCATGTGTTTATTTGCCATTTCCTGTGGTTGTTACCTTTGAACTCTCTCAGAAGTCTATCCAAGCCACTCTGCCCCACCACCACTGGTCCATCCATTCCAACCCCAGGTGCCATCCCCATCCTGTGCCCAGACCAAAGCCCCTGCCTCCTCGCTGTCTCCTGGCATCCCCATTCTTTCGTCCTCTAGGCCATCCTCCACCAACAGCCTGAGTGCTCATTTAAATGTGCCCATGTGACCATGCCCTTCCCCTACCATGAAAAGAGTGGCTAGTTGAGCTTGCAACTCCAACAACTGATGCAGGCATTTCGACTTGAGACAACCTTGTGATTCATTTGCAGCAGACAGGAGTCATGCTACTTCTCATTTTATAACACAGTGTACTCAGTGTTTGAGATTTAATAACATTAATATTTACTGCTTCATCAAAGGCATTCTTAAGTGAAAGTGGCATTAATATTTTTATTCTTTTTTCACTGCAAGTGCCTGGCGGTGAAGAGCTCAATGACTACAGCCCCGTTTGGCTCCGCTGCCTTGATTTGTGCTCAGGCAGCAGTCTAACCCAGATTGCTTTTGCAACATCATCGCAATGTCAACATGGTGACAAAAGCCAATAGTGTCTTATTATTTTTATGGAAGTAGCTTGACCTCAAAATCTCCCTGAAAGAGTCTCAGGGACCCCTCCCCCCCACGGGCCACACTTTGAGGACCACTAATCGAGGAAAGTTTTGTTCCTTCTTCAGATCTTTGCTATTTCTCTGCGCAGACTTTTCATTGTCCCCAAAATGTTGTCTCTTTCTTCCTTAGTAACGGAACCATCCCTTTTTTAGCTGAGCTCATGGCTGCCCAGATTTAATGTATACTGAATCCCAGCCTCCCTTGCATCTGGATGTGGCTAAATGACTCAATTTCAGTTAATGGATGTAAGTGCAAGTATTCAGTGCAACCTCTAAGGGCTGTCCTTACAGGGAAGGTGTGTGTCCTCCTCAGGCTTCAGCCCCTGCCTCAGACTTGTTTATAGCCTGCCTGCTTTTCTCATTTACTATTACCTCACCGGTCCTAATAGGTATTTAAGTTTCTAACCTCTGAACTAATCCAGTTCTGCCCGTTCATTCATATATTCAACAAGCTGGGTTGTTGTTGTTGTTTTTTTTTTAAGATTTTATTTATTTATTTTTTAAGATTTTATTTATTTGTTTGACAGAGAGAGTACAGGCAGGGGGAGCAGCAGGGAGAGAGAAAAGCAGGCTCCCGCTGAACAGAGAGCCTGACGTGGGGCTCGATCCCAGGACCCTGTGATCATGACCTGAGCCAAAGGCAGACGCTTAATGACTGAGCCACCCAGGCACCCCCAAGATGTTATTTTTAAGTAATCTCTACACCCAGTGTGGGGCTCAAACCCACAACCCCGAGATCAAGAGTCGCAGGTCCTACTGACTGAGCCAGCCAGGCACCCCTCTTCAAGTGTCTTCCAGGCCCAAAGCACTCTGTGTGTGCTGGGGATGTAATAAGTAAGCTAGATGTGGTCACCACTCCAGCCTGTTTCATAGAAACTAAACAATTAATAATGTCATCACAATTGGACACATGCTACAAAAGAGATGCCCAGAGTGCTGGGGATCTTATTATAGGGAACCTTATTTCAACTGGGAGATCAAGAAAGGCTTCCCTGGGTAGTGTGTGTCAGGGAGCATTGGGTTCTGCTGCAAGTGAAAGAAAATTCAACATAATAGAGGCTTAACTGAGACTGAAGGTGATTTCTTACCTAAAAGAAGTCTGGAGGCAGGTGCTTCAGAGGTTAGGGGTAGGTGAGGGGGCACCCCCCAACCCACCCCCGCACTTCGCAGCAGAATTTGTGTGTCTGGATCTTGTTGCTTCGCTATCCTCTCTGCATGTGACCCCTCCTCTCAAGCTACTCAGTTGAAACAAGCTTTCCTTAATAAGGTAAGATCTCCCAGTACCCCATGCTTCTTCTCCCTTGCAAGCACGTGTTATAGTTATGAAATTATTGTTTAGTGTCTTTCTGGCAGGCTCGAGTGGTGACCACATCTGTCTTACTTAGCACCCAGCAGAGTGCCTTGGGCCTGGTAGACCCTTATTACGTACTGAATCCTTTATTAAAAATATTGACAGGCGCCTGGGTGGGTGAGTCGGTTAAACGTCTAACTCTTGATTTTGGCTCAGGTCATGATCTCAGGGTCCTGGGATTGAGCCCCACGTTGGGCTCCATGCTGAGTGTGAAGCCTGCTTAAGATTATTTCCCTCCATCCTCACTCCCAACCCCCCCTCGGGCATGAGGGTGCACTCTCTCTCTTAAAAAGAAATAGAATTACATTGATTGTATTGATGTTTATTGGTATTAAATTTGTTGTGGTAAATATGCATACCATAACATTTACCATTTTAACCATTTTGAAGCCTAGAGTTCTGTGGTATTAAGTACATTCATGTTATTAGGCAGCCATCACCACCATCCATCTCCAGAACTTCTTCATCTTCCCCAACTGAAGCTCTGTACCCTTTAAACACTTACTGCTCATCTTCCTCCCCCAGGCCCGCTGAGCAGGGAGCCCAACACGGGGCTCGATCCCAAGACCCTGAGATCATGACCTGAGCCGAAAGCAGACACTTAACTGACTGAGCCACCCAAGCACCCCTATTTTATTTTATTTTATTTAAATTCCTGTTGAATACTTTTTGAATGAATGAATGAATGGAAAGCCAAGGATCACAAAACCAAATGACTACAGGAGCCTGCTAGGTAACATGAGTGGGAAAGCAGGCTGGCTGTAAACGTAGGGGGGGTGGGGACTGAGGTGGGTCACCTGGAGGGTATGGGCGTCTTGTAATGAGGGCAGCCACTGACCGCACAGCTCCAGCTGCGTTGACAGGAGAGGTGGCACCAGGATGCAAACTCAGACTTGCCTGCCTGTTCTGCCAAACTTTCAAGGGAAACTGGAAAACCAAACATTTATATGATATCCCCTAATTTTAATATTGGCAACTAATTTTCTGTTGTTGTTCTAACTTTGAGTGAGTCAAACCAAGCATTCCGAAGGGCTGGATCTAGCGTAGGGCCACCAATTTGCAACCAATGGACCAGATGGATTGTGTGATGCTGTCCAGCCCTTGTGTCTGTGACCTTGAGCACCCATGAAGTTGGATTCTCAGGAGTTAAGAGGCCCCAAGAACCTGACTCTCCCTCTGGGGTTTCCAAAGCAGGAAAAGATAACAGGAGGAGAGAAGAAGTTTCTGCTGAGCAGTTAGGACTGCTATGTGCTTTATATGGTTGTATGTTTTATGTAATCCTCATGACAATGAGAGGGCACACTGCTTTTCTCCAGATCACACAGATGAGGAAACTAAGGCTCGGAGAGTTTAAGAAAATTGCTAACAGTCACAGAGCTGGTAAACTATACTGGTGGAACTGGGATTCCAACTTAGCTGCTGGGCCCCAGCCCTGGATGGCCTCCCTACCCCCACTGCCTCTCCTCTGCAGTAAGAAAGGCCAAGACGGGGGCTCCTCACTGGCTCAGTTGGAAGAGCATGTGACTCTTGATCCCAGGATCATGAGTTTGAGTCCTACATTGGGTGTAGAGATTGCTTAAAAACAAACAAACAAACAAACAAAAAGGAAGGCCAGGCTGACAGCTAAGAGAAGTCTTCTCCCACAGTGATGAAGGGGTAGGAGGGTGACAAGCACGTCTGGGGCCTCATGAGGCTTCACGCCACCATGATCCCTCACATCGACTGAGTGATTTTCCATTTTCCAAGCACTTTCACATACATTTGCACATGTCAAACATTTTGGTGGGTATTACTGTTCCCCCTTCTGCAGAAGAAGAAACTGAAGTGAAACTGTTTGCTCCATCACAGGCCTGTAAGCATGGAACATGGGGATTTCCAGAAGTCTCCTGCTTCCTGATAGAGAGCTACTTTTGCTGTGTGTATTCTGTCTCCAGGCTGGAGGAGGGGAAGGAGCCCAAGGTGGGAGAAAGATGGGGAGAAGAGCGAAACCCACTTGGTGACCTGCTGATGGAGTGTCACGGACCAGGCTGTTGGAGAAGGGGTAGAGCAGCCTGTGGAGTAAGGAGTTGGCAGCCCCAGGTGCAGTCTTGTGGTGGCCTCCTTACCAGAACCTTCTGTAGCTGCACCGACACCCTCTGCAAAGGGGGCTGGGGGCAGGGCTTGGAGATGGGGGAGGTGCGGGAGGGGTGACCGAGGCTGTTGTTTGGGAAACAAGAGTCTTGGAGGCCTGACCCACCTCCACCCCAGCCATCTTGTCCCTAGCTCTATGACCATGTTCGGCAACTCGGAGGGAGGCTCCTGGGTTTCCCGCCTCCCGTGGGAGGTTGGAGCAGACAAATTTCAGAGCTCGGCCTGGGCTCAGCCAGCTTGCACCTGCAGCCCTTGGAGAAACTGTCAGCCACAGCAGCTAGAAGCCATCCTCAGCCCAACCCCATTCCCTTCAAAGGGCTAACTCCACCTGGGGCGGGGCCTGAGCAGGGACACCTAAGCTCTTTGTTCGTCTCCTTTGGAGGGGGGTGGGCGGCAACAGCAGGGGCTCAGGCCTGAACCCTAACACTTCTGCCTGGTGGGGGTGGTGGGGCAGGGAAATTTCTGTGTCTGCCCTGGCCCGGGGACATGAGAAGACCAAGTCAAAGTGGGGGGCACACTGGCAAATGTGACCACGGGTCTGAATGAGCACAGTATGGCCTCTTGCCTGACACACTTGACTTGGCAAGACCCTGGACCTCATTTGGCTTCCAGAACCTCTGGACAGTAGACAGTAGAGGAGGCTGTCAGGCCCATTGCAAGGCTAGGGATGGAGGAACTCAGAGACGCTCCTTCTCCTCATTTGGCCTATCTCTCTCTCTCAGGCACTGTTCCCCCCCGATAGCCAAGCTGTCATAAGCAAGATGGCCCCCAGTGCTTCCTGCTACTTCCAATTCACCCTTTATGTTGTCCTCTCCCATGTTGTACCAGCGTTGGTCTGTGTGACCAATAGACTAGGGCAGAAGTGATGGTATATCCCTTTCTAGATGAGGTTATAAAGACATGGTAGCTTTTTTCTTGGCCACTCTCTCCCCCAGAGGAAGCCAGTTGCTCTGCAGTGAGCAGCGTTATGAAGAGGCCCACTCACGGGGGAAATACAGCCTCTGACCAGCAGCCACCTGAGGGAGCCTTTTTGGAAGCAGATCCTCCACCCTGGCCAAGCCTTTAGATGACCACAGCCCTGGCCCACATCTTAGCAGCCTCACAAGAGACCCTGCACCAGAACCACTCAGCTAAGCTGCTCTTAGCTTCCTGACGGTGTGAGATCATATGTTTATTGTTTTAAATTACTAACTTCTGGGGTGGCTTGTTATGTGGCAATAGGTAACTAATAGAGCATCTTTTTTTTTTTTTTTGCTTCCTTTCTTTTTTTTTTTTAAATTTTATTTATTTATTTGACAGAGAGCCAGAGAGCACAAGCAGGTGGAACAGCAGAGAAAGGAGAAGCAGGCTCCCGGCTGAGCAGGGAACTGGGATCATGACCTGAGCTTAACCTATTGAGCCACCCAGGCACCCCACTTCCTTTCTTTTTAACAAGGGTTTGAGATGATCCACCACCCCAGCACCCACTGAAGTTTCCTGAGCTCCCCGCCTCCTTCGTGTCCCTTCCCCTCCAGGACCCCAACCTGGAACACTGGTTTGCCAATGAACTTGGAGATGCAAGATAAATTCACCTAGCTCTTTGGGGGACCTTAAGAGGACAGTAAAAGGGTCGGAGGTTATCCTGCCAGATGGGGAATGGGGCTTTGGGGGGGAAGGGGGAGGAGCAGGAATGTGTCACCCCTAGGAGAGATCCCACAGAGGAAGGAGTAAGAATGAAAGAAGGAGCCCTGTATGCAAAAGCCCCATGCCCCCTCTTCCTTCTACCTTTTGCTCTTCTCTTTCTTAGTGGGTAGAGGAACAAGGTGGCCTTTCATTCTGCCTCTGTCCCCTCCCTGTCCCCTTCATTCAGGAGCACGGGGAAGTCCCCACATAGACGACGGTGAATCCTTGATGACTACTCTCATAAGCCCAAAGGGCATAGGCTGTTACCCAGTAGAAAGGAAAATTGCCACCCACAGAACTTTCCAGGAAACCCCTGCCCCGTTAAAACATGAGGCAAAAAAATAAAATAAAATAAAATAAAAATAAAAATAAAATAAAATAAAATAAAACATGGGGGCTTCCACTACAGCTATGGAGAGCGGGGTCATAGGGCAGACCTGAGGGGTCTCCTCAGCAGCTGTCCCCAGCCCACAGTAAACGGTGGGGATGATGCTTTCGAGGCTTCTTGAAGGAACTTCAGGACTTCACCTTACAGCGTGATGATCTCTGGTGAGTGTCAGCGCCTCTGTCCTCATCACTGTTTCTCCACCTGTGACAAGGCAAGGGTTACCACCATCCTAAGGCTCAGAAACTCAGATTGCTTTAAATGGTTCATTACTCAGGCTTCAGAGGGTGCCCCTCGCCCTCTGAGGCTCTGCCCAGAACAAAGGTACCCCTCTGTCCCCAAGTCTCGGGCCATTGTGTCTCCACAGGGATATGTCTTCAGCCTCCTGGTTTGTGTCACTGTGCACGTGGCACCCAAGCTCGGTGGGATACGAAGTAGGGTGTCTGCCACCATGCGTCTCCTGCTCCTGCAGGCTCACTCCCACTCCCTTCCAATCTTTGTTTCCTCCTGTCCAGGGTTAACATTCCCTGGCAGAGCTGTGTGCAGCTGAGTCCAGAGCCCTGCGCATATCGCAGATGGAGGTCTAGTTTCCCTGGGGGGTGGGGGTGGGGGTGCTGGGGGCCAAGGCTGTGTGTGTGCTCTGCTGAAGGACAGTCAGCACGGCTCAGGGGAATGTTCTTTCCAAGACAAAGACAGACAATGAGGGAGGCAGGTATGCTTGTGGGGCTTGGGTACCCTTCCTGGCGTGACCAGAATGGGCCGGCTACCTCCTTCACAAGTGGGGAACCCGACAAGCACATCATATACACGGGGGCACCTCAGTTTTCAAAGCCCTTTGACCATCTGATACAGCAACCCCTTTTCATGGGTCATTATCATTATTCCACTTAATAGGAAGAAACCGAGGCTGAGGAGGTCAGCTCTGGTCACATCAGCAGAGATAGGATCCGAAGCCAGGTCTCTGGACTCCCACAGCTGTGCCATAACCAGCTGTCTTGCTGGCCATTTTTCTCGCCACGGGGCCCTTTGTTCGCAGCACTCCCCTTTGTCAGACTTGGATCATAACCTTGCCAGGGCCGGGGCTCTGTGTCCTGAGGCGGGCATGGTTCGGTCCCTCTCCTGGAGAGTGCCCAGGGGACGTGACCGCTGCTTGGTGCACACTCAGATGCGGACCGCACAAAGTGAACACCGCAGAGGTGGTGCCCGCTCGCAGGGATCTGGGCCCGCCTGGACCACTGCGCTGTTGGTCTCCTCCAGCCTGCCCCCGCCTGCCCAGTGACCTCCCATGGCATGACAAACAGTGGCCACTGGGTGGCAGTGTGTTCTCGTGCCTGGGACCACACAGGTTGCCCAGAGCCAGGGAACATGGGGGTGGGGAGGAGGCAAGCAGTAACCTCAGCCAGCTGCCCAGAAAGGTCGCAAGACCTGATCCCCTGGAGGACGTGACATGACAGGGCTCCTCTGTGTGTGTGTGTGTGTGTGTGTGTGTGTGTGTCTGCACGCGCGCACTGCAGCAAAAGGGCCAAGGACAATGTGAAATGGAGCCAAGTGTGGGGTGGGGTGGGCCAGGGGAACAAAAATACAAAGGAAACCAGGGCAGCCAGCATAACCTGAGCAAAGGACGCAGAAGAGAGCTGTAGAGGTAAGGGGTGAGGGCTTTTGGAGCTTCAGAAAAACGACTACCTGGGAGAGAGAGAGCGAGAGACAGCAAGAGAAAGACCAAGGCAGAAAGAATCACGGAGAGACCAGGAACAGAAAAGAGGAAGATAAGAGAGATTGGCTGGGGAAAGTAGGTCGGAAGGCTGAGGTGGGAGAAGGGAGCCCCCAGAGGCTGGGCAGACACAGGAACCTTCCCTGGACAGAAGGAGCCAGACTCAGGCTTGCTGCTGACAGGGAGTTTATTTGGACTGAGTTGTGGAGATCTGCGGGCTGCCTGAGCTCCAGGTCAGAGCTTCTCCGGCTCCGGCTCCGGCTCAGGCTCCGGCTCAGGCTCCCCTATCTTGCTCTGAGCCTGAGGTGGGTGAGTCCCATGCTCCAAGGCAGAGAATCTTCTTGGACGCCACTGTGGGAAGACATGGAGGGTGGGTGCGGAGAAGGATGAAGGGAAAGACAATAAGGAGGATACTGAGTGAGTCTATTCTTTTCCAGGCCCCTGCCCTCCCCTTCTGGTCCCAGGCCTTTTCTCAGCCCCTTCAAGCCTCCCTTGGGTCCTTCAAGCACAAGGAGTCCCTGGAGAGGCTTATGAAGAGGGGGGCTCTCAAGGCAGGATGAGGAGTCCGCCTTGCTCATCTTCCCTGAGGAAGGGGTGCCAGACAGCACTCAGAAAACTGAAAAGAGGGGTGCCTGGGTGGCTCAGTCGTTAAGCGTCTGCCTTCAGCTCAGGTCATGATCGCAGGGTCCTGGGATCGAGCCCCGCATCGGGCTCGCTGCTCAGCAGGAAGCCTGCTTTTCCCTCTCCCACTCCCCCTGCTTGTGTTTCCTCTCTCTCTGTGTCTCTCTCTGTCAAATAAATAAAATGTTAAAAAAAAAAAAGAAAAAAAAAGAAAAGAAAACTGAAAAAAGGGGAAGCCAGTGGCCGGTGGGGGCTGAGGGGTATCCCCGGCTCACCTGTCTTCTCCAAAGGTGAAAACCAAAGGCTCCAGTCATCAAAAGGAGCAGAAAGAGGATACCAAGGATGGAAAAGAGAGGGAGATGGCCTGTTTTCAGGGCACCTGGGGCCCTCCCAGAGCGCTGGGCACCTACAGAAGAAGTACAGCATTAGGTACTGGGTCATAGCTGGAAGGGTATCTTGCCACACCCTCGTACATTCCGCAGACAATGAGGCCCAGAGTTGAGGGACTTATCCAGGATCATTAGCTAATGAATGACAGAAGTGGGTTGGGGCCTGGACAAGAGTCGGAGGTTAGAAAGAAAAGATCTGGAATGCGGGTGGGGAGGGGTCTGGAAAGTGGGGTCAAGAGGACTGGTCTCAGACCTGGGCCAGCCGGCTCAGTGAGGTACACTGCTGTCCCGAGAAGCCTCTCTCCCTGGTACACATGGCACTGCCAGGGCTGAGAAAGGAGTCTGGCCTCCTGCATCTCCAGCCAGGGTCCTGGGGAACCTCTCCAAGACTGCTTATCCAGGGGGCTCCACACAAAGTGCTCTCGTCCCGACGCCGGGGTCACCTCACAAAGCAGTTTTCTCAGCTTGCCAGGTAACCCAGAGGATTTGGGAGTCACTGAGAAAATCAGAGGGAAGAGATCTTTGGGGGCCCGACCCCCTTACTTGAAACCATAGATTCAACTCCCCCGTCTCAATCGCCCGGCACTCAGGCTCTCACCTGGGCTCTGATTGGGTGAGGTTGAGGGGTGGAGATCAGGGTCAGGGCCAAATCAATCTTATCAAGACAAAGCTCCCGGCAGATCCCTCTGCAGCTTAACAGCCTCCAAGCTCTCTACTGCCATCCCGGACTGTTCAAACTCAAACTGGCCCCGAAGGATCACGTAACAAATACCATCTTGGATTCTTTTACACGACTTCCCACTCAAATGTTCAGAAACCCCAAGATCAGTCAGGTGTGTTGCCCCCCTCCCAATACACCTTGCACTTTTTTTGTTTCCATGACTTGGCTCACATCAGTGCCCCCTGCCTTGAGGTGGCCCCTGAATGAACTCTGCCCCCTTTTCTGAATGTTCAGAGAATAGTGAACTGACCCATCCGTCTACAGACAGAGCATCTCAAAGCTGTACCGTGAGAGAGAGGGCCGGTAGGAGGACACCAGTGGTGAAGGGTCTTGAGCTGAGCAGAGTGGTGGAGCCACCTGAGGATTTGGCAACACACACACCTGACCTTAGACCCCGAGGCTGGCACTTCCCAGGCCTGTGATTTGAGAAATTCCTTCTCTACAGGGGCAACAATCTTTCCCAGTGAGCTGTCGTGCAGAGAGCCTGGACAACTAACCGGAAACAGCGGACCCTCAAGAAGACCTAGGACGGACAAAGTTGGGAGGCTTTGTGGGCTGACTGGATGTTGAGGAAACAGGAGGCCAAGTTTCAGGGGAGTGGGATACGGGTGGAGTTACAGACAGAAAGGTTAAGTCAGCAAGAGGACATGTGGTGTGAGGAAAGGATGGGGTTCGGAGTGAGGCTGGGGTGTGGGTATGACATCGAGGGAGAGCTATCCTGGAGCAGGTGGAAAGTCAGCATTGGCCCTTGGGAGATGTATGACCTGTCAGCGTACTCACTGATTCACTCAACCAATGTACATTATTAAGCACCTACTATGAGGTGCTACTGTTTAGTGACCCCAGGTGAATGCTACACACACAGCTGAGCTGCTGTGGCTCCTAGTTACCAATCCATCAACACACGCTTTCCGAGTTTTGGCTTTTTGTTGTTGTTTTTTTTTTTCTGTGTTTGTTTTATACCCTCTTAAAAAAAAACACAAAAAACAAAAAAACAGTCCTTGCTCAGTAAATATTTGCTGACCAAGGGACTGATTTATTAACTCCTCCCAAATCCAAGCCACTTCCTGCAACTTTAAGCCAAGCACTGGTCCCCAAGTAGATGAGGATTCTAGAAATAGAGTCCACCTCTTTTGAACCATTCAAACTTTTGCCACCTCTCCTTCTAACTTCTCAGACCCTCCTCCCAATTCAGAGCAGGGGAGTCCCTTAGAGGAGAGTGGAATGTTCACCTAGTGACTCAGGGGAGATTTTCAGTTTCAGTTCTTTATGTGGGGGCGAGAAAAGAGGAGGCCACCAGGGCAGCCTCTGCAACTTGCACACGGTGGCCTTGTATCATGAGGCGGATCTGCCCAGTCTTGGCCCGCCGGCCTGCCCTCCCTGTCCCAGCTCCCCTGCGATGGGAGCTCATCCTTTCCCACCTGGGGCTGACCTGTGATGACTGCCAGAGTGACCGTGGCGCTGAGCTGCTCTCCCTGCAGATGGATGTGGCAGGTGTAGGCCCCAGCCTGGGCCTGGCTCACAGCCTCCAGTTGGAGGGTAAAGTTGCCATGGTCTCCAGCCACCAGGAGGTCAGGGCCTCCCCCGGGAGGGGTCCACTTGGCAGTGAGAGAAGACTGGGTCCCCACACCGGGGGGCAGGCGGCAAGGTAGGTCCACCCTGGAACCTGCTCCGGCATACACCGTCAGAGGCACTGAGGGCTCCAGACCTGGGAAAGAAGGAGAAGCCAAAGTTGAAGTGGAGAGGGGGAGGTACAGAGAGGCTGGAGCACTGGGGCGGCAGGGACGGGAGGCAGAAGAGCAAAGGAGGTGGTCCAGCTCCGAAGAGTGCAAGGGAGCAGAGTAATGTGGATGAACTGAGGATGCTCAGAGCCCCTCATGTGGGCCGGGCCACCAGGAGGCCAAAGGTGGCCCAGTGAGGCTGGATGGCCCAGGGAAAAGCCAGAAGTGGGGAAGGCAGCTGAAAGGTTGCAATGCGAGGTAAAAGGGAGTGGGGCCGTGAGGCCCAGAGCATTCACAGTGGGCGCTAGCTGCCGGAGACCTGGTTTGGGGACCCATAAGTCAGGGGGAGGTGATGGGGGGCAGAGAGGGGTTGTTGTCAAGGGTGAAGGCAGACTGGAGGAGTTACCCAGAACGGTGAGGTTGTACGTGAGGGAGACATTGAAGCCATCTCTGTAGGTGAGAATGCAGCCCCAGGGCCCAGAGTCTGAGGGGCTGACTTGGGGCAGGAAGAGGAAGCTTCCAGCTAAGTGGTGATGGGGGGACTCGTGAACAGGGACTCTGCCCCGGAACCAGTGCACAGAGGCTGGCAGGTCAGGGCGGCTGAAGGAGCAGTTCAAAATGACCCAGTCGGAGATCCTGCGGGACCCTGGGGGGCTGGCAGTCACTGCTCACGGATAAAGAAGATTTGATTAGCCCCACCGCCAACACTTGTCTTCTCCTCCCCAACCGTCGTCCTCCGACCACCGCCCGCAAACCCCCCTTCCCCAACCCCCACCAGTCCAGTGCCTGGTACCTGGAGGTGCTTAAAATGGATGCTCCGGGATCTCCTGCCTCCCTCCCCTGCACACGCCCCCCGCCCCCCCAGGCCTCCAGTATACTTGGCTGACATGGTCGACCCTTCCCTTTCTCCAGGCCTTGCCTGAGGATCCCCACTCAGCCCACCCCCTGAGCTACAGATGTCTGAAATGAGTCACTCTAGCCTTGCGCTCTCCCCCCAACCCAGGGGTGCCTCCCCTCCTCCATCCTGGCACTCCCAGGTGCGTGGGGGAGGGGAGCTCCAGGGGTGAGACAGTCTCTCCAGAGGGTCCTCTCCCCACACACGTGCTTCTCTGGGGGCGCCCCTTCCACTCTGCTCCCCACCCCTTCCCGCTCCCCTCCCGGGGGCTCTCGGGCGGGGCCCAGGGCGCCTCCTGGGAAGCACAGCCCCTGCCCCGGCCCTTCCTGCCTCCCGGGGCGACAGGGACCGCGGCGCCCCGGCTCCAGCCCCGCTCCCCGCGGCCCGCCCCCACCTACTGGAGGCCTGGCCCACGCGCAGACGGAGGCGGCAGGCGAGGGAGCGGTCCCGGAGGTGCACTGCCGCGCGGTACTCGCCGGCGTCGGCGCGTCGGGCCGGGCGCAGCCACAGCGAGAAGTCCCCGCGCTGGAGGCCGCGCTCGTCCAGCTGCACGCGGGGCTGCAGGGGGGGCCTCCCGCTGCGCAGGCCGCCGGCGGCCAGCATCAGCACCACGTAGCGCCGCGGACCCGGGCCCCGGGCGGAGGGCGCGGCGGGGCGCAGGCTGGGCGCGGGCGCCGGAGGGCCGCTGGGCGGGAGAGAGGGACGGCACTGAGAAATGCGAGGGGGAACAAGCCCGGGGCAAGAGGCGGTCCAACCCCACTTCGAGGATGAGGAAAGGCACCCAAAAGGAAGATCTCTGGCCCGCTAACCGTCCTCATCCCCGTCTCCCCTCGGGTCGGGCCAGCGCCACCCACTCTCTGGAGAAGCAGGTGTAGAAGGGATGCAGGTGTGAGGGGAGCAGGCTTCGGAGGAAAAGCAGGAAAGGCGGCGGGGGGAGCTGAGCCTCTGGCTTCAGAGGGACTGACAGCTCAGGGGAGGAGACAGAGGGCTAGCTTGGGCCTGGGGTTATGAGTCTGGATGCCACTGCTGTTGGATGTGGGGGTCCTGTTGCCCAAGTTAGGGGTGCATACCTGTCTGGTAGGTGGTGCCAAGTGACCCCTGCGGTTCGCAGAAGGCTGACATCCTGGAAAGGGGCTGGGGGGCTGCAGGGGAGCTGGGCCGGAGCCCCCTCCTGGGCCCACACCACCCGGACCTCTGTCCCAGACCCTGGAGCCTCCACTGGGGAGGAAAAAAGAGGCCAAGGGGAGGGGCTGTGAGCTAAAAGACTTAGGAGTAGAGAAGGAGCCTCAGTTACCTGAAGGAGAAACGGGGCTGAGGAAGACCTTGGGTTTCTGTCCCTTCCCCACCCAACGGGAAGACTGACAAGAGGCTTTGGGGGCAGAAAGACTGCCCCAAGCAAGGCATTAGAAGAATCCACCCAAGCTAAGGAACTTGGCATCTGTGAGGTCCAGACATCCCTGCTGACCACCCCTCCCCCACCCATGGGTCTGGAGGGCAGCCCTCCCAGAGGGTCAGCCCCGTCTTACCTGGAGCCACCCACGGCAGTTGCAGAAGCAGAAGAACCAGGAACTGAGCCTCCCACATCTCCCTTAGGCCTGGGCCACGCTGAGCCCCCAAAGGGAAGAGGTCAGAAAGAAAGGAGGGACAGATGGACAAAAGAGAGTTCTGCAAAGATATGGGGTGGAGGAAGGGAATCTAGAAGAGGGACAAGGACAGAGACCTGGAGATAGAGGGAAGAACCAATGACCAGAGGGCTGGAATCCAGAGGCAAGCTGGCCAGATCAGGCAGCAGGAGTTTGGGGGGGGGGGAGTCGGGGGGTTCCAGCAAATGGGCAGGGCAGTGGCAGAGAGTAGAGTGGAGGCAAGGTGGCTGTCTTGATCTGGGAGGCAGTTCTGCTGCTCCCAGGGCCCTCAACCCTGTCCTTCTACCTTCCCTCCACCTTCCCCACTTCCCCTCCCCGTTGCCCCCCCCAACACACCCCAAGGCTCACGGTTTCGCTTCGCAGTGGAAAGTCTGAGGGGGTTGATTCCCAGCAGCATTACCCTCCACCTCTGTGGTGGCGCTCCCCTTGTTTATTTCCTCGGTCCTGGGTGTCCCCGCCGACCCCTCCCCCACCCTTCTGACTATTCCTCTTCCCGCGGACCTTCTGCATTCTCTCCAAGCCATTTCTGCCTGGAACTACCTGCTTGCCCACCTCTAAGCTGCTGCTCCAGTCTCAACATTTTCTTGGCAAGCCCTTCCCTTGGTACTCATCTCCTCCCTCATTCCCTTAACCTCCCAGGACTTTCATTTAGCATGAGCCTGCCTCCCCACCCATCCCATGGCTCCTGGGAATAAAGCAGACCTAAAAGATGGTAGGTCTGGGGAGGGGCACCCCAAGTCCTCAGAAAAAGAAAAGCTACATTATATTGAGCCTTCACTATATACTAGTGAAGATACGGGGTGGAGGGACTGTATTGGATACTTTACAGATAGTAACTCATGAAATCTGATATCCCCCATTATACAGATGAAGAAACTGAGGCAACTCAAAGATTAATTGACCAAGGTCAGTTATGGAGTATGAAGCCAAAAGGTGTGTCTGTAGTCCAGACTCTGGGTGAGTTATGGATGTCCTCTCGAAGAATGGTGGGGTCAGTGAGTCACACACACACACACACACACACACACACACACACACACACACCCGTCCAGTTCAAGACCACTGTGTACTCAGCAGCTTCTCCCAATCCAGAGGTTTTGAACTAACAGGGCAAGGGATATGGAGAAATGCAGAAATCCTGCAACAGAGATCAAACTCAAGAAAAACTGAGACAGAACTAGGGAAGGAAGTCTGACAGAAGGGAACTCTTGCTCCCCACCCCACCCAGCCAGAGGAGCCCAGCCCAGAGAGGTGGAGCATGGGTGCCAAGAACTTGCACCACACCTGGGACCCACAAGAGGCCCTGGACTTCTCCCCTGCCTGACCAAGTGCTCACTTCCTCACTACCAGGTGGAGGACACGTTTGATGCCAGACAACTCTCTCTCCAGGTCCCAGGAGGCTGAGACCCAGGCCTCCCAGCCCTCTCCCACTTCAAGGGCGGGACTTCCTGTTTCTGAGGCTACTTCTTTGCCTGGTTCAGCACAACAAGAGCTGGTAGCTTTCCACTGGGCTCAGCAGTGTCTAGACCTGGTGTGGGCTAGCAGGGAAGTGTGTGTGTTCTGCTGGGGAGGAGCATCCCCAAGAATCCAAAACCAGGAAAGAAGTTAGTTCTCAAAGAAGCTGCGAGCTCCGTGTCCACCCCTGGAGTGCTGATCTTGTCTTCTTGAGTGGTGGGTGGTAGGAGGGTACAGCTGCTTTTTTATAGAAGGCAAGGGTCCTCATGGAATGTGACATCTGCCACCCCCCTCCCCCTGCCCCGGGAAAGCAGGAGACAGGTTAAAAACAGAAGCGCGACCGTTTCTTTATTAAATTATACAAAAAGGGGAGGAGAGGGGAGGGGGGCAGCTGTGGGGCTCGGCCCCAACCCTGGCCCCACCCCGGCCTGGCGCTGTCTGAGAGAAGGGGATCTGAGGGAGACCCAGGGATCAGGCAGGGTAGGGATGGACAGGACATGAGGCTGGGATGCAGAGGTGAGGAAGGAGAGGCTACCGGAGGAGGGGTCGGGGAGGGAGGGAGAGAGCAGGGTCAGGGAGAGGAGCGATTGGAGACCAGCTGGGGAGCTCAGATGGAGCAGGTCAAGAGGTGGAACAATGGCAGAGTGAGGATAGAAGGGGCAGTGTCTGGAGAGGCGGACATGAGAAAGGCTGGGGACAAAGAGGGTGGCAGCTCTGGTGCAGGGTCCAGAGCCAGGAGCCAGGTGAAGAGTGGCTGCACTCGTCTGTTCTCACCCCCACCTCCAGGCCCGGAGGGGCCTCCCACCCCCAGCCCATTGGCAGGGGGCTCATGCCGATGCCCCATTTTCTGTCTTCTGCCGCTTGGGATCCGCTTCATCCTGTGGAAGGAGAGCTGGGGTTAGCTGCAAAATGGGAGAGGGACCTCCCCCTGTCCCTGCCCTGCTCCAGCCCCCACCCGTGCACCACAGGGATCCAGGTCCAAGTCCAAAGGGCTCCCAGCCCCGGCTGCATCCCTGACAGCCCCTCAGGCCCCACAACCCAGCCCAAACCTCCTCTTCAGCAGCTCTCTTCAGCGCGGGCCCTTCGTCCTCATCTTCTTCTTCTTCCTCATCTGAGGAGCCAGAAACGGGTCATTGGGGAAGGGCAGGAAGCTCTGGCACAGACCCCCTGTGGTCGCCCTCAGCCCTGCTTCAGGTCTTTAAACCCACCCTGACTCTGTTCCTTTGAGCCCAGCCTCCCCTGCCCCTCCCCACCTTCTTCTTCCCCTTCATCCTCCTCCTCTCCGTCCTCAGCAGTTTCTTCTTCTTCCTCCTCAGCTCCGTTCTCTTCCTCCTGTGGGGACCGGGATGAAGGGGTGAGGGGCGAGGGAGCGGCGTCAGGCTGGCCGCGTGCCTCCACCACCACCAATGACAGGGGTGCAGGGGCGTCGGGACCCAAGGGTGGGAGGGGCCAGAGCGGAGGCAGGACCCAGCCCCCCCCACCCCCAGGTAAGTGGAGGGGAACTCCGAGTATCCTCCACCTGACCCCTCCACACCTCCACCACTTCTTTCTTTCGCTCTTTTCGGCTGGCCTTCTCCTCCACCTTCTCTTTCTTCTCCTTCAGGTCCTGCAAGAGAGAAAGAGGTCACCTTCCTGTCACCACAAATGAGCCGCAGCCGGTCCCTCTTGCCCCGTTCTCCCTCTGCAGTGAGCTTAAGAGGACTGTGAGAAGGAAGGAGTTGGCTACAGCAGCTCAGAGGCAGAAGAGAGGTCCCAGGGTCCGCAAGGCCACAAGGGGGCTGGCACGAGCACCGTCCCCAAGACTCAAGGGAGGAGGGAAAGTGATGAACACAGAGGAATGGACGGCCGACGTCACTGCTCATCACTCCCGTCAAGTTCTCCAAAACCTCACGGGCTGAAGAGTTCAGCTCAGCAAAGCAAATCCCCTCCATCTGCTCGCAGCCCCGATGCCCCACCCCCTCTTGAGGTCCCTCCGCCTTCCTGGCCTGCCCCCTCCCGCTGCCTGCCCTGCTCTGCCTTTTGTCTACCTCTGGGGCCTTTTCCTGAGTACTCTCTCTCCTGGGCATCTCTCCCAGCTTCCCCCTCAGCCTCCTCGAATGCCTTTGTTTCTCTGTCCGTGTGTCCCCCTACTCCTCAGGCTCCTACGTGGCCAAACACGACGGGAACAGGAAGAGCACCCTAGCATGATGCACACCTACTCCAAACCAGTTCGAGTAGTTTCTTCCCCCCTACACCCGGCGGGTGGTGTGGTGTGCCCGTGGTGTGCGCACTGGCATGGTAGAAGGGTAGAAGTAACCATTTCCAGGGGGAATGGCAGTACAGGAGGATAAAGGCAACATGGAAGGGAGAGGGTATTGGCCATGGTAGATGAAGACAAACAAGGTCTGCGTCCGGGCTGGGATGAGATGAGATGGTAGATGGAGAAGGTACCTGTCTGGAGTACCCTCCCTCCTTCACCCCAGGAGCCCAGCGGGCACACCTTTAATGTCCCATTCTGCTATAGCAGACGGGGATGCTCCTGGGTCCCTTCTCTCTGGACACCACACGGGCTCTTCCAGTTTAGATTCCAGTCCTCTTCCCAACCCCCTCCCCAAGCGCCCATGGCAGGCGCCGATCAACTGTGGATGTCCCTGTGTGATCTGATCTGGTGTTGGTGACAACTCTGCGTATCTGATTCCATGTGGATGGAAGTTTTCTGTGTGAGTAGATCACCCTGGAGGGTGTGTCCTTTCTGGACCAGGATCAGGGACAGCAGTAGGGGTTGGTGCAGAATGGTTGACCTGGAGGGACACCCAATTCCCTTCTCCCTTTAAGGGGAACACAGTCCCCTTCTCTGTCCTCATTTCTTGGCCACATGGTCCATAGGGCATTCCTACCACCTGGTGGGCTTTCCCCTGCATGCCGGGCCTGGAGAGCCAGGGGCTGGTCGGCTTCTCTCTGGGGGCCCCAGCACCAGGTCTGTGCTGCCCTGGCCTGAGTTTCCCATCCAGGCTGACAGAGGAAGGGAGGGAGGGAGGGAGAATTCTAGAGCGGGGAGGGAGGGAGCCTACCAGAGACCAAAGTCCAAGGGGCCGGGCCCTCTCCTCCCCTGTCCCGTCCTTCTGGTCACTGTCCTTCCATGATCCCTTTTCCAGGAGGCTATGTGAGCGAGGTCTTGTGCTAAGCAGCTCTCTGGCCTCATTTACTCAACACAGGCCCACACGCTGACACAGGCTGACACCGATTCACACGCCCGGCGACAGAGAAGCGCCCCCGAGATCCGGAGACACATGGCCCGGTGTTTGGGCATTCTGGCACACACTCTCGAGAGCGCACAAGAGGGCAGTGGGGCCTCTCGGCACTCACAAAGCAGCAACATGGCTCCAGAACATCCCCGTCTCCACATGCACACATGTAACTGACACGGGCAGTCCCACACACTCGCTGGATTTCAGACATACAAAGACACCTACTCAGCGAAGTCACATGCCACCACACAGCCCACCGGAGGGCCCCACGGCACACCTTATCGTCTCTCACACATAGCCCCTCTCTGCCACTGCCTTTAATCCCGTTGGTGGCCCCCTTTCACTTCGGGGGGCCTCTAGGAGACCTCTGTGACCTCCTCAACAACCAACCCCACCCCCCACCAAAGTCGGGCTCCCAGCCCCCAAACGCTGGCCGAATTAATTTCCCAAAGCGATACTCAGCAGGTTCCCTAGGGAAATTAGAGGAAGGCTGGAAGAGAAGCAAGGGCAAAGGGATGGGGCCAGGGAAGGGAGCCGATGAGAGCAAGGACGGCTCGATGCAATGCCATGCAACGCTGAGCTTCAGCTTTCTCGAAAGCGATTCTCGCCCCCTTCATGATTTTTAGGAATCCAAGACTCTTTAAGTGTGTGTGTAGGGGGGGGAGGGGGAGAGGCTGGAGGAGGCTATGGAGAGAAAAGAGAGCTGAAGGCCAGTGGGGGAAGAAATGGATACAGACGGAAGGAAAGGAGAGAAGGAGAAAACAGACGGAGGCAGCAGCCGTCCGAGAGAAGCAAGAGGCGGTCGGGCCTCGAGGGGAGGGGCCCGAGAGCAAAGCAGCCTCCCGGGAGAGTCCTGTTTACTCTGGAGGATGTCAAACCGCTTAGCAGAGGAAAGGTGAGGTCAGACTGGAAGGAGAGACGGGGAAACGGAGCGCGGAGAGAGGGAGCGGGGGAGGGGCACGGTAAAGTGAGCCGCGGCGCGCTCCGACGGGAAGCGGACGGGGTAGAGGCGCGCGAGCCGGAGCCGGGGAGGGGTGGGGACGGCGGCGGGGGCCGGGCGCGGGCCGAGCGGCGAGGCCGGAGCCGCGGCGCGCCGCGCTCAGGAAGCTAGAGGGCGCTGGCGGGAGCCGCGCGAAGCGGGGTAGGCAGCGCCGGGCAGGGGAGGGAGGGGGTGGGGAGGGCGGAGTGGGGTCCGCCGGGACCCGGCGCCGGGGCAGCGTGGGGCCGTCGGGGGCGGCGTGGGGCGCCAGACGGTGCGGAGCCCGGGGGTCGCGCGGGGTTCGGGCCGCCGCCGTCCCCGCCCGTACCTTGGCGCTCAACTCGGCCGCTGCCTCCACGCTCTTCTCCGACATGGTGCCGGGGCCGGGGCCGGGGCTGGCGGGGAGCCGGGGTCCCGGGGCCGGGACGGAGGGGCCCTGGACGGCGGAGGGTGGCCGCGGCCGGAACCTGGCGCGGTGGCGGCGGCGGCGGCGACAGCGGCAGCGGCGGCCGCTCAGCAAGCTGGGTCTCTGGAAGAGGCGGCAGAGGCGCGCGGGGTGGGGCGGGGGTGGGTCTGGAGCGGAGACCCGCAGGGCTGCGGCCGTCCGGAGGGCGGGCGGAAGGGCGGTGCGGGCGGTGGCCGGCGCGCTCCGGCCGCGGTCGCTCGGTCCTCGGCTCGCCGCCCCCGCACCAGCAGAGCTGCCGCCGACCAGCCGCTGCCGCCCCCGGGCAGGGAACCCGCTTATAAAGGCGGCGCTGCCCGACGGGAGGGGCTTCCCAGGGGTGGGGCTGGCGGGAGCGGGGAGGAGAGGAGAGGGGAGGGGGATGAAAGCGGAGGTTGGCGAGGTGGGGATAGGAGGATGAAAGCGAGGGGAGGGAGCGCGCGAGAGGCGGGAGGGAGGACAGGACCAGGAGGGGGAAATGGAGAGACTGACGGTCGCGGAGAAGGGAGTGGGGCGAGGAGGTGGGAAGGGGTGGGGTTCCTGCGGGGAGGGACCTCTCCAAATCCCGACCTACTATCTGCGAAAGTGGAGTCTGTCTTTTGGGGGCGGGCTGGAGGGATGGCCAGAATCCTACTGACCCTCCCCACCCCCACCCCCAAGAAACCCTGAGATTTTGCCAAGGGATGGGGTGGGAAAAGCAGATGGAGAGGCCGGGCAGGTATTTGAGAAACCAAAAGCTTAAAGAAGAGGAAGAGGGTGGCGGGGATACTTCCACATCACGCTGGCTTTCCCCTCTCGTCTTGCATCTCCTTTCTCTGGGTGGCCTTAAGAGGGGATGGGAGGGCCAAAAGGGCAACCCACCCTCTGTCCTGCCCGAGGCTGACTTTTGTGAACCCGCCTGGGTTCCTCCCTTCCTGGATCTTTCTGGAGATCTAGAGGAGTCAGAGGCCCTCCAGGCTCCTTCATTCTTTTCCATCTTGGACCGCTCTTATTCGCCCATCTCATCTCACTCGTCTTTGCCTGGTCTTTTTCTCTTCATCCCTGCTCATTCATCTGTACCCAGACCCCTCCCTCACAACCATTTATCCTTCAGGTCTCTCATTCTTCTGTTGCCTCTTCTCCACTTCTCATTCCCTTCTTCAGCCCTTCCATCTCTGATCTCCTTCCCCCCTGTCCGGGACCACACTGTTCCTGTATCATCCGAGTCTGACACCTGGCCCTATACCCTTCGAAGATTTCCCCCAATTCTTCTCTTCAGGTCCTGATTGATCTTCTACGTTTTCCCTCTCTTTGCTTTTCTCTTTCCTCTGCTGCCATCTTCCCCAGCCTTTCTGGATTGTATTTGCCTCCTTTGCAAGGTCTGGAGTTCCAGCCCCACCCCGTTCCACTCATCCTCAGTTCCTGGCCTGCAGTCTCAGTATCTTTGGATCATTTTGAGAAGCTTGGGGGTTTCAGGAGCTGGGTGTATTAATGGTCAGGAAGGTGATGGAGTGGAAGGCTAGGGTTTGGAAAAAGATATCCTTGGTGTGTGTGCCCTCCCATATTTGTCTATCATTATCATTATTTGTCTTATCATTTTCATTTTCTTAACAAGAAAGACACACTGATCAATCATCATCATTTGGTATCTGAGTGCTTAAATATGCCATCTTTTGGTCCTATGGTGTTCACGCCTCCCAATTTCTCTTTCCCACTCTTCCTATCAGTTTCTCAGTCTCCATCTCTTCAAAAATCTTGGAGCCCCACCCAGGTTTTTCCTTGCCGGACTCTGATCATCTTTCTCTGAGATCTTTCCATCTCTATCTCAGTCTGTTTCTCTGACTCACTCACGGATGTCTTTAGCGATCTCTGACCCTCTCCATCTCTGTACTCTCCTGCTTCATTTCTCTCCCTCTCCCCTCTCCTTTACCCCCCACCCAGTCTTCCTGTCTCGCTCCCTCCCGTCAGTCTCTTTCCTCTCCCTCCCACCCTCCTTTCCTCTTCCCCTTCTCCACCTCCGAGCCCCGCCTGCCGTCTCGGACACCCTGCTGGGCTCTTACCCTGTTGCCCTGGTAACCGCCCCCCACTCCGGTCACCTCCACTCCCCTCCCCCCCCTCCAATCACCGCTACCAACAACCTCCATCCACCTTCCTCCTATTTTTCCTGAGAGCCAATAGAAACACTGTTGCCAGGTGGAATGCTCATTTGAATCAGCCAATCCAGGAGTCTAACTGCTTGCCCTGCCTTATATGGGGATTTGAGGAGGGCCACTCCCCCCACTCCAGCCCCACAGGGGACCAGCCCCTCCACTGTCCTTTCTCCCCGCCCTGGAGAGAGCCTGGGACCCTCCCTGTCACCCTCGTATAAGGGCCTGGCCTCCCATTTCTCAAACTGGGACCACCGGGGTTAGCGTGGGGAGTGGGCCGGACTGTGGGCTGGGCCTCTGGGCTGGGGGTGGGAATGAGGTGTGATTAGGAATGGGAGGCGGAGGGAGCCGGGAATTTTGCCCAGGGAGGGGTGTCTGGGAGCGGAGGCAGCTGCAGTGGAAAATTCCAGGGAGATGGAGAGGCAGAGAATGGGAATCCTGCCCCAAGGCCCAAGGGAGTGCCTTGAGAATCTAAGAGTTTGGACACTAGGGTCCCGAGGGACCACAGGAAAAAGATCCAGGAAGCAGAAGGCCTGGATCTAATTCCCTTCCTGCACAGGGAGAAGCATCTCTTATCCTTTCCTGCCTGGTTGGACAACAGACCCGGCCTCCTGACGTCTGGGCTTCATGAGAAAGAAGCTAGAAGTGGAACTTGGGATGAATTTGGAGCGAGTGGGATGCTGAAAGCCTAACCCCATAGTCCTTAGGGTTATTGTCTGGGCCTCTGGGGCCAGTGGTGGTAAATGATGCCAGCTTGTGTGTGCTCCTTCCAGAGAACTACTTCTGGGACCTTGTAGAGGCTTTCCTATTCCTAGAGTTCCATTACTCCTCAGTCCAACTGAGAATTTCTCCCACTAGTTGAATGGGGAAACCTGGTGCTTCTTACACATTTTCTGGAGGTGGGAAGAAGGAAGCCAGTTGAGAACGAGGGAGGCATGAGCCCCATGGAGACCATGGCTGCTGGCCTGACATCCTAGAGATTTACCTCACTACTGTGTGAAAGGTGTTCAATTCTAGCTCTTGCCATCTCATTCTTAAGTGAATTCTTCCTTGTCTCCAGCTTCCTGAGTTTTTTCAGCTTGCCTGTTTTTCTGATAAGTTAAGTGCTAAGGAAGCCCTGGTGATCCTTGGAGGCATTGGACAACAGAAACCTGAAAGTTGAACCTCCCCACTCCTCACTGTACTTTTTTATCCCCATTCCACTTCCAGTATAACTCATTCTCTATTCTTCATTTTTCATTTTCTTTTTTTTTTAATCTTTTCAAAATTCAGGTCAGTGGAGAGTTGAGAGGAGAGGGACTCCTAGAGAGAGACCTAAACCAGCCTAAATTTGATCATGTTTGCGTTTGTTGCCTGCAGGAGTGTTCCTTAAGAAAGCCTCTTCACATCACTCAGGCACATCCATCAGGAACACTACCCTGTCACATTGTATTAAGTAGAGGTAAACTTTTTTCATTCTCAGTTTTCTTTTTGCCCTCTGCACCAAGCTTGAACTCTTGCACTTCAACAAACTTAGGGAGCTCCTCCTCAGTGTCAGACACTGTGCTATATGATGGGGACACGAAGCTGAAAAAGAGATGGTCCCTGCCCTCAAGGAATAGATGGAGAGAGCTCAAAGTACAGCCTGGAAAGGGACAGGCAGGGGCGCCTGGGTGGCTCAGGCAGTTAAGCATTGGCCTTCAGCTCAGGTCATGATCCCAGGGTCAGCGGGGAGCCTGCTTCTCCCTCTCCCTCATGCCACTCCCCCTGCTTGTGCTCTCTCCCCCCCCCCACCCCTGCCTCAAAAAAATAAATAAATAACATCTTTAAAAATTAAAAAAAAACCTTTGAAAAGGGACATGCATCCAGCACTCTTTCCACCAGGCAGACAGCCCACTGTCTCCATGGGTACACTTTTCTAGAATGCCTCCCGGATCTCTCCTGATTTTACAAATCCTTATCCATTGTTCCCAGCTCGGAACAGCCTCCCGTGGTTCCTCCACCCTTACTGATTGTCTCCTTCTCCTGTGCCTAATAACTACCACGATGCTGGGCACCAAAGAGGAAGAGCTCAATAAATCATTGACTTCGTAGCCCTGACACACCATTTTGGCCTCATTCGCAGAGCCCTCTCAACATTCTCTCTTTGAGTAGCCTCACTCTGACTTGGAATCTTGTAACTACTGATGTTCTGGAGGCCACTGTCTTTTATGCTATCATCACAACCAAAAGTTACGTGGCTTTCCTACTTCCCTGGGAATCCTCTCCCCAGCAAAAAGAATTGGTTTTACCATCCTACGTCTCCTCCAGATGTTCTGATTGGCTTTCTAATTCTCCACACCCTCTTCCTGACCTCCTTCATTTTTAGACCGAGCATAGTTGCCACTGCCCTCCTTTCAATTTCTCCTCCTTGCATACGCTTTTCAGAAAGCCTTCACGGGCCTTCAGAAAAGTCCGGAAGGAAGATCACAATCTATAGATGCTTTCTGGCTCTGCCCAATAAAATTTACTGTGATGATGGAAGTGTTCTATATCTGCACTTTCCAATACAGTGGCCACTAGCCACGTGTGGTTACTGAACCCTTGAAATGTGGCTAGTGCAGCTAAGGAACTGCGTTTCTTAATGTCATTTAATTTTAATTAAACTTAAATAGCCACCTGTGGCTAGTGGCTACCATATTGGACAGCAGCACCACTTTAGACCTCAGCCATAAACTGTCTCTTCTTTTTCCACCTTCTTGCCCTTCTCCATCCCCAGTGTTCTGTGGGTAGAATGGCGAGAGCAGCTCTGGCTGCCGTGTTGAAGGTCATCTGGGCCGCTGTTGTCATATACTTTACTGTAGGTGCAAGTCTGTCCAGGTTTCCCACACTTTTAAGGGTTAAACAGACCAGGTGCCTGAGGCAGAGGACAGAGAATAGAAATGAAAAGTCTAGCGGAAATGTTATCTGGAGTGACAGTTAGGGACTCCTTTTGCCCAGAGGGTAAAAGACGGAGGGAGGACTCAGGAACCAGGAGGAGGCAATGACAGTGGTGCCCGAACACTTCCAGGTGACTCCAGTCTCAGGGGTCCTGTTCTTACCCTTCACAGTCTCCCTTAGCGATTCCACATGGACTTCCCTGGTTTTCGGTCCCATTGCCAGCAGAAACTTCTAACGCCAGGGACTCACGATCCTCCACCTCTAGCGCTGCGACTCCTTCCCTTCTGGTCATCAATCCCTCGCTGCTCTGGAGCTCCTCAAACCCCACATGATCCAACTGAGATTCTCTCGCTTTCCAGTTCAGTTAAAGGTACTATCCTCCACCCACTCATTCCTGCCAGGGGGGTCACCCAAGACCACCTATTCTTTCCCTCCCCAGCTCCTCTGCATCTGACTTCCTAAAGATTCCTTGAGTGCCTCCCCTTCTCTCCAAACTCAGTCCTGTCTCTGTTCCAGGGGTCAACATCACGTGCTGACTTAATTCATTCGAGTTTCCAACCATGATTTAAGAATTTGTGCATCTTGGACGCCTGGATGGCTCAGTTGGTTAAGTGACTGCCTTCGGCTCAGGTCATGATCCTGGAGTCCCTGGATGAGTCCCGCATCGGGCTCTCTGCTCGGCAGGGAGTCTGCTTCTCCCTCTGACCCTAACCCCTCTCATGTGCTCTCTCTCATTCTCTCTCTCTCAAATAAATAAATATAATCTTTAAAAAAAAAAAAAAAAAAGAATTTGTGTATCTTCAGCACTTACCTCCCCACCTGGCATATGGTAGAAGCTCAAAAATGTTTCCTGAAATGCATAAACTGACTTTCTACCTAAAATACAAATCGACTAAAAAATAAAAATAAAATAAAATACAAATAGACTATTGTCATTTCCCTACATAAAACCTTTTGATAGCTTCCCCAGGCCTATAGGATGAAGTCCAGAAGTAAGCAGGGCCCTTCGAGGTCTGGTCCCTTTAAGCCTAACCTATATACCCTTATCTCTCAGCACTGTTCCCTCAAAAGTTTTGCTTCATCAATGTTTCTACTCCTTACAATTCTTCCCAAATGGAGCATACCTCTGTGCCTTTGCATTGATCACATTTCCTGCTTGGAATGCTCTCCTGGCTTCCCCACCCCAGCCCCCAAGTCACTCACTCCCTCTTCTGAACCACGTTTACCCTTTTTTTTTTCTTTAAGATTTTATTTATTTGACAGACAGAGACACAGCGAGAGAGGGAACACAAGCAGGGGGAGCGGGAGAGGGAGAAGCAGGCTTCCCGCAGAGCAGGGAGCCCGATGCAGGGCGCTCGATCCCAGGACCCTGGGATCATGACCTAAGCCGAAGGCAGATGCTTAACGACTGAGCCACCCAGGCGCCCCTTACCCCTTTAATATACATCTTTCTACTGCAGCCTTCATCACAGGATTATAATCGATTCCATGTTGCCCGCCCTCACTAGGCTGTGAAGCTGGTTGGGCAGAGAGCACATCTTCCTTGCCTTTTTATCTCCAGGCCCTAGCACTACGCCGGCACAGAGTAAGAGCTCAGTAGATTTTGACATGAACTGTCACACAGGTATAGCTCAAACTTCAGCCCTTAATGTCCGTGGTAATCACAAGGTCTTTTGCCCCTTCTGGATATCTTCTTGAAGAGATCAGACAATAGGAAGTTCTTAAGACTTAAAACTTCAAATTCTAAGCTGACCATTCACATTAGCATATCCACTCAAGATGGTCTAACAACTAATACCTTGCGGTCAAAGTGGGTATGGAATTCACTTATTTCTACATCTCCTCCTACTTTAGATGGTTAGCTGCTAAAGGTAAGACCATCTGGCTCAGTTATCCTGTGTAGCCACATGATCAGGATCTTACAGCCAGATACGATTTCAATATATTCAATATATTCTCAAACCAGTACTTGTATATTCTCAGCACAGTGCCGCAAGCAGAATGGTCATTTCTTTCTTTTTTTTTTTTTTTTAAGATTTTATTTATTTGACTGAGAGATAGAGAGAGCACAAGTAGGCAGAGTGGCAGGCAGAGGGAGAGGGAGAAGCAGGCTCCCCGCTGAGGAAGGAGCCCGATGTGGGACTCGATCCCAGGACCCTGGGATCATGACCTGAGCTGAAGGCAGACACTTCACTGACTGAGCCACCCAGGTGCCCCTCTTTTTTTTTTTTTTTTTTTTAAGATTTTACTTATTTATTTATTTGTCAGAGAGAGAAAGAATGCACAAGCAGGGAGAGAAGCAGGCAGAGGGAGAAGCAAGCTCCCTGCTGAGCAAGAAGGCTGATGCGAAGGCAGATGCTTAACCAACTGAGCCACCCAGGTGCTCCAGAATGGTCATTTCTTTCTCATTTAGGTGTCCAGGTCAAAAAATCTCAGACTCATTCTTGACTCTTCTCCCTCATACCACATCCATCCATCAGCCGATTCTGTTGACTCCATCTTCAAAATATATTTAGAATCTGACCACTCTTCCTCTGCTGTTTTGAATCTACTCTTAAGGCATCACAGGGTCTCACCTGGATTATGGCAACAGCATGCTAATAGGTCTTTCTGTTTCTGCTGTTGTCCCCCCAATAGTCTATTCTCCATACAACAGCCAGAGTGATCCTTCTGTAGGTCTTACAAAGTCCCACATGATCTGGCTTCCTTCTTTCACTGTGACTTGTCTCTTACTACTGTTCTTCCTTTCATTCACATCAGTCTAGTCACATTGGCTTCTGTGTCGTCCCTTGAACACACTAAGCATACTTCTGCCTCAGGGCCTTTGTACTTACTGTTTCCTCTGCCCAGAATGCTCTAACGTCAGCTTTCCTGAGCTTGTTAGGTCTCTGCTGCAATGTCATCTGATCAGTGAGGACTTCCCTAGTCGCCCTAAAAAGCAACTACCACTTCCCAACCAATAGCCTATTCCTCTGTCCCCCTTCTCCCGTGCTTTATTTTTGTCTATGTCACTACTGTATCTCCAGAGCCAGGAATATTACCTGACACATAGTAGGCATTCCATAAATATTTGTTGAGTGATGTGGATATGAAAACAAGCTGAAAAGTTGATTTTTTAAAAATGCTCTTGAGGGGGCCGCCTGGGTGGCTCAGATGGTTGGGCGTCTGCCTTCGGCTCGGGTCGTGGTTCCGGGGTCCTGGGATCGAGCCCCGCGACGGGCTCCTGGCTCGGTGGGGAGCCTGCTTCTCCTTCTCCCTCTGCCTCCCCCCCCCCCCCGCTCATGCTCTCTCTCTCTCTCTCTCTCTGTATCTCTGTGTCTCAAGTGAATAAATAAAATCTTAAAAAAAAAAATGCTCTTGAGGGGCACCTGGGTGGCTCAGTCATTAAGCATCTGCCTTCCGCTCAGGTCTTGGTCCCGGGGTCCTGAGATCGAGCCACACATCGGGCTCCCTGCTCCACGGGAAGCCTGCTTCTCCCTCTCCCACTCCCCCTGCTTGTGTTCCGTTTCTTGCTGTGTCCCTCTCTGTCAAATAAATAAATAAAATCTTAAAAAAAAAAATGCTCTTGAGTCACTTTTTAATCTTACTCTGACCTGGTGTCCACAGTACAACTCAATCTAGGGCAACTCAGCACTAATTTTCAGGCTTTTTCTCTCTTCCTCAAGACATATGCCCGTATTCATACACACATACACTCAGTCACACCCATTCACTTTGGCTCAGGCAGGAAATCCAGTCTCCCCTAACTCGCACATCATTGCCCCATCCTCACTCTGTTCCAATATCCAACTGTCTTGGGATTGCCCCAAATGTATGACCTCACATCTAAAGAGGGTCCCTTTTCTGGCCCAGCTCTACTCTCACAAGGACCTTCTGACTTTGACTCCATCAGATAGAGCAGCGAATGTTAAGAACCACATTGTTTCTCTTCCTTCCCCAAATCCTATCCTCCTTTGTTAAACCTCACTCCTAGCAGGGCCCACTCTCCCTCCTACAACTTATATAGGACACTCCAGTGACTGAGAATTTCTGTTCTTCAGAGTTCACTGGACAGAGAAGGAAGGAAGGAAGGAAGGAAGGAAGGAAGGAAGGAAGGAAGGAAGGAAAGAAGGGAGGGAGAGAGGGAGAAAGGGAGGGAAGGAATGGGAGGGAGGGACAGGAAAGGGAAGGGAAGGGAAGGAAGGGAAGGGAAGGGAGAAGGGAGACAGACACAAACTCTGGTTGTGGGGGACATAAAAATTACTTGTAAAATTACATTCCTTCCATTTTTGGAGTAGATGGTTGCCTATGTGGTATGTCTCTGGGGACTCTGAAAATGACCTCTTGCACTTCCTTCTTCATCCCCACCTATTCAAGAATTTCTTTTTAACCTCAGACAAAGCCCAGGTTCGGGACTTTCTCTCATAGTTAGAAGCTAAGTTGTAATTTGTAAATACTCCTAGGCGAGGTAATACACCGATTTAAAATCAGGCAAAGGTAAATATGACTGATATCTGGTATTTACATTTTGTAAGGAAGGGGAGAAAGGTTTCTAGGCACCTAAAGGCAGTAGGTAGAGAGCACCAAGTAATGGAGAAAGGAGGAGGCCAGAAGCTAAGTTGTATCTCCTATCCAATTCTGTGAAGCTGGAAGGTGAGGGACCACACTTACTTAAGCCTGGGCCACAGGACTCTCACTGAGAGAATACCTGATCACATGTCAAACTGCCTTTGAGGCAAGAGGAAAAGGGGCAGTTGCAGGGTGGGATGTCCAGACACAGAGGATCTGGAGAATAAATTGAAAAGATTTTCTTCCCCAGAATTATCAATGAAAAGCAAATTTTCTTTTATTCTGTCTTCATCTTTGTTTGGTTTTGCCAGTATGACAGCTTCTAAATTATCTGTTCCCCTCTGTCTCCACTATTGTTTTTCCCTCTTTAATGATGAAGTCCAAAGAAACCTGAGAAGCCCTGCCCCCAGTACCTTTTCCTGAGTCACCAGGGACCCCCCCTTCACCCCTAGGGAAGTATTGGGAACAAGTCTTTGGCATTGCCAGGCTCCACATAGCACTAATATGGCTAGCAGCCAGAGTAAAGAACCAGGGAGAGCTAGAGTTTGGATGAGTCTGGTTAAAGTCCATCGTAGACGGTCCAAATTCCCCTGACACCCTGGGGGAGGGCGCTTCTCTCCAGTTGGGCCAGATTTTATGCAAGACATTTAGTATGTCAAAGTTTCAATATTTGGCCTTGGAGTTGGGTCTTCTGGGTCTGATTTCAGCTCCGCCCCTGGGTGATCCTGGTTAATGGAGCTCTCCACCTCTTTCTTCTCCCAGACTTTAGACCCTTGACCTACCTACCTGACTAGAGGCAAGAAAGATCAGTGCGGGACTGAGAGTTCTTGAGGACACAGCAGTTAGAAAAAAACAAAGGGGAGAGACTGGCACTAAACTAAATGATTTCAGAACGACAACTTTTGCCCAGACCGACCCTTCACACAGGGTAACTGAGGGGTCCAGGAACCTCGCCAACGCCGGTTCCCGAAGACCTGTAGTTCCAGCCTGGCCGAGAGCGCCACCTGGCGGCCTGCCCTCCCAACCTGGAATCTCTTTGGCCCCGCCGGAGTTCTCGAAGCCAGAGCTAGACTGGGGCAGAACTGTCACCTCCCCCTCTACGTCATTCCGAGGACCCCGCCCCTGCATGAAACGCGCCTCCTCCCGAAGGGACTGGCCCTTAGCGCCTCCCCCGCAGAACGGCCGCCCTTCCTCCCTCTCGGGCTGAACGCCGCTCGGGTAGAAAAACTGCTTAATGTTCCCCCCAGGATCCGCCCCACCTCGTCGCCCACAGGGAGCCCGCCCCTCCCCCCCATGGGAATCTGCCCCTCGTCCTCTTCCTTCCCCTGAGGGAACGTGCCGCACCGCCCTTCCCCGCCCAGTCCCTCCCGAGGAAGGGGCGCCCCTGCTCTTCCCCCGCACCCTCACAGGGAGCCTCTTCCTGTCCACAGAGCCCAAATCCAGCTTGGCGATGAGGCCTCCCCTCCCCTGGTTCCCCGAGGGCCCCGCGGCCCCACGCTCCGCCGCCCCGGGAGCGGGCCCCAGCCCTCTCCTCTCGCCCGCCAGTGGGCGGAGCTCCGCGGGCCCGGCCCCGGGGCGGGCTGTCCCATCGTGACGTCACTTCCGTCCGGGCCTGGCCGTGGTTCGGGCTCCGTGGGCCGACGGGGGGGGTACGGAGGTGGCAGCCGTGGGAGGAGGCGGCGCGGGAGGCCGAGGAGAGCCAGCCCGGACCAATCCCGCGTCCCGGGCCGCAACCCCCGATCCTGCAGCGCACCGAGAGGCGAGACCGGCCGGATGGGCCGCTGAGCCCGAGTCGGGGACCGGTGAGGCTCGAGCAGAACGGGCGGCCGGGGCGGGAGCGGGCCCGCGGGGCTGCGGGGTCTGGGAGCCTGGGATGCGGCGAGGGGAGAGGGCCAGGCCCGCCGCTCCTGCTCGCCCGGCGGGGAGGCGGGGGCCGGGGGAGCGGCGGGCAGGGGCGGTGGGGATAGTGAGGCCCGCCCGGGGGAGGCCAGGCAGGCGGCTGGGGGGTGAGAAGGGGGCGAGGTGGCTGGGGTCATTGCTGGAGCGAGGGCCAGCCCTCGGGATTCGCATCCGGAACAGTGGCGTCAGGGGGAGGGGGGGATGCTCCTGGCCAGGGCTCTGGGGAGAGGATGGCTGTGAGTGGGGAGAGGCAGAAAACTGCGAAGCTTGGAAAATTTTTCCACGGCCCTCCTTGAGAGGTTTGAAGAGCTCTTCTCTCCCTTGAGGGTGGTGTCGAACGCCACCTGGAGAAGGGTCTCACCGGAGTTTGCGGGGGTCGGTTACAGCATTTGGAAAGGACAGTGTTCTGAGAGACCCCACACTGAGCCGGGTGTGCAGAAGCCTGGCTACCTCCGAGTATTTGAGCCTCCACATCTTTACAGTGTGGAGCCCCCTGGAGCTAAAATCAGGATGTTCCGCTTCATGAGGGACGTGGAGCCCGAGGATCCCATGTTCCTGATGTGAGTATTCCCTCCCCCTCCTGTTCTAGAGCGCTCATCCTACTCCACTTCAGGCCTCTAAGTAGTTCAGACAGACATCTGGGTTCCCATTGCTTGCATTGGCTGGAACCAGCTGGATACTCAGCTCCAGCTCAGACTTAGAGAGGAACTAGGCATCTGTGCCACTGTTTCCCTAGGACTTTTCCGTTTTGCCGGAGCGGGGGTGGGGGGGTGGGGGGCGGGGGTGGGGTTTGCAGGGGTTGTTGACTGCTTGGTCCTTCAGCCATCCACACTGTATACTCACTCCACAGGGACCCCTTCGCTATTCACCGGCAGCATATGAACCGAATGTTGTCAGGTGGCTTTGGGTATAGCCCCTTTCTCAGCATCACAGATGGTAACATGCCTGGAACCAGGCCCGCCAGCCGTAGGATGCAGGTAATGGTGCTGTGACATGCCTGAGACCCAAAGAAATGCTGGAGGGTGGTTAGTAAAGTCCTTGATTTTTCTTGCACTTCAGCCAACTTAGCAAGTGGAGTGATCTTTTTTAGGAGTGGGGGAAGGGGTCTGGCAAAAGGGCTCTGTGATCCCCTTTTGAGAGGAGGATGGAAAAAAAGCTGAGGCCATGGGCTCGGTTTGCGATTGTAGTGAGATAGGACGTGGTCTCTAATTTGTTCTTTATGTTTTCCTGTAGGCTGGGGCTGTCTCCCCTTTTGGGATGCTGGGAATGGTGAGTCTTAATGTCCTTGGGTCCTTCCATTCTCAAACACACTGTATACCCTTAGATGTTATTTCCAAATGTGGCTCTCTGGAATAGCCTTATGGGTAACCCTAGAATCTTTTTATAGTGCTCACAAAGCTCTGGGCCTGTTGTGTGCTAGGAGTCCTGTGGGTTAAAGATGCTAACTTCTTGATTCCTGCATTCTAGGAACCATACCTATTAGGAAAATGTAATTGCCTGGCAAAATTTGTCTTTCTGAGGATGGAGATGCAGTTGAAGGGCCAACAAAAATGGCTTTTAGAAGTTTTTTGTTGTTGTTTTTACAGTTTTATGGCCAACCCTTTTATAGGTTGGAATCCATTTACTTGGGTGTGCTTCCTAAAGATAGGAGGAAACAGGACAGTCGGGAGAAAGAAAATTGGATCAGAGCAGCCGTAGAGACTGAGGAGGAAGGCAGCAGTAGTAATACAGGAAGGGAAACACAAAGAGAACATTCCATATTCTGGTCATGCTAATGAAGAGACCGAGCAGTTGCTGTGTGTGGAGGAAGAAGAGGAAGGGAACGTGTAGCCATGTGTCTGTCTAGAGGGTACCTAAAGGAGACCATCTGAGCACTGACGGTGCTTTCCTGACTCTCTCTTCCATCTCTTTGCTGCAGTCGGGTGGCTTCATGGACATGTTTGGGATGATGAACGACATGATTGGGAACATGGTGAGGCTCTTGCCCCATACGCTCTTGCAGTCTTGTGCTCCGTGGTGGCTGGCAGCTCCTGAGTCCTCTGGGGCAGGGGCAGGGAAGAGTGTGCTGGTGAAGGGCTCAAGCTGGATGAAGTCGCGGAACCTGGAGGCCACTGGGTTCCCTTACCTGCTCTCGTGCCTGGGTAGCAAGCACGGGCAGCGATCTTCTTCAGTGTGCAATTAAGGCTCCACGTCGTCAGGTCCCTCTTGTTTGTCGTTGGACTCCGAGGAACTGGGGGGGCACTGATGAGTCCTGATGTTTTCTCGGTTCCCACGTTTTGTGAGAGAGCTGTGGACAGGAGCAGGCAGCGGACGTGTGGGACCCCTCCCCCAGAGGGGCCATTCAGTCCTGCCCTACCTTTCCCTCCTCAGGAACACATGACAGCTGGAGGCAATTGCCAGACCTTTTCATCCTCCACTGTCATCTCCTACTCCAACACGGGAGATGGTGCCCCAAAGGTCTACCAGGAGACATCAGAGATGCGCTCGGCTCCAGGCGGGGTGAGTTGGAAGGCCCCTCATTTCCCAGAGCAGACAGAACGGAATGGCATGCCCAGAAACCCGGGCTTCCTTTTTCAGGACTGGGTTGTGGGTGGTTTGTCTGTCCTGGCTTGGTGTTGCAAGGGCTTTGGAAAGGGTGGCTGAGTGTGCTGTGTTCTGCCTCATCCCAGATCCGGGAGACCCGGAGGACTGTACGGGACTCAGACAGTGGGCTAGAGCAGATGTCCATTGGGCACCACATCCGAGACCGGGCTCACATCCTCCAGCGCTCCCGAAACCACCGCACAGGGGACCAGGAGGAGCGGCAGGATTATATCAACCTGGATGAGAGTGAGCCTGCCTTCCCACTCCATCACCCTTTCTGACTCCTGGGCCAGTAGCCCCCGGGCCGGTTCCTGTGAGCTAGGAGATAGAAACTTTCTCTCCCTACCTCTGTAGATATTTCTTGGTAAAGTTAGGGGTGGGCCCTCTGGTCTTACTTCACTTGAGCCTTGTTGTCAGCTTCAGGGGCTAAGTCAGGTGCTGGCAATGTCCTCACCAAGGAGGGGCCAACTGTCGGGATCAGTTTTTTCTTCCCTCTGTTTTTTTTTTTCCCCCAAGTCAACAGATATTTATTAAATACTTACTGTGTGCCTGGGATGATGCTCCTTAACTTAATAAGTATGCCGTTCCTAATTTCTTCAGTAGTCGTGCCTCAGGCCTGCTGGTGGCTTCCATATTGGAATCACTATTGGCTTATTAGCTAGTGGAACCATACGGAACCCCAAAATACTAAGAAAAGAAATTGCTGCTCTCCCTCAACACATCCCCACACGTAACACTTTCAACCTTTGCCCTGTCTCTTCATCTTAGAAGGCTGTGGCTCACTCTTGCATCTGCTTCCAGAAGCCAGCCTATCAATTCAGTTGTCACGTCTGGTCTCTGTGCTCTTAGGTGAGGCCGCAGCGTTTGATGATGAATGGCGGAGGGAGACATCCCGATTCCGGCAGCAGCGCCCTCTGGAATTTCGACGGCATGAGGCTTCAGGGGGCGGGGGACGAAGGGCTGAGGGGCCTCCCCGCCTGGCTATACAGGGACCCGAGGACTCCCCCTCCCGACAGTCCCGCCGCTATGACTGGTGAGGGCCCTAGGCCCTCAGCCTCTCTTGTAAGTATGGAGGGGGAGGAACAGGCAAGGTGTGGAGCACGGAGGGGGGTTGAGGAGCATACTGTGCCAGGCCTTTGCCACGGGGCAGCAGCAGTCCAGGTGCGCGGCAAATGCTGCCTTCGGTGGTAGAAGTTTTCTTCGATATAGAAAGAGAAGAATGCTCTCACTGCAAGAGGGGATTAAACCCGACTCCTGCCTTTTATATTTTGTCTTTCTTTTGACTTGTGCTCTTCTCTCTTCCCCTTCCAGGTACAGGCTGAGAGGCTGAGAAATCATCCCCTGAAATAACTTTTTCCTCTCCAACTCCCACTCCCAATTTAATATTAAATTAACAAGCAAGCTGGCCCCCACCTCTCCCTGGGGGTCTCAGGGAGAACCTTTCACTGCCCCCTTTACCTACTTTTTCCTTCTTTAAGCCCCTACCATGATGACTCCACTTCTCCTGTATCTGCTAACTTGATTTTTCATTTTGCTGCTCCATCTTTGAACCTCCTCACCGTCCCCATTCTACCCTTGTCATGCATTGAAGGGGCTTTCGGGGTGAGCTCTGGGTTTAGGGGCTTCCTCCATCCCTCAGCTACCCTGGATCTTTGCCCACCTCCTCCTCAGATTCCCCCCTGCAGGGGCCATAGCCCTCATCCGGGGCTGTTTGTGGAGGGAGAGGACTGGCTCCCAGCCTTTCCTCCCTTCCCACCTCTGCACATCACAGAACTCTTCCCTATACCTTTCTCTGCCTTTATTTTTTGATTTGTGCAACTTGTAACTAGGTGTTTATGGAATAAAGGAGAATGGAAAAAAAAAGACCAAGGAGGATTCTGGCTTTACTTTTGATCTTGTCCCCGTTCAATTTCAACCCTCCTGTCTCCCAGTCCCCTTCTTACCTTCCCTCTGTCTCCACGTGTGGCCTTCTGAACTTGAGTTCAAGCCCAGTACCTCAGTGGTAATGACAGTGGGACTGTCAGAGCCCTGGCAGATGGAAAGCAGCAGCGGAAGTCAGCTGGACTAGGGCTGGTGGGTGAAAACGTTAGCTGCTGCCTTGTGGCTGTCTCCCTTGCTTTTGCTGTCACTTCACACGTCGGGGGGAGTGTAGGGCGTATCTCCTAGGTGCCTGAGGAGTTTGCTGCCTCTTGACCCTTGGGCAGAGTTTGTCCCCCGGACTGTGGGTGGGAACGCTTGTGGTACCGAGCAGGAAGGCCCAGGCCTTCAAGGGGGAGGCACTCTGGGGTTGGTAATGTTCTTCCACCCTCAGTTGTTGAGAATTTGAGCCCAGGGAAGGAGACCAGAGAAGAAAACTAATCTGGAACCTGAGCAGTACTAGAAGGGCATGAGGTGCTCAAATTTCTCAAGATGTTCACTCTTGCTTGACCTGGCCCGGCCAAATGGGTCACTCTGTTCTTGGGAACTTATTTAATGATGGTGGATGCGTGTAAGGGTCTGATGGTGGGTTCTTCTTTATAAAAATCTTCAGTTCTTTTCAGTTTGTGGTAAATCAAAGTGAAAAAACAAAACAATGGGGGTGCCTGGCTGGCTCAGTAGAGCATGCGACTCTTAATCTTGGGGCTGTGAGTTCAGGCCCCACATTGGGTCTAGAGCTTACTTAAAAAACACACACACACAAACAACTCAAGGCTTTAGCTCTTCTCAAGGAAGGGAGGACCTTTCCCATGTCCTCTGCGAACAAACAGATTCCAGACATCTGTCTAGTTGCTGAATGAGCAGAGGGATGAAGTTGAGTGCAACAACTGGGCACTGACTCTGTATTTCAGGGCAGGTGCCAAATCTCATTCAATAGGGCTGGTGAAGATGCATGAGCAGGGTTAAGGGAACCAGCCTGGTGGCTGGAAGAATCCAGGAATCTCAGAAGTCAAACAGCTACAGGTTTCCCTCCACTATCAGAAGCAGAGCATTCCTGCAAAAACTTTTGTAAGCTGAAATGGCATAAAGCGAATCGATTACCATTAACTCACAGAAAAGTACTTGAGCATTCCCGGACCCGAAATACGACCTCTGGAATCTTTCTGAAATTTTGAGATTCTTCTGAAATTGTGAAGGGATGCACAAAATAGAGCTCACAGGCAGTTCAAAGCTAGGCTGGATGCAGAGGAGCTGAGGATGGTTCCAGGGGCAGGAGCTTGGTGGGGCCGCTCTCCTGCTCAGGGTGCGTGCCATCTCTCTAACTTGCTGCAAACCCAACGATGACAGCCGTTTTCACTCGGTCTCGTACGAGCAAAAATCCCCTTCAGCCAAAACCGGTATTAATGTTGGTCTTTTTGTAAAAGTGAAGGGGCGTAGTGCGAACTTTTGAAAAGCAGGGGGGCGGAGGGGGTCCTGTAGAGAGAATTCATCTCCACCTGGGTTGCTGACTGTAGATGATGGGACTCAGTGAACACAGCCCTCAGTTTCAAGGGTCACCTGGGCTCTGTCCAAATAGACACGTATTTACTTCTTCTGGGAGTGGGAGCAGCTCTCCTCAGTCTCCTGAGGAGGCCACGTTGAAAGCACGCCAGCCCTGTAAAGGATGCCCAGAGGCTGGGTCCTCGGCTCCGCCGCCAACCTAGCCAAGTGGTCTTGGGCAGGTCATCCACTTCCCAGGACCTCAGCTACGAAGTTCCCTACTACCTGTAAAACCTTAGGCTACAGTTCATGCCCAACCTGCCAACCCGGACTGCAGCCACAGGGCCCGCACTCATGGCTATGGTTCTGAGTGGGGGCCGGGGCAGGGCAAGGGTTGCCCTGATCTCTGTCTAGGTGAGTCAACCTAGTGTTTCACAAGCTCTCCCATGTAGAGCCTGGCTTTCAGACACATGAACTAATTTTCACCCCTGCTCTTGGGTGAGGACCACCCTTCAGCCCAGCACTCATTCCTAGGGCCTGTGACTAGTTGTGAGTAAGGATATGTTGTGGGAAAATAGTTCGCAGCCGCGGCCAAGTGAGGTGCTCAAGAACCAGCCCCCCGGCACTTCCGGGGCTGTCTGCCAGTGTGGGGTGAGGGCCTGGGGACAAAGAGAGGAAAGGAACTCTCAGGAAGAAAGCTGACATTTCATTTCTGGTCAGCTCTCCAACTGGGCCCGGCCTCATTCACAACAGCCATCCCCTCAGCCCTTGGCCCAACATCCTGGGGACATGGTCAAGACTCCGATTATTTCCCCCGTGGCTGATATTCGGTGGGAGACTGAATTATCTAGAGGAATGAAATGGTGAATACAGCCTGGCATGAGCAAGACCTGGCTCCACTACTTAGCTATGACTGGGAAAGATTCTTAATCTCTCAACATCAGTTTCCCACTTTGTAAAATGGGCCTTTCTAGGCACTGATGGCAGTCGGGACATGGGTCCATACCTCAGAATGGTGAGAAATCTGTTGAGTTAGTACAGAGAAAGCATTTGACACAGTACATGGGATATAAATGACTGATTTCTCCCTGATTATTCTGTCTTGCTCTTTTTTTTTTAAGATTTTATTTGTTTGACACAGAGAGAAAGAGAGAGAGAGCACTAGCAGGGGGAGTGGCAGGCAGAGGGAGCAGGGAGTCCGATGCGGGGCTCGATCCCAGGACCCTGGGATCATGACCTGAGCCAAAGGAAGACGCTTAATGACTGAGCCACCCAGGTGTCTCCGTCTTGCTCCTTCAGTGCTCTCTGGTGGTCCTCATCCCTGGGTCTATCCTCGGGATTCCTAGAATACTTCCGGACACAACTTGGAAATCATCATACTGGCCTCCAGCCCTCTGTTCTCCCAGCTACAGTTATTACTGTTCACACTTTTCATGCCTCAGCTTTATAGACTAACAAGTAGAAACAAATGTTTGAGGCCACTCTGACCCAGCCCTGCTTGCAGTTTGGGATGCTTTCCATCTTTGGCTAACAAAGAGCCTTGGGTCCTACTAACACCCTTTACCCAATGCCCCCTTCCTCTGTCCTTCTGCAATCTAATGCCCAAGTCACAAAGTGGTTACCCAGAGAACCAGGAGTTGATCCACAAGAAGAACGCAGTATTTCAGTCTCCCAGCCCACGTATTCCAAGTCCGCTTAAATACTCCACATACCTGCCCTGCCCTGATGCTCCCAGTCCTGGGCATGGCTCGTCCCAAGGGCTGAGGGAGCAGAAAGGGCCAAGGACTCCTTCTCCCAGGCCATTCCAGTTGGGATAGAAAAAAGAAAAAAGTAGCTTTTACTTCTCTCCTTCTTAGACATCACTGGGGTCTTCAGATAGGAGAGATGGGCTCCAGGTGAGGCTGCACTAGAAGCTGGGGAGGTGAAGATAGGGACAGTTAGGCATAGGAGGTGCTAAGAGGTAAGAGAAAAAAAAAAAACTGAGGAGACCGGGGGCATGGGGAGGGAAGACCTTGGGTAGCTGGTTCTCCTAAGCAGCGTCCCCACTAGCCTCCGTCCCTGGGGAGAGCCTGTCGGGGGCACAGCTTACACGGCGGGAGGGGAGTGCACCCGAGGGGCCCGGGGTGCAGAAGCCTGGCAGAGCTGCTATGGAAGGTGGGCAGAGAGTGCTGACAGCTCTGAGCCTTCCCATCCTCAATGTCCGCCCTTAAATGGTGACTCTAGGGAGACCAGGACCAGCAGGTAGTACTTCTCCCTCTGGGCTCAGTACTTCCCCTCCCCACCCACCCCTCTGGACTAGCCCTGGGATGAGATGAGCTAAGTTAGTACTCAGAGTTCCTTGCCCTTTCTCTGCCTTTTATGATTCTTTTCTTCCCCGAGGACCTTATCTTTTGCAAAGGAATAGGGTGCTTACCCCCCCAACCCCCGTTTCCCTCAGCATCCATCCCATCCTCTTCATCTGCTGTCACCTGCCGCCTGGAGAGCTTGCAGGTTCTGGACAATTATCTCCAAGATGTCAGTGTTCTCCAGCCAAGAGGCCAACCCCGCGTCTGAGCGGTCTGAGGCTCGGACGTTTGGACACATGAAGCTGGAAGATAGGAGAGGGGGCGTGGGAAAGACAGAGGTCGTAGAGGTGTCACTGAGTCTCTAAAAGGGGGAGCAGAAATACCTTAGGAAAGGTCAAGGTCACACTGAGGTGGGAAATGGTTTGATGGAAAGGTTCTTAGAAAACTGCTGGTGAATTTAGTTAAGGTATCCCGGATTTGTGTGTGTCGGGGGCGGAATTCCCAATGCACAGGGAACGTGCCAGGGAGGGACAGAAGCTGCTTCCCAATTCAGATCTTAATTTAAGCAAACCCAGTATAGGATATAAATAGCACATTTAGAGTTAGAGACCTCACAGATGACCTTCTCACCCCAGATCTACTAAAGCAGGATCTGGAGGTTGAAGAGGATTCCAATGCACCTTAGCAACAGTTACAGAGATCCTCCAAACCCCCGCTCCTGTCACTGCTTAAGAAACAGAGGTGACTTGTTGCACACCACGCAGCTAGCTACCTAGCAGGGCTGCAAGAGCCAGGACTCAAAATCCAGACTGACACAAACGATACCAAAGTGTTATAAAGAATGATTCACCACGGGGGGGTCTTTCAAACCGTTCCTTGGTGATTTGTAAACACTTTTAACATATATTAAAATTTACTCAAGTAATAACACCATATTTAAAATGATGAATGCCAGTAGCCCAGTATGTCTGTTTTTTAAATCTTGTATTTTTTTAAGCAGATAGTAAAATTGCTCCGTGTGTGTGTGTGTTTGTGTATGTGTGTGTGCACAGTTTGGCGAGTTTTAACGCATGCAGATTTGTGTAAGCACCCCCACAGTCAGGATCAAAACAGTTCCATCACCCTGAACACCCTCCTGCTGCTCCTTTGTAGTCACACCCTTCCTCCAATCCTAACCTTGACAACCACCGATTTGTTCTCTGTTGCTATAATTCTGCCGTTTCCAGAATGTCATAGAATGAAACCACATATGAGAGTAGCTCCTTGACTCAGCATAATGCCTTTGAGATTCACTCGTGTTGTTGCATGTATTAATAGTTTCCTCCTTTTTATTGCTGAGTAGTATTCTGTGTGTTTATAGTCTGTGTATCCATTCACCTGTCTGAGGATACTCTAGTTTCCAGTTTGGGGGCAATTATGATCAGAGCTGCTATAAAGGCTTGTGCACATGTTTTTGTCTGAACATGTCTTAATTTCTTTAGGAATGAAATGGAGTAGGATTGCTAGGTCATATGGTAAGTGCATATTTAGCTTTATAAGAAAATGCCAAACTTTTCCAGGGTGGCTGCACCATTTTACATTCCCACCAGCAATGTAAGAGAGTCCCAGTTGCTTTGCATCCTTGCCAGCGGTTAGTATTGTCAGTTCTTATTTTATTTGATCCATTCTATTAAGTGCATAGGCGTTCTTCTATTTATTCTAATAGATATCTTGTCATGGTTTTAATTTCTATTTCCCTAGTGACTAATGATGTTGAGCGTCTCCTCATTGCTTATTTGCCATCATCATAGCCTCTTTGATAAAGTGTCTGTTTAAGTTCCTGCCATTTTTCAAAATTGGACTGTTTATTTCCTTCCTGTTGAGTTTTGAGAGTTCTTTATATATTCTGATGAGAAGTCCTTTGTTAAATAGCATTTGCAAACAATTCTCTCCCATTCTGTAGCTTGTCTTTTCCTCCTCTTCACATCTTCTTTTTCTTTTCTTTCTTTCTTTCTTTTTTTTTTTTTTGACATCTTTTTCAAAGCAAAAGTTGTAATGAAGATGAAGTCCAACTTACCATTGTTTTCTTTTATATCATATTTTGGGTGTCATATCTAAGAGCACTTTGCCTAACTCTGGATAGCTGAGATTTTCTCCTATGTTATCTCCTAAAAGCTTTATAGTTGTGCATTTGATATTTACATCTTTTTTTCCCCCTTGGGTGAGTTTTGGTAGCTTGTGGCTTTCAAGTAGTTGGTCCACTTCATGTAAATTGTTGAATTTATATGTGTAGGATTGTTTGTAGTATTTCCTTACTAACCTTATAATGTCTGTGGGGGAGTGTAGTGATATCCCCTTTATTTTATTTTTATTTTTATTTTTATTTTTTTAAGATTTTATTTATTTATTTGACAGAGAGAGACACAGCGAGAGAGGGAACACAAGCAGGGTGAGTGGGAGAGGGAGAAGCAGGCCTCCCGCGGAGCAGGGAGCCCGATGTGGGGCTCGATCCCAGGACCCTGGGATCATGACCTGAGCTGAAGGCAGACGCTTAATGACTGAGCCACCCAGGCGCCCCAGTGATATCCCCTTTTTATTCCTGATACTGGTATTTTGTGTTCTTTTTTAATTTAATTTTTTTTAAAGATTTTATTTATTTGACAGAGAGAGACAGAGTGAGAGAGGGAATACAAGCAGGGGGAGTGGGAGAGGAAGAAGCAGGCTTCCCCCCGAGTAGGGAGCCCGATGTGGGGCTTGATCCCAGGACCCCAGGATCATGACCTGAGCCGAGGGCAGACAATGGACTGAGCCAGCCAGGCACCCCTAAAGATTTTATTTTTAAGTAATCTATACACCCAACGTGGGGCTCGAATTTATAACCCTGAGATCAAAAGTCGCATGCTAAAAAAAAAGGTCAGATGTTCTACCAACTGAGCCAGCCAGTCTTTTTTAAATTAAAAAATTTTTTTTGGTCAGTATGGCTGGAGGCTTATCAGTTTTATCGATCATTTCAAACAATTAACTTTGGCTTCATTGATATTTTTCTATTTTTCTGTTTTCAATTCATTAATTTCTTTTTTTCTTAAGATTTTTTATTTTAAGTAATTTCTACACCTAACATGGGTCTCAATCTCACAACCCCAAGATCAAGAGTTGCATGGTCTACCGACTGAGCCAGCTAGGCACCTCTAAATTTCACTAATTTCTGCTCTTATTATGTTTTCCTTCTGCTTGCTTTGTGTTTATTTTGGCTGTTCATGTAGAAGTGTAGATCGTTGACTGGAGACCTTTCTTCTTTCCTAATATAAGCATTTGATGCTATAATTTTTCCTCAAGTCACTGCTTTAGGTGCATCCCACATATTTTGATATTGTTTTTTCCTTTTTTTTCAAGACTTTATTTTTATTTTTATTTTCAAAGATTTTATTTATTTATTTGACAGAGAGAGACACAGCGAGAGAGGGAACACAAGCAGGGAGAGTGGGAGAGGGAGAACCAGGCTTCCCGCTGAGCAGGGAGCCTGATGCGGGGCTCGATCCCAGGACCCTGGGATCATGACCTGAGCCGAAGGCAGACACTTAACGACTGAGCCACCCAGGCGCCCTTTTTTAAAGATTTTATTTATTAATTTGAAAGAGGAGCAGAGAGTGGAGGGGAGAGGCAGAGGGAGAGGGACAAGCAGACTCCCCAGTGAGTGTGGAGCTCGACATGGGGCTGGTTCCCAGGACCCTGAGATCATGACCTGAGCCAAAGTCAGACACTTAACCAACTGAGCCACCCGGGTGCCCCTGTATTTTCATTTTTGTTAAGTTCACCATACTGTCTAATTTCTCTTGGGACTTCCTTTTTGATCATTTGGTTATTTAGAAGTATGTTGTTTAGTTTCCATGTGTTTGGAGATTTCCCTGTTACCATTCTGTTATTGATTTCTAGTTTTAATTCCATTATACTTTGTATGACTTTGTATGACTTCAATCCTTTCAAATTTGTTGAGGTTTGTTTTATGACTCAGGACATGGTCTATCCTGGTAAATGTGTCATGTATACTTGAAAAGAAATTGTGATTCTGCTGTGTTGGGGAAGTGTTCTATAAATTTCAGTTAGATCCTATTGGTTGATGACATCATTCAGTTCTACATACTTCTATACATCAGCTAATTTTGTTTACTTGTTCTGTTGGTTAGTGGGAGAAGAGTTTTGACATTTTCAACTACAATTGTGGATCTGTCCATTTTTTTCCTTTATTATCTGTCAGTTTTTGCTTTATGTATTTTGAAGCTCTGTAGTTAGATGCAGAGACATTTAGAATAATGTCTTCTTGGAAAAAACAAACTTTTTTTTAAATCATTATGTACTGTTCTTCTTTAACCCTGATAATTTTCTTTGCTCTGAAGTTAATTTGCCTGATATTACTCTAGCCAGTTCAGCTTTCTTTTGGTTAGTGTTTTCATGGTATATGTCTTCCCATCCTTTTACTTTTAATCCACCTATTTTATACTTAAAATGGGGTTTGTTTTGTTTTGTTTTGTTTTTTAACAGAGAGAGACACAGCAAGAGAGGGAACACAAGCAGGGGGAGTGGGAGAGGGAGAAGCAGGCTTCCCGCGGAGCAGGGAGCCCGATGCGGGGCTCGATCCCAGGACCCCGGGATCATGACCTGAGCCGAAGGCAGACGCTTAACGACTGAGCCACCCAGGAGCCCCTAAAATGGGTTTTTTTGAAGGCAGCATATAAGTGGATCTTTTGTGTTTTTTAAAATCCATTTTTATAATCTGTCTTTTAATTGGTGTTTTAGGCTACTTACATTTAATATAAGTATTAATATGGTTGAATTTACTTCTATCATTTTATTATTCTGTTTGGTCCTGTTTATAATTCAGCTATCTCCACTTTCCAGCCTTTTTTTTTTTTTTTTTGGCTTATTTGGATGTTGTTTGTTTGTTTATTTATTTATTTATAAGATTTTATTTATTTATTTGTGAGAGAAAGCATGCTTGCAGAAGCATGGAAGAGGGGCAGAGGGAGAGAGGGAGAAGCAGACTCCCCACTGAGCTGGGAGCCCCACGTGGGGCTTGATCCCAGGACCCTGAGATCATGACCCGAGCTGAAGGCAGACACTTAACCAACTGAGCCACCCAGGTGCCCCCATTTGGATATTATTAGATATAAAGTATTCTACTTTATTTTTTTCACTAAATTTTTCTTTTACTTTTTTTTTTTTTTTAAGTGGTTGCCCTGGGGCAGGAATGGCAAGCTTTTTCTGTAAAGGGCCAGATAATATGGGGCTTTGCAGGTCACACAATGTCTGTTGCAACACTCAACTTGTGCCGTAAAGGGGTGCAGCCACTCTGGAAAACAGTGTGGAGGTTCCTCAAAAAGTTAAAAATAGAGCTACCATATGACCCAGTAATCACACTACTGGGTATTCACCCAAAAAATCAAAAACACTAATTCAAAGGGACACATGCACCCCTATGTTTATAGCAGCATTATTTACAGTAGCCAAATTATGGAAGCAGCCCAAGTGTCCATCAATAGATGAATGGATAAGAAGATGTGGTATATATACACAATGGAATATTATTCAGCCATAAAAAAGAATGAAATCTTGCCATTTGTAATGACAAGGATGGAGCTAGAGAGTATTATGCTAAGCAAAATAATTCAGTCAGAGAAAGACAATACTCATATGTGGAATTTAAGAAACAAAACAGATGAACATAGAGGAAGGGAAATAAAAATAAGATGCAAATTGAAAGGCAGTCTCTCCTTTATGTTGTAGTTGTCATATGTATTACATTTATAAATGCTGAAAACCCCATCATAGTTTTATAATTTTTACTTTCAACTGTCATAAATATTTTAAAGAACTTAAGAGGAGAACAATCTATATTTACCATTTCTGTTTCTCTTTCTTTTTGATGTCCCATTTCTTTTATTTATTTTTTAATTAAAAAAAATTTTTTTAAAGATTTTATATATTTATTTGACAGACAGAGAGACAGCGAGAGAGGGAACATAAGCAGGGGGAGTGGAAGAGGGAGAAGCAGGCTTCCAGTGGAGCAGGGAGCCCAGTTTGGGTCTGGATCCCAGGACCCTGGGATCATGACCTGAGCCGAAGGCAGACGCTTAATGACTGAGCCACCCAGGTGCCCCTCTTTTATTTTTTAAAAAGATTTATTTATTTGAGAGAGAGAGCAAGCAAGCAAGGGGAGGGGCAGAGGGAGAGAGAGAATCCTGAAGCAGACTCCCTGCTGAACATGGAGCCCGACATGGGGCTCCATCTCTTGACCCTGAGATCATGACCTGAACCAAAATCAAGAGTTGGCCGCTTAGCCAACAGAGCCACCCAGGTGCCCCCTTTAGCATTTCTTTAAGAGCAGCTCTGCTAGTGACAAATCCTTATACTTCCCTTCACATAAGAATGTCTTTATTTTATGTTAATTTCTGAGTGACATTTTCACTGGATACAGAATTTTTATTTTTTTTAAAAAGATTTTATTTATTTATTTGACAGAGAGATAGACAGAGCCAGAGAGCACGAGCAGGGGGAATGGCAGAGGGAGAGGGAGAAGCAGGCTCTGCACTGAGCAGGGAGCCTGATGTGGGGCTCAATCCCAGGCCCCTGAGACATGACCCAAACCGAAAGCAGATGCTTAACCATCTGAGCCAGCCAGGCGCCCCTAGAATTTTTTTTTTTTTTAAAGATTTTATTTATTTTTTGACAGAGAGAGACACAGCAAGAGAGGAAACACAAGCAGGGGGAGTGAGAGAGGGAGAGGCAGGCTCCCGGCCAAGCAGGGAGCCTGATGCGGGGCTCGATCCCAGGACCCTGGGATCATGACCTGAGCCGAAGGCAGACGCCCAACGACTGAGCCACCCAGGCCCCCCTAGAATTTTTTTTTAAGATTTTATTTATTTACTTGAGAGAGAGCACGAGCAGCAGGAGGAGGAGGGGCAGAGGGAGAAGTAGACTCCCTGCTGAGCAGGGAGCTTGACTCGGGGCTCGACTCAGGGCTCGATCCCGGGACTCCAGGATCATGACCTGAGTTGAAGGCAGACACTTAACTGGCTGAGCCACCCAGGCACCCCCATTGGGTACAGAATTTTGAATTGACAGCTTTCTTTCAGCACTTTAAGTGTGATTCCAGTTCCTCTGGCTTCCATAGTTTTGATGAGAAATCTGCAGTAATCTGAGTCATTGTTCCCTTATATGAAATCAGTTGTTTCTCTCTAGATGTTCTTTGGATATTTTTCTATGTCTTTTATTTTCAGCAATTTGATTATTATGCCTGGTCATAGACTTGAGTATATTCTGTTTGCTCTTCACCAAGCTTCTTGAATCTGTGTTTGTCTTTTGCCAAATTTGGGACCATTTTAGCCATGATTACTTCCAATAATTTTTCTATTTCATACTCCTCACCTTCTGGGACTCTGTTGACACAAATGTTAGATCTTTTGGTCTTGTCCGACAGGTCCCTGAGATTCTGTTTTATCTTTTTTATTTGTTTAGATTGCATAATTTATATTGACTATCTTCAAAGTCAATCCTCTGTCATCTCCATTCTGCCATCCAGTGAATATTTTATTTTGGCTACTTCGACTTTTCAGTCCTAAATTTTCCATTTGACTTTTCCTTAGGTCTTCTATTTCTTTGCTTAACCTTTCTATCTTACCATTTGTTTCAAAAGCATTCTCCTTTTCTTCTTCCAGTATGGTTATACTAACTGCTTTGAAGTCTTTGCTTTAAATTCCAATTCCAACATTTCTGTTATGTTGGGGTTGGTTGTCTTTTCCCTGGAGAGTTCTTTGTATGCTGGGCAATTTTAGATTGTATCCTGGATATTCTGAATATTGTTTGAGACTCTGGATCTTATTAAAACCCTAATGGGAATGTTTTTTGTTTTAGCGGGTGATTGACCAGGTTTGGTTCAGGCAGCAACCTACCTTCTTTGGATTGTGGTTCCAACGTCAGTTTAATTTTCAGTTTGTGGTGCTACCTACATCAGTCTCATATGTGTGCCACCCAGTGGTCAGTCAGACCTGGACAGTGGTCCACCCTGTAGCTCAATTCATAAAGCTTTGGTAAGATGTTTAAGGTCAGATCCATGTGCAGCTTTGAGGTGAACCCAGGAGTTCACATACAACTCTATGGGACTCTCAATTTCCCTGCTCTCTCTGATCTCCCTGACACTTTGATTCTCTGGGTCTTCGTTTCCCAATCCTCTGGCCAAAAAAAAAGGGGGGGGGGCTTTAGTTTCTCTACTCTGCTGAGCATTTTCCACTATGTACCTGGGCTAAGCATCAAGAGAACAAAGAAAAACGCAGAGAGATTTGCCTCGCACTCTTGAGACCACAGCTCCTGTGCTAGAGGAATTCTCCTCCTTCAGTTTTCAGTGCCTGCCCACTGTTGCTGTCATTATGCTGCTGTAGCTACCCCACCATGGTACTGCCTGGGGTTAGAGGTGGAAGAGAAGGAAAAAAGAAAAACAACAGGAGATTCCCCTATTCTCTGACCCTTAGGAGTCCCTTTCCGGCTCCTCAGACCTGCAATAGATGGCTCCAAGAGGAGCTCTTTCAGTTCACACCTGATGCACACTTCTGGGTTTGGGGTCACCTTTGAGTCCACTCTGGGCAATAATGGGGGGGGATGGCAAACTCACCACTGGTTTCATGGAACTTCAAATTCTGGTTTCTTTCTCCCTGCCACCATTTACTTCTCTGAGATCTCAGATAGTTGCCCCATGCATTCTGTCCAGGAGCACTGGGAGTGATGGGGGTGGGGTACGCCTACTCCACTTACAATCTGTGTGGTCCCGAGCAAGTTACCTAACCTCTCTGTACCTCTCCTGTCATCTTTAGAAGAGGATAATAGTGGTATCAACCTCAGAAGGTGGTTGTGTGGATTAAATAAGTTTATATGTATGTAAAGCACTTAGAATAATGCTTGACTGTAGTAAGCACTTAATATTAGTCTTAAAGTATCATAAAAAGATTGGACAACAGAGATCGGCAAAAAGACAAAAATCACCCAGAACTCCAATGTCAAGAGGCCTAACATACACATTATGGTTATATTATTTCAGATTTTTCAGTCAAGATGTATTTACCAATTCATTGAATAGACAAATGAATATTTAAGTATAGAATTATATTCCCTGCCCCATTCCCCAAATTATGCTTTCTTATTACGGGAGAGGCAGTAGGTCACAGGATGAAACTTTCTGCCACTAGGTGTTCATCACACTGTTCTTTCCACCCAAAATGCTCATCCTCCCTCCCTTTGTTAGGCTAACTGCCACTTGGGCTTTTAGTTTCAGTTGAAAGGTCACATCCTTGAAGAAGGCTTTCCTGGCCCCAGGTAAAATGTAGATCCCTATGTTAAGGGCTTTCATGTCACCCTATACTTCTTAGCACTTATCACACTTTTAATTACTTAACCATATACTTAAGAACCTCAAAGGACAAGTCCTCTCTCTTGTCCTGTACTCAAAGTTTCACCTTTGCACATCCTTCTCATCCAGATGGCGACCCTGGGCCTCTGTACCTGTCCTCCAAGGCCCTGCAGTAAGAAGCCTCCTCAGCTAGTCCAAGTTGGCACTAATCTGGGCAAGTCTGCTTATATAAATGGGACTTTTCAGCTCAGAGCTGAGACAATGAGGACAATGAAGGCATATTTCTGGTCCACATCCTGGGGATTCTTATTCAGTAGGAACTGGGGGGGGGGGGTCCAGGAATATGCATTTTCAAAAGTTCCCCTGATGTTTCTGTTGCTGGTGGCCCACAGAAACACTGCCTGTGGTAGAGAACTTCCAATATGGCTTCCAACGATCCCTGCCTTCTGACAGTCACTAGGCTGGACCTGGTGATTGGTAAAAGTGATGGGATACTTCTTCTGTGATTAAGTTACAAGACTGATTCTGCTTTCCTGATACGGTCTCTCTGGCTCTTGCTCTGATGGAGCGGGCTACCTGGGCTGCCTCTGACCAACAGCCAGCCCAGAAATGAGGTCCTCGGTCCAGCCACCTACGAGGTAGTGAACCCTGCTGATACACTGAGTGTGGTTGGAAGGAGGTCCTTCCCATTGGAACCTTGAGATGACATGGCTCCAGCTAACTCTTTGATTGCAGCCTTGTGAGAGACCCTGAGGCAAAAAAGTGTGCCCACATTCCTGAACCACAGAAACTGAGATAATATACGTGTGTTGTTTTTAAGTCACTAAATTTTAGGGTAATTTGTTACACCATATTAGATAACTAATACATTGCCTAGACTGCCCAAAGCTCCCTTCTACCCATCCATGTTGGAAAACACACCTAAACAGAGAATTTCCAATCCCTCTTCAACAGGATTTCATGAATACTGACTGTAGACATTATCTTTGCTCTTGTGCATAAAGATTTACACCAGCCCAGTCGCTGATTTTAGCTTCAGACACTTTGGCTTAGTCTTTTAATTGTCACCGGTTTCATGGGCATGAACTCTGAATTCTCATAAAGGCAAGTCCTCTTCCTCCTCCTCTTACCATAGTGGTCCAGCCCTAAGACCACGTAAGACTGCTGTACATCAGGGGATCAGCGTGTGAGAGTGCACCAGTGGTGGCAAGATTCTTGGTCGGAAATATTCTGGTGCCCTGAGCTTGGTTATACATGGAATCTCTAAATCCTGAACCAAGTTTCAGGGTCAAAAAACTGAGCCCCGAAATCATTTGCTCCCCCTTCTTCATGCCTTGGTAGCCAAGAGCCCCACCTTTCTAAGGCAAAGACAAATTGAATTTGCGTGTCCTCAGGGACATGTCAATGGTCCCCCTCCCTCTCTGGGTGTTAACCAGGCAGTCCCAGCTCAGCCCACACTTAGACTTTGGAGCCATCCACTGAAGGCTGGAACTAGAGAGCTCAGAGAAGTTATGCAGCCATTAGCTGGAACTAGCTTACAAGAAAACAGGATACTAAGTTAAAAGTTGGGGCAGGGGCAGAGGGAGGGGGGGACAGGTTCCAAGTGCCAGGAATTAACAACTTCTACACATTGGAGGATGTGGGAGGAAGAAGGGGTTTATTGCAGAGGTAGAGACTGAGAACCAAGACAAAACAGGCTCAACAAGCTCGTCGAGGACAAAGGTAACCAAGAAGCCAGAAGTATCAACTCCCAAAGTAGGGCCCCAGTAAGTTTCCACGGCCCCCTCAAAACAAGAGGCTCGCCCAGCCCATTTTTAACCAAAACCTCAGGATCCCACCCCACTTTCTAGTTCTGTGACTGAGACCTTTAGCACCCGCAAAGAGTGGTCTGTGCTAAATCTCCACCTAGAGAAAAACACAATCCCTGGAGAGCAGCTCAGTCAACACTGGGGCCCTCAGGAGGTAACCGCTTCACGTGCAAGTTCGGGGGGTGGGGGGGTCAACTGTCCCTTACACTAGAGTTTCCCAATTCTAAAGAGTGCACAGCAGTGCACTAGACCAAGGACACCAATCGTCCCAATACAGGAAGGTCTGCCTTGGACAGCAGACAGGAGCCTGCTGCTGCTTACTGCAGATCTGAGTTCTGTGTGGTTCTGATGCAAAAACCGAAGGTTATTATCAACTCTTCCCCCTTATAATTCTGTAAGAAGGAAGGCAACAGGCTGAAGCCCAGCTCCTTGGGAGCACGGCCAGTGACAGTCATTTTGCATGTCCAGTGCTCTGCACATGTTGGTGCTCAGGAAGTATCCGCTGCTTCTGAATGAGTGCTGGGATACTGAGCAATTTGTCCAAAGTCCCACGACTCAAGATCTAGGTCTACTGGCTCCTAGGCCAGGACTCAGCACCTAGTATCTGGTTCTCTTCTTTTTCCAGCACTTTGCTTTAGAGTGGATGGACAGTGAGCCTTCTTCCCATCCACACATATCAAAGACAGAAGATACCCATTTCCGGGCATGTTTGTAGATAGACTTCTCATAGATTTATTTCGGTTTCATGTTATATATAGATATATGTATATATACTTTTTTTTTTTTTAATACAATCTATATATCCCCTTCCCTTCCCCACCAAACTCACAAAAGGAAGTATAAATCCTTCCCGGATTGCCATCAGGCTTTCCAAGATAGCCAGGCGTAAGAAAGAGCCATCTCTCAACATCTCAAGAGACAGCTGCCCTTCTTCGGCTCTGGGGTCATTGAAGCAGCAGCATCCCCAGGACCCAAGGGGAGGAGAGAGGAAAGGAAACAACTCTGGTGTAACAGGATTCTAGGACGAAAGTGTCCAGTGACTCCCAGAACGGCAGACTGGCTCCCAGAATTCTCCGGGTGGGAACCAAGGTGGAAGGCCTATGGCTCTTCAGATGCTGCCCAGATAGGCTGGGGGTAAGCAGTACAAATCGGGGAGTAGGCATGCAGGGGCGTGGTGGTCCGAGAAGAAACACACGTGGGTTATGCTGGAGAAGCAGCAGCCCCCCCCCCCCCCTCCACTCCATGACGTATAATGAACAGGGATAGACACTGGCCGCCCCCCCTGCCCTTAAAGAAACAGGGAGAGAGCACGGCAGGGAGGGGGAGGGAGACAATGGGACACATAATAAAGTCACATAAAGCAGAAGTACCAACAAAAACATGACTTGTACTTGCCTCCTCCCTAGAGAAGGTGTGATCTACACTTGGGGGTCGGGAGAGAAGAGGGAGGTTAAGGGTCATGAACCTAGGATTATCAGCTGACCAGGGGCACAGGAAGGCTCTTGGAGGACTCCTAAAGGACAGGCAGGAAGCTAGGACCCCGCATCCCCAGGGAAGAAACGACAGTCCCTTCAGTTCGACTTGGACCAAATCTTGGCGCTCCCTCGGAGCCTGGTAAGGGGAAGAGAGAGAGAGAGAGAGAGAGGCTGCAGGGAATCCCCTCACCCCTGCGGGCTCCCCCCACTGTCTACCCCCATGCAAATGACTACAGGGGGTGAGGACAGCCAGGTCTCTGAAGTAAAGGCAGGACACCCGGAAGCAAGCGGTCCCTGCCACAGCGGCTCACCCCTTGCCCTTTGAGGCTTTCTTGCTGGGCTGGCGCTGGTTGGTGCCAGGGGCGGGTTCCCTCAGCTCAGTCAGGTGCTGCTCGGGGTCCTGAGATGTAGCTGCAGCGGCAGCTGCTGTGGTAACTTTAATGGTTTTTTTAAGGTTGGCGACCTACCCGGATGAAAGAAATGGGGGATAGTAAGGAAAGTCCCAGAATCGGACCGTCCCTGCCTACCTCGTCTGTTTGCTACAGCCACGGTCCCAACCCGTCTGCACAGGGCAACTGGCCCAGGCGGCGGGAGCTTGGGTCTGTCCCAATCCCTCGCCCACTCACCTCACTCTCGATCTGCTGCTTCAGGCCTAGCTGCTGCTCCTTGTGCTGGTTGGCGCGGCTCACCTGCTCCTCGATGCCTGACAGCACCACCTCACAGCCCACACACCTGCGAGAATCAGGAGAGGAGACGCGTCAGCGGGAGGAGGCTGTGAGCACACACTCACGGAAACAGACTCAGAATAGCCTGCATACAAACCCCTCGTCTGAGTTAGGAACCCTCGCCAGGGCGCCTGGAAACCACGTGCAACAGTAGTCCCAGGAGCCACAAAGACACTCGGGGTGGGGGCGGGGGGGATAAGAGAGGTGAAGTGCCTGGAGTAACGTGCAACATGCGAGAGGAGGAACTAAAAACAGCACTAGGTAGATGCTGGAGAGAAGGAAAAAAAAGGTATATTGAAGTCAGACAAGAACACAAAGAGAAAAACGGAAGGGGGAGAGACGCATGGCCTACAGACAGTGCCGCTTACGGATGGATGGGATGAATCCAGCTTAAAGACAAGGGAGGATCCAACACCCCGGTGAGGATCCTCTCAAGAGTACTGCTCCCCCGCCCCCCAAGGACTATGCCAAGGACACTGCTTCTGGCCTCTCGCCCCGCAGGCCCTCCTCTGCTCCCTTTTGCCCTCAGAAGCTTTTGGAGGAATGAGCTCCTCTCCCTTCATCCTCTGGGATTCCACCTCTGCAGCCCAGCCCAGCCCTGCCCCTCCCAAGGGCCTCCCCCTTTCCCGGAGTGAGGAGGGAAGGAACAGGGCCAAGGCACCCGTCTCACCACTCCTGCAGGGTTCGAGCAATGGCACTGAGGTCCTGCCGCTGGATGTCCCGCCCAATGCTGTAGTCAACCTCCAGCCGCTGATTGCGCTGGTCCAGGGAGCCCCGGAGCACGTCGGCGTACACCGCCTCGATGACAAGGTCTTCCAGCTGCCGCACGTTCCGCAGGGCAAGGGCCTCCAGCAACACTGCATATGGGATACACTGGGGTGCAGGGAGGTCGGGCGGGGATCTGTGAGGCTCTGCAGCACAGAAGGGCTTCCAAGATTCTTCCCTCCTTCCCCCCAGCCTCAGCTCCCCTGCCTACTCTCCACTCCTACTCCTAAAGGATTTCCTCTAAAAGGCTGGTTCTAAGGCAAAATAAGTGAAAGTATTGCCCCCTGAAAAATAACATCCTGCGAAGGACAACTGCAAATAAGATAGAAGATTTACATTCCCCTACCACCCTTTACCTCCCACCCCACAGGGGAAGAAAGTGACATCTGCCTGGGTGTCAATCCTCTGGCCATAGCTCAGGACAGCACACAGACCTTGGTCCAGATAAGCCTGACGTAGCGGGAACAGGTGGTGGGGGAGGGCTCTGAGTTACTATTTATCGTTTATACCCCACTTCCTTCCACAGAGGCACCTCATGACAGAGAGCCTGGTTTAGGTAAAATCAGGAGGACCACAGGAGAGTCAAGTAACAGCTGAGAGAATGCAGGTGGGTGGGAGAGGGATATTTAAAAAAAAACTGAACCTAACTGGAACTACAGAGATACTTCTGGGTTATATACTTTTGACTTTAGCAAATAGAAGCCTCGCACTTCACCAGAAGAGAGAGAGCCTTATTCCCAGATCTGAAAATTGAGACCGTTTAAGTGGGACTTTCTTTTTTTTTTTTTTTTAAGATTTTTATTTATTTATTTGAGAGAGAGAGCATGCACACGTGAGCATGAGTGGGCACAAGCTGGTTGCGGGGGGCGTGTAGAGGGAGAAGGAGAAGCAGACTCCACGCTGAGCAGGGAGCCCGATGCGGGGCTCGATCCCAGGATCCTGGGACCATGACCTGAGCCAAAGGCAGACCCTTAACTGACTGAACCACTCAGGCGCCCCTGTGTGGGACTTTCTTTAGTGAGGAGGAAGGTGATTGCTAAACAAGTGAATGGCATCCTGGTTGCTATTTTGACCCAAGATGCAAAAAATGTTGAATGAAAAACAAAAACAAAACAGAAAACTAAGAGAATAATATTCAGCCTGAAAGGCTGCAGGTAGTGGAGTTCATATATAGACCCTGAAGGGATGTGGTGGGGTGGGGAAGGCAGAAGAGCAACACTGCGGGCAAAGGCTGTCTGACCGCAAATTCCCTTCAGACAGGCCCTTCGAAGGGACATTCCCCTTTGGCTCAGGACTGGGGGGGGGGTGGACGGGACTGTCACTCACCTTGACTTTGGCAGCCAGGGTGACAACTGATAGGTGTCGAAGCTTATTCTTCTGAGCCTCTGTGAGTGGGGGAAGATTTCGGGCTTCAGCTAGGAAAAAAGGACAAAGTGTAGGAAATCCTGATTACACTTTTGTGGGAAGTCCTAGCCTCTTTCCCTTGCTACTGCTGCTGCTTTTTTTTTTTTTTTTTTTTTTTTTAGTTTTCCATGCCAATTCAGGTCTTGACCCTGACCCTGTGTACCCCAGGAGGGTTTCCCAGGATTTCTTCTAGTCCTTCCAGAAACTGCCCTTCTCCCACCTCCACTATTCCAGAGCTCCAGCCCTCTGGTTACCTAAGTAATCAGCATATGTCCCATAAGCAAACACTGTGAGCAGCCGGAACGTGGAAGCGAAGTCACTCTCAGCCAGCTGCAAGAATATGAAGGAAGAGGTGACAGGACGGGCCACTCTCCAGCTTCCCAGCCCCACTCCGTTTTGAATTCCACTTTCTGGCCCCATCTTTCCCCTCTCCCATCGGCTCTCCCAGCTCACCAAAAGGACTTCTCTGCCTCTCTGATCACTCTCCCCATTGAAAGACCTGATTTCCACCTCCAGACCCTTATTTACACTACCCCCGCCCCAATCCACCATGCCCTCTTCCTCCATACGTCTTCATTCTTACCCTAAATTCAGAATTGAACAAATTCAGAGTGTTCAGTAGTGTGTGTAGGCATGTGCACACCCAGACATTGCAAATTGTGTTTTGGTCCTTAGAGTGTGTTTAGTATTTCTCAATCTGAATATCATTAGGCAGTCTGCTGTCCTTGCCAATTCACCAAACACTCCTGCTTAGCCTCACTCATCTCTGACCGCTGCATGGCCTCAGCAGGCGCTGGAATTTGTGACCTCTGTGTCAGACCTGTAGCACCCAAGAGGCTTCATCACCCAGGCCAGCTCACCCAGATCTCATCTCCTATCACTGATCACTCATTCTGGCACTTAATCGATCAAACCCTTCGGTTGTTACCCAAGAATATCTTTCTTTCCAGTAAGATTACAGACCCAGGCCCTGGTATCCCACCCACTTAGGTCTAGCAAAGCTGGGCAAGTATTCAGCTCTCAACAAATACTTGCTAAATAAGTAATTTACACATCCATATCCATTCATCTTATCTCTGCAACTGAATGTAAGTTTTGGAAGAGTAATAAGCACTGTGTCTTGTATTTTCTGGTATTCCCAGATGACTAGCAGAGAGATAAATAAGCACCCAATAAATGCTTCTTTTTCTTCACCCTAATGGACCCTCTTTAGTTCCACTGCAGAGGAAAGCAGGGAAAGAAGGCAGCCAGAGTGTTCTCCATATACCACAGAGTGATCCCAAAGGTAAATCCATTGACTCAGTCAATCACTGGCCCTCAAAACTTTACCATAGTTTGCCCACATACCAATAACATCTCAGGACTTGGGCTTATTTCATACATCTTGGTGATCCACCCACTCTACACTTTAAACTCTTTACTCTGCCACTTCTTTTTTTTTTTTTTTTAAGATTTTATTTATTTATTTGACAGAGAGAGACACAGCGAGAGAGGGAACACAAGCAGGGGGCAGTGGGAGTGGGAGAAGCAGGCTTCCCACTGAGCAGGAAGCCCAATGTGGGGCTCGATCCCAGGACCCTGGGATCATGACCTGAGCCGAAGGTTGACGCTTAACGACTGAGCCACCCGGGTACCCCTTTACTCTGCCACTTCTATGTGAACAGTTCTCTCTGCTGTGTTCCTAGCACCTTGCCACATGTCTTTGCGGGGAAAGACACCTTCTAACACTTCTAGATTAAGTGAATTAACAAAGGGTACAAAGTGGGGAGAGGAGGGTATGCCAATTTCATGTTCGTTCCTTCCATTTGTACTGGACTTTACACTTCCCATAATTGACCTGATTTCTATAATTGAGGATGAGGGGCAGTATCAGCTCTGATTTTAAAAGAGAAAAACAGAGGCCCTAAAGTAAAAGTGACCTCATCAAGGTGACATGATTTTATTAAGAGCTACTACCTTGGCGGAGACAGGCTGGAATCAGGTCTCCTTTTCTGAATCACATGCTCTTTTGCTTAAAAAATGAAAAATAATGGGTTTTACAGATGATTCATCACCAAAAGAAAGAGGTTTACTTGTCTACTTATTTTTGCAGCTGTTAATTAATCATCATCGTACTTTTGTTCAACTGAATGGTTATGGAGTTGCAAATGAGCCCTGCCCACCCATTCTCAAATTGAAACTTAGCCCCAAGCTTCCCTGTGGGCTCTCCAGGCCAGGAACCCACCTCTCTAACATTAGGCATATCCAGCAGTTCCCCAAACACGTAGACCCCAGGAGCCTCCAGCACCTGGTGGATGAGTGTGGCCAGCGCTGCCCCCTTGGCCGACTTGGCCAGGAGCAGAAATTGCTCCTGGTTCTGCCCTGTCACCTTCACCTCGGCACTCATGGCTGCACTGAGCTGGGGGGACCTGGGCTCAGGATATCTGGAGCTGCAAGGAAAGAGAATGTGAAGCTGGAGGCCCCTGAACACTGGGAGGGCGGGAAGCACAGGGAGGCTGGATTGCAGAGGCACTGAGTCACTTCTGCAAATGAGGAATGAGAGATGGAGCAGTCTAAAACTCGGATCTAGAAATCCTAAAATCGGCCACTTTGATGGAAGCCTGGCTGAGACAGGGTTGCCACGCCCCCTCCCCCATCCCTGGGCCTGATCCCAAGCCCCACCACGTGCACCCCACTGAACCCCAAGGCACAGGATGTAGTGGGGGAAGGGGTGTCACATGGTGTCCACCCCAACAACAACGCTCCCTCAAATTTCCGTGGTGCTCCGCAAGTGCCCTAAACCACGTGACCTCACCCTCACGATCCCTCCACGTGGCTCCGCCCCCTCCCTTAAAGAGGCCGCCCAGGGACCGTGGGCTCACGGCGACTGCCCCGTCGTACCCTGGGTCAGACTCTGCGGGCCGCTACCTGGAAGCTTCGTCTTCCAGCACACCGGGCGGGGCCGCCGCTCCGTCACCTCCGGCAGCCGTTCCGAGCCTTTCCTGCCACCTCCCTGCAGAGTCGCTCTGGCCGCTAAACTCTATGGCTGGCTTCCGGCTCGTACTTCCGCTCTTACGAGGCCGGTTTCGGGCGGGCCATGCCCCTCCCCCGCCTTCCGACGGCTGAAGCGCCTGCAAGCGCCTGTCATTCTACTCTCTGATTGGCTGTTGAGGAAGAATGACGGGCGCCTTTTTTTTTTCTGCTCTGTTTCAATAAAACTTTATTGACAGAGGAGCCCTGGAAGGTAAATGCAGAGGGAGGACCTGTCCTGCAGGTACCGGGTGGTTAGGTGTCGGCTCAGAGCTGCCCGAAATCTGGAGATCCGGGCTGCACAGGGTGCCTGAGGCGACAGGAAAGTGTAATGGGAAAGAGAGAGGGAGGAGGGAAAAAGGGAGGGAAGGAAATGAGGAGAGGTAGGAAAGAGACAAGAATCAATCAAAGAAGTTTAGCGTCAGGGATCTCCGGGCTATTTTAACCACTACTTTTTTTGAGGAGCAAGAGGAAAGAAGTAGAAAAAGTAAAGGAAGTAATAATACGTACCATGTATTGAGTGCTTACTATTGGTCAGACATCTTTTGAAATTGTATCCCATTAAATCCTCATAACTATACTGCATCCCCAGTGTGACTCCAGGACACGGTTTATCATGACTACATATACTTGTAGAGCGAGGCTTTCCTGTATATTGAGTCTCTTAATTCCTGGGAGACGAAAAATCCCTAGGTGTAAGGAAGGCATCTGTTATTATTTTCACTTTAGAGATAAAGAAATTGATGCTTATAAAAATTTAGAGATTTGCCTGGAACTCAGGTCTCTTCAAGCCCGAAGCCAACTTTCCATGTTACCATGATACTTTAGGGAAAATAGTAAACGACTAACATTTCTATAGTGTTTTACACTTCATACTGGGCTGGCAGAAGGTCAAATAAGAATAAAGTTAATGACAGCTTGGAGGTCGTTGGGTTAGGCGCTGAACGAAGAGGTTTACTTAATTCATTTGACGCTTATAACAATCTATTATTGTTTCTATTTTACAGATGGAAAAACTGAGGCCTAGGGAAATTAAGTAATTTATAAGCAATGGAAAGAGGAGACAGTGAGAAAAAAAGGGAACATAAATGAAGAGACTATCACAGGACTGGTAGACTGCTGGAGTGGAAGGGACTTTAAACTCAAAGTTTATGGTCCACATGGCTTGGTTTATGGTAGCAAATGAGAAGCAAAAACAGAGAAAGGAGATGGAGGCGGGGAGAAGGAGAAAAAAAAGGAGAGGAAGAGGCAGAGGAAAAAGTAAAAAAGAAGAAAATAATGGAAGAGATGACACATAAAAGTGAGGAGAAGGAATCAAAAGCATAATAAAACAGCCAAAGTTTGAAAGAACCAAAGAATTAATGAGTCTAGTCTTATCAATTTAAAGAGGGAAGAAAAAGAAAAATATGAGGAACAAACAAGAGCCCACATATGTTCTATTATGTGCCATATGTTTATCTGTTCAACTTTTCTTTAAGACTTTATTTTATTTTATTTTTTTAAGATTTTATTTATTTATTTGACAGAGAGAGAGACAGCTAGAGAGGGAACACAAGCAGGGGTAGCGGGAGAGGGAGAAGCAGGCCTCCCGCGGAGCAGGGGGCCCGATGCGGGGCTCGATCCCAGGACCCTGGGATCATGGCCTGAGCCGAAGGCAGACGCTTAACGACTGAGCCACCCAGGCGCCCTAAGACTTTATTTTTTTAAGAGCAGTTTTAGGTTTACAATAATATTGACAGCAAGGTACAAATATTTCTCATAATAATTCCTGCTCCTACACATACACAATCTCCCCATTAACAACATCACTCACCAGAATGGTACTTTTTTTTTTTTTTTTAACCAAGGATGAACCTGTATTGACCACATCATAATCACCCAAAGTCCATAGTTTATCTAAGGGTTCAGTCTTGGTGGTGTACATTCAGTGGGATTGGATAATGTATAATGACATATATCCATCATTATCATACAGAGTATTTTCACTGCCCAAAAATTCTCTGTGCCCTACCTGTACATCTCCCCCCACCCCCGACCCCTTGTAACTACTGATCTTTTTTCATTGTCTCCACAGTTTTGCCTTTTCCAGAATGTCACAGAGTGGAAATCATACCATATGTGGCCTTTTCATATTGGCTTTTTGTACTTTAAAATTCCTCTATGTCTTTTCATGGCTTAATAGCTCATTTCTTTTTAGCACCACTAGTCTTCCATTGTCTGCATGTACCACAGTTTATTTATCTGTTCACCTACTGAAGGACATCTTGGTTACTTCCAAGTTTTGGCAATTATGAATAAAGCTGCTATAAACATTCATGTGCAGGGTTTTGGATAGACAAAATTTTTTACTCCTTTGGGTAAACATCAAGGCGCATGATTGCTGGATCATATGGTAAGAGTATGTTTCTTTTTTTTAAATTTTTATTTTATTTATTTATTTATTTATTTGAGAGAGAGAGTGTGTGCACAAGAAGGGGGAGTGGCAGGCAGAGGGAGAAGCAGGCTCGCTGCTGAGCCGGGAGCCTGATGTGGGGCTTCATCCCAGACCCTGGGATCATAACCCGAGCAGAAGGCAGACGCTTAACAGACTGAGCCATCCAGGTGCCCAGAGTATGTTTCATTTTGTAAGAAACCACCAAACTGTCTTCCAAAGTGGCTGTACTCATCAGCAATGTATGAATGTTTCTTTTTGTTCATTTGTTTGCTTGCTTTTTTCTTTGTTTGTTAGGGAGAGAGAGGGAGAGAGCATGAGCGGGGGGCAGGGGGGCAGGGGGAGAGGGAGAGAGAGAATCCCAAGTAGGCTCCATGCTCAGTGTGGAGACGGACTCTGCCAGATCCCACAACTCTGAGATCATGACCTGAGCCAAAATCAGGAGTCGGATGCTTAACTGACTGAGCCACCCAGGCGCCCCTGAAAGTTTCTATTGCTCCACATCCTGGCCAGCTTTTAGTATTGTCGTGTTCCAGATTTTGACCATTCTACTAGATGTGTAGTGTTATCTCACTGTTGTTTTCATTTGCATTTCCCTGATGATATATGATGTGGAACATCTGTTCATATGCTTGCTTGCCATCTGTGTCTTTGGTAGAGTATCTGTTAAGGTCTTTGACCCATTTTTTAATTGGGTTGTTTGTTTTCTTATTTTTTGAGTTTTAAGACTTCTTTGTATATTTTGGATAAAAGTCCTTTATCAAATGTGCCTTTTGCAAATATCTTCCAGTCTGTGGATTGTCTTCTAATTCTCTTCTTCTTTTTTTTTTTTTTAAAGATTTTAATTAATTAATTTATTTGTCAGAGACAGACAGAGAAAGAGAGAGAGCACAAGCAGGGAGAGCAGCAGGCAGAGGGAGAAACAGACTCCCCGCTGAGCAAGGAGCCCAATGCGGGTCTCGATCCGAGGACACTGGGATCATGACCTGAGCCAAAGGCAGACACTTAACTGACTGAGCCACCCAGGCGTCCCTAATTCTCTTCTTCTAATTGTGCTATTGCAGAGCAGAAGTTTTTTTATATTAATTAAGTCCAGTTTATCAATTATTTCTTTAAGAGAGTGTGTCTTTGGTGTTGTAGCTAAAAGGCATTACTATACTCAAGGTCATCTAGGTTTTTTCCTATGCTATCTCCCAGGAGTTTTATAATTTTGCATTTTACATTAGATCTGTGGTCCATTTTGAGTTAAATTTTGTGAAGGGTATAAACTCTGTGTCTAAATTCATTCTTTCTTTTTCTTTCTTTCTTTCTTTTCTTTCTTTCTTTCTTTCTTTCTTTCTTTCTTTCTTTCTTTCTTTCTTCTTTCTTTCTTTTCTTTCTTTCTTTCTTTCTTTTTCTTTCTTTCTCCATGTGAATGTACAGTTGTTCCGGCACCATTTGTTGAAGAGATTGTCTTTTTTGGGCGGGGCGGGGGGGGCGGTGAATCCAACCATTTTATTGAGTGGCTTCAGAGAAAGGTTGAAGAGTTAGGAGGACAGTGAGATCTGACATCCTCAGCCAGGCCAGGATATCCTCAGCTTCACAGTCGCTGAAAGTGAAGAGATTATCTTTGATCCATCTTTTTGCCTTTGCTCTTTTATCAAAAGTTACTTGACTATATATATGGGGGTCTATTTCTGGGCTCTTTATTCTGGTCCATTGATGTGTTTGTCTGTTCTTTCACCAATACTCTACTGCCTATAGCTTTATAGTAACTCTTGAAATCAGACAGTGTCACTCTTCCAACTTTGTTTTTCCCCTTCAGTACTGTATGAGCTATTCTGGGCCTTTTGCCTCTCCATATACAATTTAGAATCAGTTTGTTAATATCCATGAAATAACATGCTGGGATTGGGATTGCATTGAATCTATAGGTCAAGTTGGGAAGAACTGATATCTTGATAATATTGAGTCTTCCTAGCCATACACATGGATTATCTCTCTATTTATTTAATTCTCCTTTGATTTTGTTCATCAGAATTTTATAGTTTCTCTCATATAGATCTTATGTGTATTTTGTTAGATTTATACCTAAATATTTCACGTTTGGGGGGTGCTAATGTAAATGTTATGTTTTAAATTTCAAATTCCCCTTGTTCATTGTTGGTATATAGAAAAGCAACTGACTTTTGTTTTTTTTTTTTGGTTTTCTGTTTTAAGATTTTATTTTTAAGCAATCTCTATGCCCAACTTGTGGCTCAAACTTACAAACCCCAAGATCAAGAACCCCTTGCTACACCCAGTGAGCCAGCCAGGTGCCCCAAACCTTGCTATACTTGCTTATTAATTCCAGGAGGGATTTTTTTTTTTTTTTTGGTCAATTCTTTCAGATTCCCTACATAAATGATTATGTCATCTGCAAACAAAGACATATTGATGTCTTTGTTCCCAATCTGTATATGTTTTATTTCCTTTTTAAAAATTCTATTTTATTTAAATTCAATTAATTAACATATAATGTGTTAATAGTTTCAGAGTAGAGGTCAGTGATTCATGAGTTGTGTATAACACCCAGTGCTCATTATATCACATGCCCTTCTTAATGCCCATCACCCACTTACCCCCTCCCTCCACCCCCTCCCCTCCAGCAACCCTCAGTTTGTTTCCTATGATTAAGAGTCTCTTGGGGCGCCTGGGTGGCTCAGTCGTTAAGTGTCTGCCTTCGGCTCAGGTCATGGTCCCAGGGTCCTGGGATCCAGCCCCGCATTGGGCTCCCTGCTCGGCAGGAAGCCTGCTTCTCCCTCTCCCACTCCTCCTGCTTGTGTTTCCTCTCTTGCTGTGTCTCTCTCTGTCAAATAAATAAATGAAAAATCTTAAAAAAAAAAAAAAAAGTCTCTTATGGTTTGTTTCCCTCTCTGATTTCATCGTTTTATTTTTCCCTCCCTTCCCCTATGGTCCTCTGTTTTGTTTCTTAAATTCCACATATCAGTGAGATCATATGATAATTGTCTTTCTCTGATTGACTTATTTCACTTAGCATAATATCCATCCACGTCGTTGCAAATGGCAAGATTTCATTTTTTGATGGCTGCATAATATTCCATTAAATATATATGTATATATATGGGTATATATACATATACATATATATATATATACATGCACCCCACATTTTCTTTATCCATTCATCTCTTGATGGACATCTAGGCTCTTTCCATAGTTTGACTATTGTAGACATTGCTGCAATAAACACTGCTGCAATAAACATTGCGGTGCAGGTGCCCCTTCAGATCACTACATTTTTATGTTAGGGGTAAGTACCTAGTAGTGCAATTGCTGGGTCATAGGGTAGTCCTTTTTTTTTTTTTAACCTTAATATAGTAGCAAGGATTTCCAGTACAGTGTTGAAGAGGAGTGGTGAGAAGGGACATCCTTATCTTGTACCTGATCTTAGTGAGAAAACTTCTAGTTTCTCACCACTAAGCATGATGTTAGCTGTAGGGTGTTGTTGTTGATATTCAATCTTTAAAACAACTCTTTGAGGTGTTTACTAATATCTTAGCTAACCTGTTGAGGACACTGAGTATCACAGAAGTTAAGTAATTTATTAAAGGTCAGTATAAGTGGTGGAGCTGAGATCCAGATGCAAGTTTGTCTGATTTCAACACTGTGTTAAGAAAGAGAAGAGAAAGGGGTGCCATCTGGCTCAGCCATTGGAGCATGCAACTCCTGATCTCCGGGTTTGAGCCCCACATTGGGTATAGAGATTATTTTTAAAAATAAAATCTTAAAAAAAAAGAAAGAGGGGGTGCCTGGGTGGCTCAGTCGTTAAGCATCTGCCTTCAGCTCAGGTCACGATCCCAGGGTCCTGGGATCGAGCCCCGCATCGGGCTCCCTGCTCCGCGGGAAGCCTGCTTCTCCCTCTCCCACTCCACCTGCCTGTGTTCCCTCTCTTGCTGTGTCTCTCTCTGTCAAATAAATAAATAAAAATCTTAAAAAAAAAAAAAAGAAAAAGAAAGAGAAGGAAAAGCAGAAAGGAAAGAGAGAAGAGGGAGAAAGAGATAACCTGAGATCTAGTCCTGATTCAGCCTTAAACCAGCTGTGACCTTAAAGCATATTGTGCTATCCTTTTCTCTATCTACAAAGTGAGAGAATAGACAACAGAATTTTTTAAAGATTTTATTATTTTTTTTTAAAGATTTTATTTATTTGTGAGAGAGAGAGCACAAGCAGGGGAGTGGGAGAGGGAGAAGCAGGCTTCCCGCGGAGCAGGGAGCCCTATGTGGGGCTCGATCCCAGGACCCTGGGATCATGACCTGAGCTGAAGGCAGACGCTTAACCAGGCATCCCAAGATTTTATAATTTTTAAAGTAATCTCTACACCCAACGTGGGACTTGAACCAAAAACCCCAAGATCAAAAGTCGCACACTCCAGAGACTGAGCCAGCCAGGTGCCCCTAAAAAAAAAATTTTCTTTTTTTTTTTAAGAGAGAGAGGAGAGCGTGTGAGTGAATTTTTGTGGGGGGGAAGGACAAAGGGAGAGAGAATCCCAAGCAGGCTTCATGCTCAGTGTGGAGCCTGACAGGGGGCTCCATCCCACAACCCCCAAGATCATGACCTGAGCCATAATCAAGAGTTGGTCACCTAACTAACTGAGCCACCCAGACACCCCTAGACAACAGACTTTCTAAAGCCAATTCTGATTTTTATGTTTTATGAAACAGAGTAAGAGGAGTAAGGAGAGAAGATGAGAGAACAATAAGTAGAAAAGGAAAATTTGGAGAAAGAAAGGAGAGGGGATGGACTTAAGAAGTGAGATTAGAAAGAGCAGAGCTCCTGGGTGGCTCTGTCCATTGAGCCTCCAGACTCTTGGTTTCAGCTCAGGTCATGATCTTAGGGTCCTCAGTGGGGAGTCTGTTTGAAGATTCTCTCCCTCTGCCCCTCTTCCCCCACTGTGTCTCTGTCTAAAAATAAATGAAGAAATCTTTTTAGAAAAAGAGCAGAGAAGGGGAGGAGGAGATGTGAAAAAGAAACGAAAGAAATAGAGTTGAGGGAAAGTGCAGAAAACTAAAGATGCTCTCCAACAGGAGGAGGGGAGCTCATTAAACTTAAGCAAAGCCTAGGGGCGCCTGGGTGGCTCAGTCGTTAAGCATCTGCCTTCGGCTCAGGTCATAGTCCCAGGGTCCTGGGATCAAGCCCCACATTGGGCTCCCTGCTTCGGTGGGGAGCCTGCTTCTCCCTCTCCCACTCCCCCTGCTTGTGTTCCCTCTCTTGCTGTGTCTCTCTCTGTCAAATAAATAAATAAAATCTTTCAACTTAAGCAAAGCCTAGGATGTGACATTCATTCATTCACTTGTTACTAAGTGACAGTTATGTACAAGGCTATGTGCCAGGTGCTCTGTTTTTAATGCAAAGGATAGAAAACAAAACGCACGAAATAAAGCTAGAGAAACTGACTGACACCAAGGAGTCAGACACAGAATAAAATATTCACTGTTGATTCAAAAGGTATATATTGCCAGGCATTGTTCTAGCTACTAGGCACATAGATGAACTACCTGCCTTCTTGGTATTTACATTCTTGTGGTGAGACTCAGGTAATACATACATATGTACATTAATGGTCAGAAGGTAATAAATATTATGAAGAATAACAAAGCCAGGAGAAGGGGAGGGAGAATGCAGGAGACATTTTCTATTTTATATATAGTAGCAAGGTAAGGACTCTCTGATAAGGAGAAAATGGAGCAGAGATGTTAAAAAGAAAAAGGAGTAGGGGCACCTGGGTGGTTCAGTCGGTTAAGCATCTGCCTTCGGCTCAGGTTATGATCCCAGGGTCCTGGGGTTGAGCCCCGCCTCAGGCTCCCTGATCAGCGGGGAGTCTGCTTCTCCCTCTTGTCTGCCTCCCCCCCCCCCCAGCTCATGCTCTCTGTCTCTCTCTCTCTCAAATAAATAAAATCTTTAAAAAAGAAAAAGGAGCAAGTCACGTGGATTTCTGTGGGGACAGTGTTCCAGGCAGAGCAAACTACAAACGCAAAGGCTCTGAGATGAGAACATACTTGATGTGTTTGAGGAACATCAAGGGGGCCTGTATGGCTAAGCAGAGTGAGAAAGAGGAGAGATGTAGGGGAGGTCAGAGAGAGAACAAAGTGGCCAAATCCTATCAGGCCTCGTGGGCCCTTGTAAGGACTTTGCTTCTTACTCGGAGTGAGATGGGCAGCCAATGGAGGATTTGAGCAGACAAGGGACTGGATCTGACCTCTATGTTTACAGTAGCATGGCTGCAGTGCACCTGAGGGGCATGTGACTCTTGATCCTGGGCTTGTGAGCTTGAGGCCCATATTGGGTGTAGAGATTACTTAAAAAAAAATTATTTTTTCATTTGATGGCAGCACGGACTGAAGCAGATGAGTCCAGTTAGGAGACCACAGCAATTATCCAAGGGAGAGATGGCGGTGGCTTAGGTGAGGGTGGTGGCTTAGGTGAGGGTGGTGACAGTGGAGGTGAGAAGTAGTTGGATTTGGAATTTAACTGAAAGCTAGAATAAACAATTGCAAATGGATTAGATGTGAGGTATGAACGAAAAAGAAAGAGTTAAGAACAACATCCTACAGGCAAGTTGCCCCACACTGCTGAAATGCAGATCATTTTAATTTTATATAAACTTTTGCAGAAAATAGGAAAAGAAAGGACTCTCCTCAATTCATTATATGGGGCCAGAATTGCTCTCATAACCATACCAGAAAAGGGCAATAATAGAAAAGAAAATTATGGGCCAATCTCACTTACTAACAGAGATGTAAAAATCTTCAGTAAAACACTAGGAAACTGAATCCAGCGTTGTGCAAAAAGATAATACACCAAGACTCACTTGAATTTATGTAAGGAATTTAAGGGGAGCTTAATATTAGAAAATACATTCATTTTATTCATCATATTGATAGATTAAAGGAATAAATCACACAATCATCTCAATAAATACAGAAAAAGCATGTGATGAAATCAACATCCATTTGTGATTAAAAAAATTTTTTTTTAGAAAACTGGAGGGGAACTTGTTAATCTGATAAAGGAATGCCTGGTATCACTAATTCTATTCAGTCTTGTAATGGGGATCCACAACACTAAAACAAGGAAAAAAAATGGTAAAAAGGCTAGATAAAAAAGAAACAAAGCTGTTACCATCTATGGAAAATATAAAAATGTGATAGCATATGTAGAAAATTCAAAAGAATCCACAAATAAATTATTAGCATAAAAGCTTAACAAATTTGCTTGACCAAAAATATACAAAATCAAATATATATCCATATATGAACAGCAGTTAGATGATAAATAATTTTTTAAATTACCACCAGTAATAGTATGAAAAATACCAAATACCAATGTATAAATATAACAAAATGTGTAAGACCTGTGTGCAGCAAATTATAACTTATTGTGAGACATTGAAGAAGACTAACATAAATGAAGAGATATTATCATGTTCGTGGATTAGAGATCTCAGTATCATGAAGATGTCAATTCTCCCTAAAGTGATTTATAGATTCTAGTGCAATACTAATCAAAATCCCAGCAGGCTTTTTGTGAGTGTATGGAACTGACAAACTGATTCGAAAATTTACATGGATGGGGCACCTGGGTGGCTCAGTCGGTTGGGTGTCTGCCTTCGGCTCGGGTGGTGATCCCGGGGTCCTGGGATCAAGCCCCGCATTGGGCTCCCTGCTCCGCGGGAAGCCTGCTTCTCCCCCTACCACACCCCCTGCTTGTGTTCCCTCTCTCGCTGTGTCTCTCTCTGTCAAATAAATAAATAAATAAATAAAATAAAATTTACATGGACAAACAAAAGCCCAAGAACAGCCTCTTGAAGATTAACAAGGTGGAGAGACTTGCCTTACCAGATACCAGGACATAATTATAAAGCCATAATAATTAAGATAGTGTAGTATTGCCGCGAGATAGATAAATTGACCACTGGGACACAATACAAGTCAAAACAGATGCACACATATATAGACATTTGATTTATGATAGAGTTTGCACTTTTTGAGCAGGAGAAAAAGGACACTTTTCGATGTTGCTGTCACAATTGGGCATCTATATGAAAGAATAAAACCAAACCCCTACCTTAAGCCATACACAAAAATCATTCCCAACTGTACTATAAGCTAAATGTAAAAGGCAGATTAAAAACCTTGTGGAAGATAATACAGAATATATTCATGAATTCAGGGTAAGGAAGCATTTTTTTTTCTTTTTTTCTCTTTATTTTTTTTTAAGATTTTATTTATTTATTTGACAGAGAGAGACACAGCGAGAGAGGGAACACAAACAGGGGGAGTGGGAGAGGGAGAAGCAGGCTTCCCGCTGAGCAGAGAGCCCGATGCGGGGCTCGATCCCGGGATCCTGGGATCATGACCTGAGCCGAAGGCAGACGCCCAATGACTGAGCCACCCAGGTGCCCCAAGGAAGCATTTTCTAAGATTCAAATATGCTATAAAGAAAAGATTGATCCATTTGACTATATTAAAATCAAAACCATCTATTCATCAAGACAGGCTACAGAATAGAAGGAGGTATTTATAACATATAACTGACAAAGGCTGTATCCAGGACGTGTAAAGAACTGCTACAAATTAATAGAAAAAATAAAACCTTCCTAACAATAGAAATTATAAGCATGAACTAAAGATTTCAATTAGCACTTCACAAGAGGAAATTCACAAGGTCAACGAACATATGAAAAGGTGCTCAACTTCATCAGTAATCAAACCAATGCAAATTAAAGCCATAATGAAATATCACTGTACGCACCAGAATAGCTAAATTTAAAGTCTGAAAATAACAAGTGTTGGCAAGACTACAGAGTAAAAACAACTCTCATATATAGTTAATGGGAGCACAAGGGGTTAAACCACTTTGGAAAAGGGGTTAGCATTATCTAATAAAGTGGAAGATGCCCTATAATGCATTGATTCCACTTCTACATACATAGCAAATACATACAGCATTATTATACATATATCTTCAAAAGCAGACCAAAGAAACTATATTGTTAAGGAACGCACACACATATGAAGAAACTATTCAGAAAAGCAAATAAGAGATTACCATATAAGTCAGAATACTGTTTACCTATGGTGAGGAGGGAATGATGTATGAGCAAGTAGGGACACACGAGTCCTTTTCAAATACTGGTAAGGTTCTTTTAGTTAGCCTGGTTGGCAGTCACATGAGTATTTCCGCTGTAAGTATTCCCTTTATACGTATTCAATATATTTTACATTTATGTTTTATTGCATTTGTCTTTATGTGTGTTGTATTTCACAATAAAAATGGGCTTTAAAGAACATCTAATTCAACACCCATACTTGACAATCTCTTAGCAAACTTGGAATGAAAGGGATTTTCCTTAACTTCATAAAAGTTATTTAAAACAAACAAACAAACAAACAGCAAACATTATTCTTACTGGGGAAACATTGGAAGCATTTCCTTTAAAACCAGGAACAAAAGAAACATGCCACCTATCCCTGCTTGTATTCAACATTGTGCTAAAGGTTCTGGCCAGCACAAGAAAAGGAAATTATAGGCATAGTATTGGAAAGGAAAAAGCAAAATGCCAACATTTGGAGATGACATGGTTGTCTTTGTAGAAAATTCAAAAAGTCTATAGAAAAATTATACAGAAGGGAGAGCTTATCAAAATGGTTGGCTCTAAAACCAATATTGAAAATCAATTGCATTTCTATATACCAGCAAAAACCCAATTTGAAATGTCATCTTAAGGATACCATTAACCATAAACAGAAAAGCAATAAAGTGCCTAGGAATAAATAAAACAGATGTGCATAATCTGTATGCAGAAAATGATACAACGCCACTGAAAGGCATTAAAGACCTAAATAAATGAAGAGATATCCCAAGTCCATGGTAGGAAATTTCAATATCAAAAGGATGTCAATTTGACTCAAATTGAACTTTGCTTCTCCCTCTCCTGCCACTCTGCCTGCTTGTGCACTCTCTCTCTGTCAAATAAATAAATAAAATTTTTTTTAAAAAGCTATAGGACAGGGTGTCTGGGTGGCTCAGTTGGTTAAGCGACTGCCTTCAGCTCAGGTCATGATCCGGGGTTCTGGGATCAAGTCCCACGTCAGGCATCCCCCTGCTCTGCGGGGGGCCTGCTTCTCCCTCTGCCTCTGCCTGCTACTCCCCCTGCTTGTGCTCTCTCTCTGTCAAATAAATAAAATCTTTAAAAAAAAAAAAGCTAGGGCGCCTGGGTGGCTCAGTCGGTTGAGCGACTGCCTTCGGCTCAGGTCATGATCCCGGAGTCCTGGGATGGAGCCCCACATCGGGCTCCCGGCTCGGCGGGGAGCCTGCTTCTCCCTCTGACCCTCCCCCCTCTCATGCTGTTTCTCTCTCGCTCGCTCTCTAATAAATAAATGAATAAAATCTTTAAAAAAAAAAAAAAAAAAAGCTATAGAACAATGCGTTATTGGTGCAGGTTTTAAAAAGTTGACTAATGGAATAGAATAGTGTCCAGAAACAGATCCATGTATATATAGAAATGTGATACATAACTGAGTTAGCAAAGCAGATCAGGCAGAAAAGAGGGACTATTTAATAAATGAGGTTGGGATAATTCATTTTCCATATTAAAAAAATATAAAATAGACTGTTAAAAAACACCATACACAAAAAATCAGTTCTAGGTAGACTTAGGACTTAAATATAAAGAGCAAAAGTTTAAAATCTTTAGAAGAATATGTAAGAAAATATTTTTCTGACCAGGAGGGTAGAGAGTGATTTTTAAAAATATTTTATTTATTTATTTGACAGTGAGAGAGAGAGAGAGAGAGAACAAGCAGGAGGTGTGGCAGAGGGAGAAGAAGCAGGCTCCCCATTGAGCAGGGAGCCTGACAACGTGGGACTCTATCCCGGAACTCCAGGATCATGACCTGAGCTGAGGGCAGACACTTAATGACTGAGCCACCCAGACACCCCGAGAGTGATTTTTTTATACAAGATACAAAAAGCATGATCATAAATGATAAAGATGCCTATGTTAAAATAAAGAACTTCTGATAAGCAAAATACATCATGAAAAAAGTAAAGTACAAGTCACAAATACCTCACAAAAGAGAAGATATTTGCAACATATAAAGCTGACAAAAGGTTAGTATCCAGAATATATAAAGAACTCCTACAAATCAATAAGAAAAATACAAACAATGCAAATGATTAGGCATTTCCCAGAAGAGGACATTCAAAAGACATGCATAAGAATATGAAAAGATTCTCAATGGTATTAGTAATTACAGAAATGCCAAATAAAACCACAATGAAATACTATTACACACCTACTGGATTGGCAAAAATTAAGAAGTCTAAAAATAGAAGTGTTAGAATGTAAATCAACGGGAACTCAAATATTAATGGTAGGAGTGTAAGTTGAAAAAACAATTTGGCATTCTCGCTCAAAGATTATTATTCTTATGCCTCACAACCTAGCAGTTTCACTAGTAGGTATACACTCCAGAGAAACTCTTGCATATATACAGGAGACAAATACAGTAATTCTCATAGCAACAATGTTTATAAGAGAGAAAAAAAAGAAAGAAACAATTCATAAATACATCAACAGAATAGACAATGATTTATTTGACATATTCACAGAGTGGCCCATTACATTCCAGTGAAAGTGTATGAACTCCAGCTACCTGCAACAATATGGATAAATCTTGGAAACACCATATTGAATGAAAAAACAAACGTACCAGAAGACAACATATCATACCATTTTTTATCAAGCTTGAAAATAAACAAGACTAACAAGTATATTTAAGCTTACATCCATTTGTGAGAAAACTATATTTAAAAAAAATAATAAAATGGGGGGCGCCTGGGTGGCTCAGTTGTTAAGCGTCTGCCTTGGCTCAGGTCATGATCCCAGGGTCCTGGGATCAAGCCCCGCATCAGGCCCCCTGCTCGGCAAGAAGCCTGCTTCTCCCTCTCCCACTCCCCCTGCTTGTGTTCCCTCTCTCGCTGTGTCTCTCTCTGTCAAATAAATAAATAAAATCTTTTAAAAAAAAATAATAATAAAATGGGATGCCTGGGTGTCTCAGTCGGTTAAGCTTCTGCCTTTGGCTCAGGTTATGATCCCAGGGTCCTGGGATCGAGTCCCACATAGGTCTCCCTGCTCTGTGGGGAGCCTGCTTCTCCCTCTGTCTGCTGCTCCCCCTGCTTCTGCGCAGGCGCTCTCTCTTTCTCTGACAAATAAATAAATACAATCCTTAGAAAAACTAAAAAACAATGGAATAATAAAAAATTCAGGAGATAGTGATTATAGGGAGGAGACAGGGGAATGAGAAGATAGGGGAATCCCATAGATGCAAGTTATTGGCAACTTTCTAGTCCTCGGGTTGGGTCGTGGGTTTACAGATATTCATTTTATTTTCCTATATCTATCATACATAACTATCATACATATAATATCTTGGGTGTCAAGCTTTATATATATGTAAAGTTATATTTATATGTAAATATTTTGTATAAATTTTTAAACTTTTTAATATTTATATTATAAATATGTGTATAAATTTTTCATTTATTTATTTGAGAGAGAGAGAGAGAGCGCACAAGTAGGGGGGAGGGGCAGAGAGAGAGGGAGAAACCCACTTCCCACTGAGCAGGGAGCCAGACATGGGGCTCGATCTCAGGACCATGAGATCATGACCTGAGCGGAAGGTAGATGCTTCACCGACTGAGCCACCCAGGCGCCACATACATATGTATTATATTTGTATATCTATATACTTAGATAATAAAGTTAAATAAAAGAAAATACTAGCCAGCTCTACAGACATTAAAAAAAAAAAAAAAAGGATGACTCCAACATTTTTGTCCTGATCAACTGGAAGAATAAAGATGCCATTTAAAAGAGAGTAAGTGTGGGGGTGCTGGGTGGCTCAGTCATTAAGCGTCTGCCTTCGGCTCAGGTCATGATCCCGGGGTCTGGGGATGGAGCCCTGCATCAGGCTCTCTGCTCGGCAGGAAGCCTGCTTCTCCCTCTCCCATTCCCCATGCTTGTGTTCCTGCTCTCACTCTCTCTCTGTTAATAAATAAATAAAACCTTAAAAAAAAGAGAGAGAGAGAGAAGAAGTGCTAAGGGAGAGGCAGATTTGTGACTGAAAAGTTTGGAAGGAGGGAAGAGGCTGGATTGGAGACAAAAATTTAGGAGTCATCAGGGGAAAAAATGATATCTATCTATTTATTTTAGAAAAAAATGATATTAAAGCCCAGAGACTGAATAACCCCCGGGGTATGACCATAGATAGAGAAGAGAGCCGAGGTGTGGCTGTCAGGGAGATGAGCTAGCAAAGCGGGCTGAGACCGAGGAATCAGTGTGGTAGAACAAAAATCAGGACAGTGTAGTATCTTAAAAGTCAGGTGAGGACTGGATGGCTCAGTTGGTTAATCAGTTAATCGTCCAACTCTTGATTTCAGCCCATGTCATGATCTCAGGGTCCTGGGATGGAGCCCCGCATCAGACTCTGGGCTCAACGAGGTTTCTGCTTATCCCTCTCTCTCTGCTCCTCCCCCCCCATGCTCTCTCTCTCTCTCTCTAAAATAGGTAAATAAATCTTTAAAAAAAGGGGGGGGTGCCTGGGTGGCTCGTTGTTAAGCGTCTGCCTTCAGCTCTGGTCATGATCTCAGGGTCCTGGGATCGAGCCCCGCATCGGGCTCCCTGCTCAGCAGGAAGCCTGCTTCTCCCTCTCCCTCTGCCCCTCCCCCTGCTCATGCTCACTCTCTCTCTCTCTAATAAATAAAAATAAAATCTTAAAAAAAATATGATGAGGCTGCATAAAAAAGGGTGACGAAGATCTCTATTCATTGATACAGCAAAATAACAAAGATACTTTGTTAAGTCAAAAGGAAAGATGTAGAACAGTATACACAGTACACCAACTTTTATGTAAAATACATGGGGGAGGGACGCCTGGGTGGCTCAGTCAGTTAAGTGGCTACCTTCGGCTCAGATCATAATCCCAGGATTGAGTCCCGCATCGGACTCCTTGCTCAGCGGGGAGCCTGTTTCTCCCTCTGCCTGCAGTTCCCCCTGCTTGTGCTCTCTCTGACAAATAAATAAATAAAATCTTAAGAAAAAAAACCACACACATGGGGGAATAAGGGATTTATATTACTATTTGCTTGTGCATGCATAAACTGGAAGAATGCATAGAAATTAGTCACACTGATTGGATAGGATTGGAACTGGAAAGATGGTGGAGAGGGGAAACAATGAGAACTTTCACTATATACCTTTTTATATATTGGAAACTTCCCTTGCACATGTGAATGTATTACCAATTCGAAATAATGAATTGTAGGGGCACCTGGGTGACTCAGTCAGTTAAGCATCTGACTCTTGATTTTGGCTCAGGTCATGATCTCAGGGTCCTGAGATCAAGCCACGTGTTGGGCTCTGAGCTGGGCCTGGAGTCTGCTTAAGATTCTCTCTCTCCCTCTCCCTCTGCTCCTCCCATCCCTAAAAAAAAAAGAAAAGAAAAAAAACCCACTAATGAATTGCAAAAATTAAAGAGTTTAATTTAAAGTAATAAAAGAGAAAGAGAAGGAATGAAGTGGAAGAGATGGTGAATAGAGACCATCTTTTGAGAGGCTTTGCTGTAAAGGGAAGCAGAGAAGGGCAGACACTGGAGGGAAAGGTGGAGCTAGGGAAGGCTTGTTCTAGGCTATAAGAAATTACAATGTGCTCACATGCTTCTGGGATAAGCAAGTAGAGAGGAGAGTGATGCCACAGAAGAGGGAGGACAGCCACTGGAGTGACGACTTCAGGTGGCTGAGAAAGCCAGCGATCCCCCACAGAAGGAGAGGTGGGCTGCGATGTAGTGGCAGTGGGGGTGGGGGAGAGTTCTCTTCTGTCTGCTTCTCTTCTCTTGGAGAAGCAGCAAGCGGGATCATCAGCTGTGAGTGAGAAGAGTTTGGAAGGACGTTGGACATTTGAGGACAGGAAAGAGACAGAAATTTACCCTGACAAATACTGGGAAACCCCAATGAGCACAGAGATAATGATAAAGATACCAGCAGAGCCAGACACAGGGAGAGAATTTCTAGATTGTGGAGTGTGGGAAGGTTTTCAAATTCATCCGAAGACACATTTATCACTCTGTATTTCACTGTCTCCTTCACTAGATTCTAAGTTCCATGAGGACATTGATGACTTTGTTCTTGCTCTCTGCCGTATCCCCAGCCAGCAGCACCAGTGCCCAGCATGTTCCCAAAAGAGTCATCGAAAGAATGAATGAATCAAGAATACAAGAAATAGGGGTGCCTGGGTGGCTCAGTCGGTTAAGTGTCTGCCTTCGGCTCAGGTCATGATCCCGGGGTCCTGGGATCGAGCCCTGCATTGGGCTCCCTGCTCATCGGAGAGCCTGCTTCTCCCTCTCCCTCTGCCCCTCCCCCTGCTTGTGCTCTCTCTCTCTCTCTCTGTGTCCAATAAAGAAATGAAATCTTTATTAAAAAAAAGAATACTAGAAATAATTGGTAATGATCCAAAGTCCTCAGTGTAAAGGGCACTTACACGGGGAGTGAATATTCACTTGGTAAATCTCACCCACACCCATCACATAATGAGTCCTCTTAGAGCATGTCCTCAGGATATGGGGCTTACTGCGCCAGCCCAGGATATGGCATGATTTGCACACCCTGCCTCGCATGGCCTGCTTTGCATTCAATGTGTACCGTCTTTCCCCGGCCACCGGGAAACACTAGGAGGGTGGTACAGTCACTGCTGTGCTGACTTCTGAATGAAGGGCTGTCAGGGAAGGACAAACAGGAGGGCAACCACTGCAGATGCTGGTCAGAACAGCAGGCTTCCTTCCGGGAGGCAGGAGTGCCAGGCTAATGACAGTAATAATGCAGAGGATGAAGGGCAAGAGTCTGGAGGGGCGTGGGTGTGAGCAGAGACTCAACCTACAGCATTCAGCACAGGGCAGAGATCAGGGAGGGCAGGCAGACAGAGAGGAAAGGCAGGGGGAGAGCAGAGAAGAGAATGGGCAGGGGTCCCAGGTAAAGTTTACCAAGCAATAAATATTGAACATCTACTATGTGCCAGGCTCTGAGGATACAAGGTGAACAAGACAAAGGAGATCTTTGTTCTCTGGTGTATGGCGGCTGGGGGTGGGGCAGGGGCAGGGGGAGGCAATAAACAGTAAACAAATATAAGATCACTTTAGAGAGTGATGAGTTGGAAAGACAATGAAACATATTGAAGAGACAGAGTGGGTGAATGAATGACAAGAGGGAGCCAACCAGGTGAAGAAGAGGGTGAGGGGTGGGCAAAGGATTTCGGGAAGAGGTAGTCAAAAGTGCCAGGGTGCTAAGGGAATCATTTCAGATGTTCTAGAACATCAAGAGATTTGATCTGGCAGGAGCATTGTTTGAACATCGAGGAAGAGTACAAGTTGGAGGGCCTCTCCTAACAATGAGCTCAGATTTATACCAAGTACAATGAAAAGCCACTCAAATATTTTAAGCAGGGAAGAGCATAATATGATTTGGTTATAAAAAGATTACTGGATATTGTGAAGACTGGTTTGTATAGGGCAAGGGCAGAAGCAAACAACCAGCTAAGAATCTATTGCGTTATTCCAGATGAGAGATGATGGCTTGAACCAGGATGGAAGTAACAATGGTGGAGAGAAGTGGGTGGGTTCAGGATGTATTTTGCATGCAGAGGTCACAGAACTTGCTGGTGAATTAGATACAGGGCAAGAATTAGAGAGAAAGGGGAAAGGAGGAAAAAGATGTTCCCTAGGTTTTCAGCCCAAACAAGTAGTTGTCATGTCCCAGGATGGGACACAAAGAGAGAAATGGATTGGTGGGGGAAGAATTCAAGCCATTTATTTTAGCCACATTAGCTTCACATGGCCATTAGACATCCAAGTGGAGATGTCAAGCAGGTTGTTGGATAAATGAGTCTAGAGCTTTGGATATAAATTTAGGACTTGCTGACATTTACATAGTATTTAAGCCCTAGGACTGGATGACATCACTGGACAGAGAATGTGGAAAGAGAAGAGAACCAAGGACTGAGGCATAGTGAGCGCTAACATTTAGAGGTCGAGCAGAAGACTGAGAAGGGAAAGCCAGTGAAGTTGAAGGGAAACTAAGAAGAGAGTGGTGTCCTACAAGTGCAATCAGAATAAAACATGATTGGGACACCTGGGTGGCTCATTCAGTTAAGCATCTGCCTTTCGTTCAGGTCATGATCCCAGGGTCCTGGGATTGAGTCCTACATCAGGCTCCTTGCCCAGCGAGGAGCCTGCTTCTCCCTCTGCCTGCCGCTCCCCCTGCTTGTGCTCTCTCCCCCTCTCTCTCTCTGACAAATAAATAAATAAAATCTTTAAAAAACCCAAAAAAACAAAATAAAACATGATTGAGAAGGATGGGGTAGAATGGAGTGAGAGTGGGGATAGGGGAAGCTACTTTTGATAGAGGAGTTAGGGAAGGCCTCTCAGAGGAAGTGACATTGGATCTCAGTGAAATTTTAACGAAAAAAAATGTGAGTCATTGTGAAAAGCCAGGGGAAAACATTCCAGGCAAAGGGAACAGTAAGTGCCAAGGCCCAGTGGCAGGTTAAGATCCTCTAGTTCTAGGAACGTAGATCATGTCCAATGTGGCTGGGGCATAGAGTGTGAGGAGGGGAAATCAGAAAGCAACCTAGTGGACAGGTCATATAGGGTCTTGTAAGTCACAATGAGGAGCCTGAATATTCTGAGTGCTAGAAAAGCTGAGTAATGCAACTTGATCTACTTATTTTAAAGATCATTTGAGTAGCTTCCAGGAGGATGCACTGTAGCAGGGCCAGAGTGAAATGGGGCATCAAGCCTTTGGGATAATCCAAGGATGGTTCGAGGTCTTTACCCCCACCCCCAGCCCCACCTAGATCCCCGGCGCTCTGCAATGTCCACCAGGGGCGAAACGGCCTTGGGGATGCAGAGCCTTAGGTGACTCAGAATCTCAGAAAGTGACTGGAATGACCATGGGTATCCATGGAGTTGGGTGAAAGGGGTGGAGAAGCCCGCTCCCTGGACCCCGGGAATCAGACTGTCGGTCCCGCTCCGCTGCCCTCTCCAACCCTCCACCTGGGACCCAGCTGGGCGGCAGTCCTGCGGCGCGGCAGTGGGAGGGTTAAACCGCGCGTGGCCCACCGCGGGAGGGGGAGAGGCGGAGACCTCGCGCTCGGAGCTGCCGCGCCGAGCCCAGCCGAGCCGAGCGCAGCCCGAGCCCAGCCGAGCCGAGCCGAGCCGAGCATCTCCCGCCGCCGCCGCCGCCGCCGCCGCCCCGCGCCCCGGGCGCCCACCCCCCACCCTCTCCAGCGCCCCGGCTGCCGGCCAACCCCCCCGACCATGCCCCGTGCCCCACAAGCCCCCGCGACCCCCCAGCCCCGCGCCGCCCCGAGCGCCCGCAGCTGTCGCGCCGCCGCGCCAGGCATGCAGGTGAGCGAGAGGGACCCCCCACGCCCCCGCCCGCGGGAGCCCGGCCCTGCCCTTCCCGACTCGGCGCCCTCGGCCCCCCGCCCCTCCCGGCGCGGTCCCTGGCCCGGGCTCGAGCCGCCGGCCCCGAGGCGCGCCTTCCCCGCCGCGCTCTCCATCCCTCCGCGGGTCCCGACTCCATCCTGCCCTCCTGGCGCAGCGGTCACAGTCCCCGCGGCTGCCTCCATCCCGCCTTCGGCTCAGCCCTCGGCTCCGTGTATCCTCCTGCCTCGGGTTCCCTTTCTGCTCTCGGCGCTGCCTGCCTCGCAGTCCCTTCGCTGACCTCCTGGTCCTCGCTTTCCTCCCCACTCCCGCCCTTTCCAGCCTGCACGGGGAGCGCGGGCCGGTGGGAGGGGGGGGCCCGGGGCAGCGCTGGGGATGGGGCCCGGTTCCCCCACCCCAAGGCTCCCGCCCCACCCCCAGCTCGTCTCCTGCGCACAACAGGTCGGTGAGAAGCGAGGAGAGGGTGGGGGTGGCGCGCCAGGCTGGGGACTGCGGGCTTCCTGGAGGGGGTGGCTAAAGGGGATGCGGGGCTCAGGGACTGGAGTTGACGTTGGTTTGGGGGGGGGGATGCATAAGGCTGAGAGGCAAATGAGTCCTGGAGTCAGCTGGCCACAGATGTCCCCGTGAGCCCTTCTCCGCTTCACTGGTTCGCTCTAACCTCCTTCCTCCCTCCCTCGATCCCTCCCTCCAGCTTCCTTCTCTTCGCGTCCCTCTCTCCCTTCAGCCCACCAGGCTCCCATCCCTATATCTTTCCAGAGCTCCATATCCCTTTACATTTGAAGAAACACTTTCCAACTCCTCCATCTTTGCTGCTCCGTTTTCAGTCCCCCGTCCCTTCCTCTTCTCATCTGGTCCTCGGTATGATGTTCTCTCCTTTTCCATTTCCTTTCTCCGCGTCCCTGGTCTTCTCCACCCCTTTTCTCTCTTCCCCTTCCACTCTCTCCACTTCCCGTCCTGCCTAGACCTTTCTTTCCCTGTCCTCCTGCCCTTGCCTCTTCTTCCCCTGATCCTGCGACCCCTTCGCTTTCCCTGTTTCCCTCTCTCACCTGTACTCCTAGCTTGTTCTCCCTTCAGCATCCTCCAGGCTTCCAATCTTCCGTACCCACACCCTTCCCAGTCCATCCTCTTTCAGGCGGACTCCTCTCCCTCCTGCCGTGCTCTGTGCCCAGTTCTTCACCTTTCTTTCACCTTTCTCTTCTCCTCATACTCTTACCATTCACCCCTCTCCCCACAGCCCACTTCCCCTTGCCCTTCCCCAGACTTTCCCATCATATTCTCCTGTTATTCTCTGAGAGCACTTAGTGTGCAGATGTAGACCCAGAATCCAGAGGACCCAGGGTGTCATATCCTCATCCACTCTGGGGAGCCTGGCCCCCCTGGATCCACCCCCTTCAGCTCTGAGAACATGTCCTTCCTCTTTCAAAACCCAACTATCCAGATTCTCCCAGGACTCTACCCAGGAGAGCTACATTTGAGGGGGTGGCCTCTCCCCAGCTCCACCTCCCTTCAGAGAGCACCTATGCATTTGGATGATTTAACATTGAGCAAAAATTATACTCTGTAGTTTCTCTCCCACCCACCTCTGTCTTTCTCTGTTTCTTCTTTTTTTTTTTTTTTAATTTTATTTATTTGACAGAGAGAGACACAGCGAGAGAGGGAACACAAGCAGGGGGAGTGGGAGAGGGAGAAGCAGGCTTCCCAGAGAGCAGGGAGCCTGATACGGGGCTCTATCCCAGGACCCTGGGATCACGACCTGAGCCCAAGGCAGACGCTTAACCACTGAGCCACCCAGGCGCCGCTCTTTCTCTGTTTCTTTCTTTCCATCCCTCCATCCCCTATTTCCCTTCTCCTGAAGATGTAGATTCCCCGGGGCCCATCAGAAGAGAACCGCTTGGGACTCCAAGCAGGCTGGGCAGGCTGGAGTGCTCCCCTTGTGCACTCGCCGCCACACACACATTCACGCACTCACTCGGATTGACTTCCTCTTCCCTCCCCCACTCTCAGACTCCCTCCCTAGCGGTAGGTGCTCAAGGAATCACAAGGTTCTTGGCTCTAAATTAAGCTCCAACAAGAGCTTGGAGCTGTGGGCAGAGGAAGTGAGAAGGCAGGAAGCCAGAGAAGTAAGAGTAGACCCCGAGGTGGGGAAGTTACAAGGATCTCTGGGCAGTAGTAGATAGGGGCTGGGGGCTGGACAGGAACCACTCTGGGAGATCCCCCCACCCCCCAGAAGGATGCTAAGCGGCAGCTGACAGCCTCGGAGGATCTGGAGGGTTGATCCGGGTAGGACTGGTGGCTGAATGAGCTGGGGAAGCGCTCAGGGCAGGGTTGGGATGTGACGACCCCCTCTCTCCCCCAGTAAAGGCTGAAAATCTGGGTCACAGCTGAGGAAGAGCTCAGACATGAAATCCAAGATGTGGTAAGTTTGGCACAGCAGAGGGAGCCTGGAGTCCACTTCTCCTGGGGTCCCGGCCTCTTCCCTCCTAGGTCCACCCTGGGCCTTCCTTCCTAAGGGCCAGACCCTAGGAAGGGAGGAAATGAGGCCAATCTTCCCAAAGCCCACCTGCTTTTCCCGAGAAAGCTGGAGGGAGGCAGCCCGGGACCTCTGGTATGAGCCTGTGCTCCGCACACAATAAGCCCAAGACAGACGGGCTTTGTCTCACCCCCCTTCTCTCCCTTCTTGCAGGCCCACACTGCTCCTGTCCCACCTCCTCCCTCTTTGGCCACTGCTGTTGCTGCCCCTCCCACCACCTGCTCAAGGTTCCTCCTCCTCCCCTCGAACCCCACCAGCCCCAGCCCGGCCCCCCTGTGCCCGGGGAGGCCCCTCTGCCCCACGCCACGTGTGCGTGTGGGAGCGGGCACCCCCACCAAGCCGATCCCCTCGGGTCCCAAGATCGCGTCGGCAGGTCCTGCCAGGCACTGCACCCCCTGCCACCCCATCTGGCTTTGAGGAGGGGCCACCCTCATCCCAGTACCCCTGGGCTATTGTATGGGGCCCTACAGTGTCTCGAGAGGATGGGGGGGACCCCAACTCTGCCAATCCTGGATTTCTGCCCCTGGACTATGGTTTTGCAGCCCCCCATGGGCTGGCAACCCCACACCCCAACTCAGATTCCATGCGGGGTGATGGAGATGGGCTCATCCTTGGAGAAGCACCTGCCACCCTGCGGCCGTTCCTTTTTGGGACCCATGGGGAAGGTGAGTGCGAGTGGGAGAGCCTGGTAGGGGGCATCTAGGGGTGGGGAGGCTGGTTGAAGTCTCTACGGGCAGCAACAGAGATCTTGTCTGTTAGCTCCTCCCACAAATGTGTCAGGCTCTGTGCCGGCACAGGGGCAGAGATGAAACACCCTCTGAGCCCTGGAGGGACTCAGGTCCACTGGACAAGACAGACGTGTGAACACTCAGGGATGAGTCAATGTACTAAGTGCTCTAATAGAGGCACACACAGCATGTTTTTAGGAAAAGAAGGGAGGGACTTTTGCCTGGGGATCAGGACACCTTCCAAGAATTGACATTGGAGCTGGACCTTGAAAATGGAGTGGGAGTATTCCATGCAGAAGAACACCTTGAATGAAAGGGACCTTCAGGGTGACATTTCTGCTCAAGGAATGCCAAGATAGGGCCAGTTTGGGGGTGGGGCTAGTGCAGAGATGGACATTTCCACCCCTAGTTTCTATACAGAGAGAGGGGTTCTCTCTGACCTTGGAGCCTCCTCTTCATCACATGTACACAGAAGATTTGGGACTGTGGAGGAAAAGAACTAAAAACTTCAGGGAAAGCTGATGCTAAGAGTGAAGGGCGGGGGGGTCAGGAAAGCAGAAAGAGTTGGACATTGTGGATTCAAATGGCAACGCTCCGCAAGCTTATTGAACCTGCAGCCTAATCCCATACCCCACCCCCTCTTGGCTCCTACCACCTCAGGCCTCCCTAAAACTTTCTCCCCCCCAATCAGGTGTGGACCCCCAGCTCTATGTCACAATTACCATCTCCATCATTATTGTTCTTGTGGCCACTGGCATCATCTTCAAGTTCTGGTAAGCTGCAGGGAGGAGGGTGCTGGCAGATGGGGACCTAAGTTTGGCAATGTTTGGCTGGAAGGAGGGCAGGAGCAAGGGCAGCATTTTTGCTGGAGGTGGGCTAGGAAGTGGTGGATTTAAGCAAGAAAAACCTTGGGAAAAGGTGGTAAGGATTTGGGTGGGGGAGATGGTGAGGAATCAGGGCAAATTCCTTTTCCCAGGGAAATACAAGGATAATGGGAAAGGGAGGAGAATTATTTATGTGCACTGGGGGCTTGCAAGGGATGCCTTGGTGGGCATCCCTTGTCCCCATTTCCTCCAAGACAGAGAAAACTGACCCATTCTGCAGAGCCCCTTCTTGGGGCTGCCTGGGGAAGAGGGAGAAAGTCTGGAGGTTTCTTTGCACGCATTTAATAATGGGTCACTCAGTCCTTCACACTTTGCTGAGAGAATCATTAGACTCAGGTGTCCAGGTCATTAGCTGATTTTGAACTAGAACTAAACCTTCCAGGCGCCTGCTGAGGAGAGAAATGGCTCTTCCGGGTATGTATTGGGGAGGGGGCAATTCTGGGGGACTCTGTGTTGATGGGGAGGAGGTACTGATTCTGCGGGTCTGGACCAGGTCCGGAGGATGGTTTACATCCCTGAACCCCCTGGGGGATAGGGAAAGTAGCTTTATGGACACTCAGTCTCCAGATACTTGATATAGGGAACTGTTAAGAGGCCCGTTTCTCTGCTGTAGGATGTTGGGGTGTCTGAGGGAGGCTGGGCGTCACCAGCACTGCAGGCCCAGGATGGGGGCTTCTTAAATGTGTGAGAGAACCTCTTTCCTTCCTGTGTACCAGCTGGGACCGAAGCCAGAAGCGGCGCAGGCCCTCTGGGCAGCAAGGTGCCCTGAGGCAGGAAGAGAGCCAGCAGCCGCTGACAGACCTGTCCCCAGCTGGGGTCACTGTGCTGGGGGCCTTCGGGGACTCGCCTACCCCCACCCCTGACCATGAGGAGCCCCGAGGGGGACCCCGGCCTGGGATGCCCCAGCCCAAGGGGGCTCCAGCCTTCCAGTTGAACCGGTGAGGGCAGGGGCAAAGGGCTGGGAGGGCTGGGAGGTAAGGCAACTTTGGTCCAGAGCCTCGGTTGGGGGTGTTCCCTCCTGGGTGGGTGGGGAGGAGGTAGACCTAGACCCCACACAGCCCCTGGCCCTCCCTAGGACTGGACCAGGTCCTCTCTAGGGGACCCTTCCTTCTCCCGCTCTCTGTGGATCTCTGTCCTGTTCTCACGCTGTCATTTAACTCAACTCTGCCCTCTTATCCTGGAGTCCCTTTTTTGCCTTGGACTTCCCTTCGATTCTGGCTTACCCAGTGGTTCCTGACTGTGCCCTCTCCCTCTTCCTCTCAGGATTCCCCTGGTGAATCTGTGATGCCCCCCAATGTTGGGGTGCCGCCAAGCAGGAGGCCAAGGGGCCGGCATAGCCCCCATCCCACTGAGGGTGGGGCAGCTGTGGGAGCTGGGGCCACAGGGGCTCCTGGCTCCTGCCCTTGCAAACCACCCTGGAACCCTCACTGGCCCCATAGGCAATCCTACCTGCTCACCCTCCTTTAGGTGGGGGGCCTCACATATTTGTGGCTTCTGGTCCCCCATCCCCTCCCTTGCACACTCACATGAAAGCCTTGCACACTCACCTCCACCCTCCCGGGCCATCGCACACATTTGTGCCCTTGTACAGCCAGTCTGCACCCTCTCTCCACCCACACCGCCCCTTCCCATCCCTCACATTCGCCCTTTGTTTCACACTCTTCGCTCTCTTCCTCCCACATTCCAGGCTCAGCTCAGTCACTCAGTGGTCAGTGGGTGACTCTCTCGTTACCTCTCACTCGCATTTCCTGGCCCCATGTTGTGGTGTTGTGTGTTGTGCTTACACTCTCCCTCATGAACACCCACTGATCTAGTTTCTGTGGCCCCTGCATGCTGCCCCAGAGGTGGGTGGGAGGTGAGCTGGGGGCTTCTCGTGCCCCCATCTGTCATGGTCCCATCCCATTCCATGTCATGTGTTTCATTGTCTCCCCCATCCCACTCCAAGGGCGTGCTCATTACCCTGAGGGCTCCCCCATGGGAATGGGGTAGTGAGGCCCCAAAATTCCCCCCAACTGCTAAATTCTGTTGTCTGGGAGATGGGTATTGGGGAGTCACCTGCTGCACTACATGAGAAAGGGGCTCCCATTTGCCCTTCCCTTCCTCCTAAGTCCCTTTTGTCTTGTCTGTCCTGGCTGTCCGTGTGTGGGTCACTCTCTGGAATTCAGAGTCCCTGAGCCAGTCCTCCACTTCCAGGCCTCCCTGAGGGTCTCCCTAACTTCATCTGGGCTGCCAGGGACTGGGGCCAGCTGGTTCAAGGCCATCGGGAGCTCTGCCTCCCAATCTATCCCTCCCCTTCCTGGCCTCCCTCACACTCCTCCTCCCTGCCCTCCTTGGTTTTTTCACTTCTCCCTCCTTTGCCTGTCCCCCGCCCTTCCCCTCACATTTGTCCCTGCGTCTCACCATTTTTCCACCTTCTTCCTTTCTTCCTCTCTTACCTGGCTCCTATGCTGTGATATATATTTTTGTATTATCTCTTTCTTCTTGTGGTGATAATCTTGAATTCTTGTGGGATGTAAGTTTCAAAATTTTCAAATAAAGCCTTTGCAAGATACTGGAGTCCCCTGGTTCTGCTTATGAACCCTGAAGAGAGGAGAGGGAGGCGGCAACAGGCAACCAAGAAGGGAGGAAAAGAAGGATGGGAGGTTGGAGGGAAACCTTTAAGATTCAGTGTGAACTGGCCTGCTCTGACCTGGAGTTAGGGTTCCTGGGCTTTTTTTTTAAGTGGGGTAGGGGCAGAGGGAGAGGGAGAAAGAGAATCTTAAGCAGGCTCCCAGCCCAGTGGGGAGCCCGACGTGGGGCTTGATCTCATGACCCTGGGATCATGACCTGAGTCGAAATCAAGAGTCAGGCGCTTAACTGACTGAGCGACCCAGGTGCCCCTTGGGCTTTAACTTGGGAGAGAATGGAAGGGAGAAACTGAAGGGAGCAGCCAGAGCAAGAGAAACTAGAGTGGCTTGCTTGTTACTTGCCAGGGAAGGTCAAGAGAGACCATGAGAAAGGAGACAGAGAAAAGGGACAAGCAATGAAGCAAGCAAGAAAAGGAGGAGAGAGCTGATAAGACATATGGAGGGTAAGGAGTGAAAGGAGGAGAGAGAAATGGAGTAAAGAGGAAGAGGTGAGAGGGGCCACAAGAAAGAGGCTGCCCTGCTTGGTTTATTTTCTGCCTTGCTCCCTAACTCACCCCCATCTACAGCTGCCCCCCAAAAGCTGTGCAGCATTAGAACCCCTGTGGTTAACTCTCCCTAGCTTTCCCCACTCTGCCCTCTCTGAAAGAGAGGCGCTGCTAGGGTGTGGGGGTGGAATCAAGGGGTATGTCTGGGGGAGGGAACACAGGCTGCCCAGCTGGGATCAATCACCTCTGAGCCCCCCATTCTAGGTTTGGCTCTAGTGACAGCCTTGCAAGAGCCCACACATCAGCCTCTCAGCTGCTGCTAGGCTCTGTTGCCACGGTAACCACCCAGGTCCCATTTCTCCCCCGCCCCCATCTGTGCCCCACTTGCTCCCTGGAAATGGGGAGCTCCAGGGAGGAGACTGTAGTGAGCGAGTCTGGGCTGCCCCGGACTCTAAATGCCTCCATGTATTTATCTTTGCAGCTAGAATTAGGAGTGTATAGGTGTTGGTAGGTGTGTGTTTTAGGTGTTGGGGAGCTTTACTGTCTACTCAAGGAAGTGTGGCTGAATCCATATAGCACACAATGGTGAGTGGGGAGGAGGGAGCATATTTCTCAGGATCAGAACAGTATATACTTTCGGGGCATCAGTCTCCCTAAGAAAAACAGTGCTACAGAGGAAAAAGGCAGAGCAGGGGCAAAAGGAGTCATGAACCAACTAAAAGCAGAGGTGCAAAGCCAACAGCTGCTGAGGAGGGCTCCAGGTCAACTCAGTGGGGCCTGTAGAGATCCCAGCAGCAGCTGGTGGAGGGAGAGGGCTGGATGGAACATGAGAGTGCAGGAAGAGGTGCCGAGGACATGGGTCGGGGGCAGTAAGGGTGAGATCTGAGGTGGATGGGAGAAGAAGCCTCACTAACATTTCCCTTCTTTTCCCCCAAGAATCTAGTCTTTGTCAGGTCAGGGTGGGTGGGCAAAAAGGAGCACTGGCTTAGAAGGGGAAGGAGCTCAAGTGCCTGGAGAGCACGCTGGGGCTCTATCACCCTCTGCCAACTGTAGTTCTTCTGAGGGACAGTGTGACCCCGAGGCTCATCCATATGCAAAAGGCATGCATGAAGGCCCCTAATGAAGAGGGAATTAATTATTGCCTGATTAGCCTGCTGTTTCTCTAAATTTAAATAAATTAAAATACACCAGCAAAACACTGGGAAATCCTCACCTGTTCCTTCTCCCTAAATGCCCTCCTTCCCTATGGAAAGTCATATGGCAGGGAAAGACAGGAGAAAGGAGATGTCCTAGTCTTCCCAGTTGTCCTAAAGGAAATATCCCAAACTACCTCACATCGTCAGGATAACCACAAAGAGTTGGGAGGCCCTGGGGAACAAATCCTAACCTCTATCTCTCATGAAACTGAAACAGACTATGGGGCCTTTGGAGGTCCTTGAAGGTTGCAAGTGGTAGAGCAGAGAGTCACTGCTTAGTGAGAGACCAAAAATACCAAAAAATGGTCATACTACCCTTTTGGTTCTTGGAGGCCACACATCACAAGCACCACTGGGACCAGCATCTCTCATCACTATACTTTCTTTGCCTCCTGAGCTGTGCATCAGATGACTCAGCCAGGCTTCTCTTAAGCATTTTTCTGGAATGCTTACCATTATGGCTCAGACCAAACCAGGAAATGGGGAAGCCCCCAGGAGGAGGGATCTCCCAGGCAGAGCTCAGGGTGTGGAAGTGATTCAAGATGGAAACAGTGTGCCAGCTGGAAAACCCCAGGCTAAAATTAACAGCCCTCCTCCCCCTACGCCCCACATTTAACTCTAAAGCTCTTCTGTAAGGAGTTCAAAGCACTTAAAAAACTGGCTTCTTATAGCAAGGGCAGGAGCAGGGCTGACAGTTGGAGACACTGAGGCTCAGGGAGTACCAGTTAATGAAAATAGGAAAAGAATAAGAGGACCACCGGGACTTAGAGTGATTACTACCATTTTGCTCCCACTTCTTTACCTCAGCCTCCAAAGTCAACGTTTCTGGAATTAGCCATTTCTAACCCATGCAGCAACTAGGTCTGGTCACATCTGAGCCCTTAAGATCTTATCCTGCCAACTGTTGCTATTCAGTTAACACAGACTGAGTGCAGAGCCCAAAAAATATGGTTGAGAGAGTAGACATTTTCAAAAGGATATAAACTATAATTACAAACCAAGGATACATATCTCCTATTTAAACCTTTAACGTAAATGTTTATTTTTAGGTGTTTTTTGCTACTTCCTTGCTGTGAAAAAAAAAAATCACTTAAATCTTCAGAGTCTTATTTTCATTATCCATAAAGAGAACATTACAATTATTTTTATTTGCGTTGTTTTGCTTTCTAAGCAAGGGGCTATTACTGTTAGTAGGAAGGACTTCAATTCTGCTTCAGCCAAAATAGAGCTCAGCTCAAGGGGATTCTGGCCAGATCAGGGTGCAGGCAGCATTCATTTACTCAAATAGCATATATTTATTCAGCATCTACTTCGTATTCAGCAAAGCAGTGGGAAGGATACCATATACGAGACCGTTTCTTCCGTGAGAAACGGACAATCTTGCTGAAGAGTCATGTATGTGAAATAGTTAAAAGAGCAACAAAAGGTACAGACTAAATGCTGTGGAAATTCAGAGAACGGAACCGTTATGTGTTCGAGCAATCCCGTAAGGCTTCCTGAAAGACTTCATACAGTGTTCATTTATGCGACAGACGTTTACTGACCACTTACTAAATGCGTGGCTCTGAGGATACGGCGGTGAACAATTCAAAGCCCTTGCCCTCATGAAGCCGATATTCCAGCAGGAAGAGGTGGACAGCAAACAATATAATATCAGGGGGTGATGAGTGCTCTATTTAAAAGTATAGCAGGGGGGCGCCTGGGTGGCTCAGTCGTTAAGTGTCTGCCTTCGGCTCAGGTCATGATCCCAGGATCCCGGGATCGAGCCCCACATCGGGCTCCCTGCTCAGCGGGAAGCCTGCTTCTCCCTCTCCCACTCCTCCTGCTTGTGTTCCCTCTCTCGCTGTCTCTCTCTCTCTCTGTCAAATAAATAAAATCTTTAAAAAAATAAAATAAAAAATAAAAGTAGAGCAGGGTGAGGAGATAGAGATGTGGATGGGGGCAACAAGAACATAGAGACCCAAAGCCAAGAGTACGTGGTGTGGTCAGGGAGAGGTTATCAGTTACTCTTGGGGCCTAAGTAGGGACCTCAGAAAACAACTGACACATCCTCATCCTTTCCCGCAATTCAAAGCACTGAAATATTGAGTATAACGAAAAATAATGGTAACTTCCTACATCAGTTTATTCTACGCTGAGGGAAGGGAAACGGATCCATAGTCCTTTAAGAATCCCTACCTGCAAAAAAAAAAAAAGAATCCCTACCCGCCTCCCCCGGCCCAACACACCCCACCCCCGGCCCCGTACCTGATGCATAATTCATAAACCTGTCGGCTTTCACCCTCCCACTTCCCCAGAAGTCCCTTCCGGAAAGCCGGGACCGCAATTCTGGAGGTTCAGCTTCTGCCCTTAGCGGAATCCGCCTTCGCTTCCGTTGTGGCGTCACATCCACACAGGACTCTATCACGTCCCTGGGCAGAAGCCACTTCCGCCCCTACTTGTCGTAACTTCTGCCCTGAATATCCCGGAGCGCTGGCAGCGCCGGATATGCTCTGCCGCTCCCGGAAGTGACTCGACCTTTGCATTCCCCCCTTTCCCCTTTACCGCCCCCCCTGCATTGCCATTTCCCTCCCTCCCCCCTTTTCGTTTCCGGCGCTCCCGCCTTCTCTCCGCCGCAGCTCTACTCCGAGTCTGTTGGGGGGAGGGAGGGAGGGAGGGAGGGGGCGTGGAGGAATCGGGGTTCTCGGGAGCACGAGCTGCAGCACCACTTCCGGGTGAGTGTTAGGGGAGGGAGGGCCGGAGGGAGGGGGCCACCCACTGCCTCGCGCCCCCGCCCTGCGGGTGTCTCGCGCGCATTCCGTGCGTGTGAGTGTGTGGGTCTGTCTCGCGCCGAAAGTGCGTGCCCGCGCGCTCCGCCTCGCGCTCTCCCCCCTCCCTTCGCCCCCTGCTGGTCCTCCCGCCCCACTCGGCTCCCTCCTTTCCCAGCAAACGCCGCCCCTCCCGCGCTCTGGCTCAGGCTCTGGCGCCGCCGCAGCCGTCGCCGCCGGGTGAGTCTCGCGCCGCTGCAGTTGGCGCGCGCCAAGCTCTCTGCTCCTCCCCCCTCCCCTTTTCCTTGGGGGGGCGTGGAAGGGGGGGTCCACGGTGTGACTGTATGTGTGTCCGTCCCGGAACCGGAAGTGGTTGTGGAGGAGCGGGCGATGGGGAGGAATGGGGGGGCTTAGGGGGCGGGTGTCTGTCTGGTGGGTGGCAGAGTTCAGCTCCCTGGAGGGCAAGGAGGGACGTCCCAAAGAAGGGTCTTTGAGGAAGGGGTTGGGGGTGACATCAGGAGAAGGCTCCCAGGGGCTGTCTCAGGGGAGCGAAGGTGTTTTGGGGACAGCTGGGGTGTCCAATAGGTAGACCCCTGTGCAGGCTGAGGGAGGTACTTCTTGGCGCAAGGCCTTGGGTAGGCAGGGGCGAAGTCCTCGAAGAAGTGGGGGGAGGCCAGAGGAAGTGGCTGGGCCTGAACTGGCACTGTGCCTGACACAAGGGCTTGTGCATCCCCCTAGTCTTCAGCTTTGCCTTCTGAGGCAATCCTCAGGGGGCAGGGGCCCATCTTTTCCTCCAACTCCTCTGTTCTCTGACTCCTGCTTACCCGTGGCCCTGGGGAATGAAGAAGAGCCAGTGTCTGAGCCCAGGAGTGGAACCCAAACACTGGTGATAGAGTTCATCTTAGTTCCTGGGAATTGGATTTATTTCCCTTGTATCCACATAGTGGGTGGCACTACACTCCTTATTATACCATTGCATCTTTGGATTTTGGGGGTCTGCCTGCCTTCCAGACTGACTGCTGACAGTCAAAAGAATTCCTGAGGTTCTCCACAGTTCCCTGGTGGCTGCACCCTTACTGGCCCCTGTAACCCAGACAATTTGTTTACAGAAAGTTCAGGAGCCCTGGAAAGGAGAAGGAATAAGACGACAGGAGGAAGAGAGAGAGAGGGTAAGACAATTTTGGGTTAATGGCTTTTCTGGTTTGGGGGGAGAAGGGGTCATAATTAAATGGGCTTCTTGGGGACAATTTGACAAAATTCTTTTAGTAATAGCAATTTTAATACTGGTGTTTGTTGTGAGAGAAAAATGATCTCTTGAAGATACCCAGGAAGTTTTTGTGTAAAAAGTTAGCACTGTACCCCATCACTTTCCATTCCCACCAGTATTCAGAAATGATTTATGAAATGTCCAAGTGAAATCACTGAGTAGGGTTGCATTGTGTCCAAAGGAGAAATTTATTCTGCTTTAGGGACAAATGGGCCCCAGTCGCCAGTATAGTCCTTGTGGTATAGCTTATGGAATTGCTTTCCTGGATTTGGAACAAGCAGAGTTGAGTTTAGAGTGGAGTTCATATTCTTAATGTCACAGAGGAGTGCTTCAAGTGGACCTGTTGAGTGATTAGAATCTGTGACACAGGGTTATTTCAGTTTGGTGTGTCAGGGTGAAGTTTTCAGAAAAAAAACAACAACAACAAAAAACCAACACCTGGTTCGTGGGTAGTTTGAAGTAAAGTGGATAAAATTGTATGGACTGAACTTCAGAAGTAGGTCTGGAAGAATTCAAAATAATGAGGTTTGATGGTGGTAGAGTTTTAGGTAGTCTGAAAATGACAATGTGAGACCCGAAAGAGTTTGAGTTCAGAGCTTATAATCCTAGAGATGTCTTCTAAGGACCAATTCCAGTCTGGTTTATAAAATTTATTCCCCATAGGCTTCTGAGCCAAGTTGATAATTAAATATTAAGTGCATATTTCTTTTTTTCCAACTGCCCCGCCCCCTTTTCCCTGCCCACTTTTTTTTTTTTTTTTTTGCCTCATATTTCCCAGATCCATCATTTATAGTGAAGTAGGCAGGACAGGGGGAACCACTGTGCTCTTCTTCCCACAGGGTACTCGGTACCATAGTCCAGCGGTACCCAGGGTAGACATTGCTGGCTCAGATTGCCAACTTTGTGGTGGTAGTGGTCCTGTTGGTGTGTTTGGGCATGGTGTGATGGTCTTTCCCAGTAGAATTGGGATAAACCTATTCTGGGTTATTTTGGACTTGGAAGAGTTCACAGATGGTAGGAAGGCCCCCAAATTCTATTGGGACGGCCCTTGCTGAGTGCCCTTAGAACCTGAGGAAAAAGATTTTGTTTCCTAACTGAGAGAAAAATGGTTCTCTGTGTTTCTTCATTTCAAGTCCTTAGCTAATATTGCAGCCTTCCTGCAGTTGTGCATTTTGGAGCAGTTTTTCTCTGTAGAGTGTCTGAGGTTGGTGGGTCAAGTTCTTTCTGCAGTTGAGTTTGGGTTGATTGTTCTTCGCATCTCTATTTATTGTTGGTGCTTCTAGTTGATGATTACTGAGCTGGAGGCTATAGACCTGATACTCTTGGGTAGTACCTTTGTAATTATGTGGTCTTTATGTAATTGTCAGTAATTGTCACTAGTAGTCCTCGGCACATGGAAGTATTTCCCTAACTCTCTTCCTTTCGGGAGCACTTGAAGCATTTTATTTCTTTTTCTTTTTTGAGCTGCCTCCCATCACCATATGCCTTATGAATTTGTTTTAAGGGGTTTATTCTCCTCCATCCTCTACCCAAATAGAAACTTAGTAGAATAGTAAATTATTCAGAGTCAACCACTGATGTGGGACCTAGAATTAGATTCCAGAAGTCTTGATTTCTAGGTTCATTCTCCAGCTACTACACTTGGTTGGAGCAAGTCTTTCATGATTTTCTCAAGACTTGTTGTGTTAAGAGAATATTGCTTTCCTGAGGAAAAATCGGGCTTTATTTGAAAAACAACAATTTTTTTAAATGTAGTAAGTACCAGGAAAGAGACTGTAGTCTTTTTACCATGTCTACCAAAACCACATGCTGCAGGCGGCGGCATCTTTGTTCCTGAATGGCTGGTCGCGCTGTGGAAGGATGGACAGATGGACAAAGCTCTGGTGCAAGTGTTCAAGACTTACTAAATGTTTCATGGGTGTTACTTAATAATTGTCTTTTTTCTTCACCTTCTCAGTGCTTCCAAGATTTTTTTTGAGATTGGAAAAGAAATGTGTAGTTCTTTGACCCTCTTGAAAGAAAAATACTGTTCAACTTAATTATAGTAAACCTTCCTTTTTGTTAACAGAATGCTTGAGGTATGCTGCAATAGTAAAGTTGAAATTAGAACCCAGATTTTCAATCTGCCAACATTCTTCTTTCTACTTACTATGTTTTTCTTTCTTTCCTGCTCTTTGGGTCTGTAATAAAAGCCTTCTACTTCCTTCCTAATCTAGGGTAAACCAGTTCTTTTTATTATCATTGATATGTTGGCATAATCATCAAAACTGGCACTCTGTGTAGAAATGGGGTTTCCTCATAATATCATTGGGCTTCTTCAGGTTTTAAGAATGTTGGTATATGCCTGCTTGGATGTCGGGATGGTTTGGGGAGGAGAATTATTCCATGAAACATAGAAAGTTAAGAGGTTAATGGACAGTAAAAAGGTATCGAGTGATCTGGCACCAGGAGCGCCCTGTTACACAACTCCAGGGGGCGCCCTTTACATTGTATTCTGGCAAGAGCCTTCCTTCTTGGCTCTCCATTTGATCTCCTTTCAGGGATACAGAGATTGAAGTCAGCCTTTTCAGAACAGTAGTATAGCATATAGGTGTCATTTTGTAGGCAAATATTGCTTCTAGTTGGGTGAGCAGAACTCTCCGTGTACCCCCCTCTTTGGGGCAGACATGTTTATCGGAAGCCCACAAGGCACATTTATCATTGTGTCCTAGGACCAGCTGTGGTTCTGATCTTCAGCTTTGTTCTCTTAACCAAAGCAGAGGGATAGCCTGGGTATCCAGGGAAATGGAGAGGCCTTTTATTCAGTTTAACCCCTCCGGATGGTCTGGCCCCTTTACTCAGATTCCATTATTCTAAAATCAATTACCTTGGTGGCCAAGTGAGGTCTCCCAGGTTGTGGACAGAGAATATCCTCTTTTAACTGCATTTTTGCTGTTATCAAAAATTTCATTTTTGGAAACATTTACAGAGAACTATCTCAAAAATGCATAGTCCATTCCTGAAAATGCTGTAAATTTTAGTTGATGTATCAAGTCACAATATCAGAGTGTATGCACTTCAGTTGTAGGGTTCGGGTCTCTTGTAGAACCCCCATTCTTAACTTGCTCTTTGGTATCTGCATTCAGATCCCCGCTCTAATATTTACTATTTGACTCTGTGACTCCAGTTTCCTTATTTGAAACGTGGGGATCCCAGTACCTACTTCATGGAGTTGCTGTGGGGATTAAATGATGCAGTCGTTGTGAAGTACTTCGAAGGGCTTAGAACAGTGCCCTGAACACAACGAGCAGTTAATAGATGTTAATGGTGATGGTGGTGGTGACATTGTCCTGTCCTCCACGTCACTTTGTGTGCCCCCTTTGTAAGAACCCACAGGGGCTCTTTCTCTCAGAAAGTGTTTCACCTGAGCCACTTGTAGGACAATATGAATGGATCTAATCTTTATTGGCAGGGAGGAGCATTGTGCTTCGGAACCCTATTGGAAGACATTCTTATTTTCAGGCTTTTGGTTCCTCCCTTCTAAATTTTCACATCCCTAATGTGTTTACTTGCATGACTCTTTAGGGGGAGATTATAATTAGACCCTCCTTTCTTTACTCTGCAGCCTAATTCTCTACTTCATTGCCACCATATGCCACCACTCTTGTCTGTGTCATTTCTTTCAACTAGAAGGTTAGAGAGATGGGGGTTATGAGTTATGGTTTGAGCCCCCTAGCATTGTTTTCAAAATCTGTATAGAGTCCAGTGTCATTCAGTCCATTAAATGTGGACTTGCATACTGGGTGAGGAGTTCTGTGTTGGAGACCGTGGGGAGGTCCAAGATGGGATCCCAGCTTCCCAAAAGGCTTGGCAAGATTGGATCGCCTTAAACTGTGATCTGATCATTTCTTGATTTCTGTCGCCTAAGGAGGACCTGAGACCCCTTTATAAAGTTAGTGCTGGAAGGAAAAGGTTAGCACCAATGTTGGAGACTGTTCTGATGTATTTTATAAGTTGGGGAGCAGGATGTGCCTGTGGTTGATTTCTCGAGTCAGTTAATTATTGAGTCTTATTTGTGTGAAGTTGTAGTCACAGGTTTGGTGCATTCCTCTCCTCTCCTTTGCTACTTTTTAGGAAAGAGTAGGCTGCAATTCAGTTCTGCTTCCCTTTATAGGTTTTATGAAAATCGAGAATGCTGTTTAATAGAGCAAAAAATGTGATGAGATTTCTGGAGAAGGAGAAGGAACAGGGTTACGTTTAGAGTGATGTCCCTTCTGTTTCTCCTTTGTTACAGATTTTCCTAGTTTTCTTAATCTACTTCAAACCTGGTTTCTGTGCCCAGTGTACCCTCCAGTACTTAGCAGCTCTGGTATCTGCCTCCAGCACATCCTCAGTGGGACCCACTCGTGGCTGTAAGTCACAGGTCCTTCTTCCCCACCTAAATCTTGGTTACTTCTGGTTCAGAGTAGCAGCATGATGATAATGTTTATTTCCTGCTGTTCATCATTTCCCCATTCCAGCAGTTTCATACTCCCTCTTCACCTGCCTTCTGCTGGGCTGGATCTTTCTAGGTCCAGGATTTGGGGAAACTACTCTTGAATAACTGTCATTAACATACTACCTTGCTAGGAGAAGTGATCAGAGTGGGAAAATGGCGGGATGCCTAGATTCTGTACCCATCTGTGGCTTGCAACATGATTCTGAGGGATTGCTCGTCTTGCTTATTCCTCCCTCCCAAAGTTTTAAGCTTAATTATCATCCACACACAGAGAAGAACTTGAACTCTCAGAAGCATCGTGTTTGAGAATTACAAAGCAGGAGTCTAGTACTGTGTTAATGTGTTCTGGTCCACTGTTGTCCCTTTTCTGAATCCCTGTAAGTAGGAATCAGGGTGCTACTGCTACTCCTGGTGCTAGAACGTTCTTTTAAACTGGTGATTCCAGGTTCTCACTGCTCCGTTCAGCATGTGTAGTACCCAGTGCAGCACCATGAATGTTCTTAGACCTTGGTGGGTTTGGGGGGGCATGGTCCCCAGGTATCATCTGGCACTGATTGTGATTCCTGCCAGTTTCACTCTTTTAATTCCCTTGGACATTTTGTGTTCTGGCCTAGAACCTTTTCAAGCTGCATAGAACTACAAATGTGTCATTTGGAAGTCTTAAAATGTTTTATTTTAAGGAAGATGGATTTGTGGGATAAAGGAAAAGAGGAGCAGGGATAGGTACCCTGGCTGTTATTAAGTCAGTCAGTGATTTACTTCATGTGACTGTGGGTATATCCCTTCCCTGCTAATGACTTGACTTTCTCTTTTTGTCACCAAAGGAAAGTATTACCAGGTCTGTTTCTTTGGGTTATGGGAGACATTCTGTAGGTGAGATGTGTATACAAGTTCTTTCATTGGCATCTTACAAAGGATAGGCTCTGTTGGATTTCATGCTGAGTGGCTCTCTGGGACTAATATGGCAGATCCTGAGATCTTCACTCTGAATTTCCAGCTCTATGGTCAGGTGCCAAAGAAGGGGCCAGGAATTCCTCAACTGCCCTTCTCCGTTGCTGCGTTTCTTCAGATTTAGTCCTGAGTGTGACGTGGTTTCTCTTTCTCTCTTCAGGTAGAATGGAAGAATCTCACTTCAATTCTAACCCGTACTTCTGGCCTTCTATCCCCACAGTCTCAGGACAGGTAGGTGGTGTTTGGTTTTTGCTCCTTCCCTTTCATGTACTTTTTTCAACTCTGAGCAGTAAGTTCTATTACTGTGGAGACTGAAGCAAGATAAATCACATGCTGTTTCACCAGGTCCCCCATCACTGAGAATTCTAATTTCTGTCATGGCTTCTCTCTGGAAGCACAAAGATATTATACTTCTTGATCTCCAAGGAGGACAGACTATGCAAAGTGCTTAGGGAGCAGACAAAATCAGGCTCTTTCTGAGGAGACCGCTTGCCTCCCCTTTCCTTTTCTTTTAGATTGAGAACACGATGTTCATCAACAAGATGAAGGATCAGCTGCTGCCAGAGAAGGGCTGTGGGCTGGCTCCACCCCACTACCCCACCCTGCTGACAGTGCCTGCCTCAGTGTCCCTGCCCTCAGGCATCAGTATGGACACAGAGTCCAAGTCAGACCAGCTGACCCCACATAGCCAGGCGTCCGTTACCCAGAATATCACCGTGGTCCCTGTGCCGTCTACAGGACTGATGACTGCTGGTGAGCCACTCTGCTCTTCTCCAATCTGAGGTGTTGATCTTCCATGATCAGTACCCCAGGCTGGAGGGCTCCAAGGACATGGGGAGTGGGATATGTGTTTGATTACTCAATCACATTTTTATTAAGTGCCTACTGTGTGCCTAGCAATGCGCTAGGCATTGTGGGGGATACAAAGAAGTAGAAGATGCGGTCCCTGCCTTTGAGGAGGTGACATTCTTTCCTTCTCTGAATCAAGGAGTCTCCTGTTCTCAGAGGTGGAGAAGAGAAGGGAGTCAATCAAGGGGTAAATCTCACTGTTAACCGGGGGTGGGGTGGGGACAGGGGTTAGGAGACCATTATTTTTCTACAGGGTTTGGGGTTTCCTATATACTCTGGGCTGGGAGGGCGGTGGTGAGGGGTTGGTTAGACAATGATCTGGGGGAAATTAAATAGGATCAGGACTGGACAACATGACACCATCTCCTTTTTCTCCCAATCCTAGGTCCTGGTTTGGTAATCACGTCCCCCTCAGGCTCCCTTGTGACCACAGCCTCATCAGCTCAGACCTTCCCCATTTCGGCTCCCATGATTGTCTCAGCTCTTCCCCCCGGCTCACAAGCCCTGCAGGTGGTCCCTGACCTCTCCAAGAAGGTAGCATCAACCCTAACAGAGGAAGGAGGCGGAGGTGGTGGTGGAGGTGGCAATGTGGCCCCCAAGCCCCCTCGGGGCCGGAAGAAGAAGCGGATGCTGGAATCAGGGCTACCTGAGATGAATGACCCTTATGTCCTCTCCCCCGAGGATGATGATGACCATCAGAAAGACGGCAAGACCTATAGGTAAGGATCAGAGCCAGGGCAGCAATGGGTGAGGATCACTGTCTCAGCTTACCTACCCCCTTTGTGTCTTGCCCCTAATCGGGCTCTACGCGGACAGCTTTCTACCTCAGATCCACTTGCATGTCAGGTGTTCTGTTGTGGGGCAGGAACGTAGAGCTTCCAACTAGCATTTCTCTAGTGACTCTTCCCCAGGACGCAGACCCATTGTATGCCTTCCTTTAGGGGTTGTCAGCGTTGACTAATTTTTGAATGACTTAACGGAGTTTCTTCCTTATGATAAGGCTTTAGATTGGATTTCAGACTCCGTCTCCAGCTCCTTTGTGCTTTCTACACTTTCCATTCCTATTTTCTAAGAAACTGTTCTGATAAGCCCTTAACCTTAACCTGCGTGCCATCCACTGGTTCTTGGGCCATATTTGAGCACTGACTGCCTGACCCTGCATGGTTGGGATGATGGGAGGGGTCTGTGTAAAAAGATGGGAGGAACAGGATATCGCCCTTCCCCCCCGCCTTGGACTATATGCTTATAAAATGCCTGTTTGCTCACTTTCTAATTCATGAAAGTCATTTTGATTCTCTACTTCCTTTAAGTTGTCCATTGCCAAATAGTCTTATATTTGCATGTGGCGCTATACAAAAAGAATTTCAGAAGCAAACTCCCTGCCCTTTGAAAGTTGGACGTCTTTTAATCCCCTTGAAAACTATCAAGGGCTCTAGTGGGTTTGGGAAGTCTGGTCCCAGGTTACAGAGTGGGATAACCACTGTCACAGCTTTGATGCAGACAGGGGCAGGTGTGCATGGCTGGGAGACTGGGTCTGTCCTTAGTGTACCGAGATGGGCAATGTTGTTCCCATTTTAGGAGCGAAGGGAACTGCGGCACAGGAAATGGACAGAGCCTTGGGCTCATGGATTCAGTTCCCGGCTCCACCACGAACTTGCTGTGTGACCCTGGGCAAGTCCTTTTCCCCTCTCTGGGCCTCAGTTTCCTCATCTGTAAAATGGGGAGAATTCTGTTTATGCCTCCCATTTGTTGGGAGTATATATATCAGCTAAGATTTGAAATGTTGGGAACTTCAAAAGAAAGAGAGAAGCAGTAGTTGTCATTTAGCATTTATTTGTATTTGTGTTGTACACATCTACTGTGGAGAGTAGCCACAACTACAGAGTGTTTAAATTCCTCTTTGTAAGTGAAAATGAGGGGAGTGTTGCTATGCAGAAAGTATTGAGCACTGCAGAATCCAGCTTCTAATCCGAAAGTTCACTGCAGCTTTATTATTACAGGTGTATCCCACTTTATACAATAAAAGTGTTCCTGGAAAATGTTTACATCATATTTTATAAAGGTACCTGACAAGTTTGATTCATTTAAAAGTATCTTTTGTATATCATTTTATAAAGTGAAAATCCCTTTTATTTTGTAGAAATCTGGATTTTTATGTATTTGCTTAAAGTGAGGTCATTGTGACATGGAGATACACCTCTAGAAAATGTGTTGTTCTAAGAGTAATGGGCTAGGTCTCTGACACCCTTTGGAGCTTTGCACATGGATCAGGGTACTCTGATTCTGCCAAGGGTTTGTTTTTGTTTTTGCTTTTGCTTGTTTATTTTTTGGGCCCACATTAAAGCTGTCTCTGGACTTCCTAAACTGTGTCTATGGGAAGAAATGTGAATATACAATTGGAAGGAAACCCTGGTAGCATTTTCTACACCCTTAGTGTTTTTGGAATTCTTGACCGGCCCCACACCCAGGTGACTAAGGAGAACTCTGAAATTAAGGCAGCCTAATTATATTCTAGGTGACTGGAATTTCTTTAGAAACTCAGAACTCTGAAGTTCCAAAGGAATCTTTTTAATCCACACACAACACACACACACAAAAATAAATAAATCCCTATTCTCGTGCATGTGTGGGTCAACCACATTCATTCCTGTGGTCAGTGGCATTTGACTGGGTATTGTTGGACTTGGGTTCTATTAGTCTGGACAAGTCACCTTCTTTCTAGCTCTTTGTTCCCATCTGTAAAATGGGAAGATCAGTCACGGCCCCCCATTTATCATGTGGAAATGTTTTGAGGGAAAATCGGAGTATCTGAAATTGGTTTTGAATATCTTAGGGAAAAAATGGGGTGACTCAAAGTTGTTATTGTGAACAGGGTCATTGCATTGCATGCCTTAAAAGGGGCCCCATTCTTGTGTTGGATGTGACTACTGCCCACTGCCACAGTGCTCCTAAATCAGATTTCTTTCCAACCACCCAACACCTTGCATTAAAGGACTTGTGCTCTTTTATCTGGCTTCATAGGATTTCAGAGTTGGAAATAACTTTAATGGTCACCTAAGCCAGCCCCTTCTCTGTAGTTCAGTCTTCTAAACATTCCTGACAGATGATAGTCTACCTCTCCTTGAATATGTCTAATGTGAGGAATCTCAGATTAGGTTAGAATCATAGCTTTGTGTAGTGAATAACTGTTTGCCCTTTGGCAAATTACTTAACCTCTCTGAGCCTTCAGTGTTCCTTTCTGTAAAACAGGGATAATACTTGCCAGGTTGTTGTGAGGAGCGGAAACAGTGTGTCTCAAGTGCCTAACTGGTGTGGGGCCCTGGCAATATCTGGCACAACAAATGGCAACTATTATTATGGTTATTATGATCGTCATTTGAGACTGCTTATTTTGTTGCCAGTCCATTGTCTATGGATTTAAGTTTTGCAGTTTCTTCTCTAGTTGAAACTTGGATAAAGAGGGTTATTTTCTCTTTTGTAGTTAATTTCATACTAAGGGTGCAGTTGTGTGTTCAACACTCACACATAAACTATGAGCTTTTGTTTGAGTTAAAATGAATGTGTTGTTCCACCTGTCTGAGAAATTTTAGCAACCAAGGGAAATTATGTTGTAACATTAGTACTGTTTCCCCTCCAAGTGACAATGTGTCCAGTTTCTAACCTCAGTGGAAGATTAGTAGCATGAGCTCATCCATGGGCACTGGTACTGTTAACATTTGTGCAGTTTTATTATTAGAGAGCACTTGGCTTAGCTTTGACTGTTCTGCGGGTTTGCCGGCCCTTCTAGGGGAAGATATTTATCTCTCCATTTTACAGACCAGAAAATTGAGGTCTAGATTGATGAGCAAGCCTATAACTGAGCCCTGAGTAGAGCCCAGGTGTCCAGACTTCCATTGGCTGTGTCCTTTGGACTGTACTAACTATAAACAGAACCTGTGCGCCTCCCATATAATGGTTGGGCATGCCAGACAATAGCCAGGGATTGGCGAACTGGGAACCAGATTTCCTTCAGAGTTTTCAAGTGACCAGAGATGTAGAAATTGACCTTAATGATCGGAATTTCAGTAGAAACATTAGTAATAGAGACCATACCCCCAAATAATGTAATATTTTTTTCTCTGAGGAGCACAGAGTTCTTTTTAGTTTTGATCTCAGTTATTCTCTAAAAATTCTCCTGGGATCAGAAGAAAGCAGAAGTCATCACCCCACACCATCCTGAGGCCAGATTATGGAAAGAAGTTGGGGAGGAACCAGAGCAGAGGGACTTTGTCCCCAGTTGCCTGGCTTCCAGGTGCTGCCCTTCCTACCAGCTCACACTGTGCACTGCAGAGTTGTTGAGGAATGAGAGCATTCCAGCTCACACGCAGATAACTCTTACTCGATAAAGTCTGAATAGTTGTGGCTTATCTTGCTCAGAGGCCTCCTTATTTGATACTGTTGGGCAATATCAGAACAGGAAGGATTACCCACTCAGGTGATGGGTGAAAGTATATCAGCTGCTTATTGATGTCAGCCCAAAGTGCTGACTTTGGGTCCATGTGCTAGGAAAGAGGAAAGGTTTAGCATGGAAGCTCAGTGTTTCACAAATCTTTTCCTCCTAAGTGTTTGAGGGGAGACAGCCCACTCCCAACAGTTACCTCAGCTCTTTGCAAAAGTAGTTCTCACTTGATGGCCAAGGGGTTCGGGGGTGGAGGCGGCCGGTGGAACACCAGATCCAGGGTGCAGGCCCGACATACATGATTTGGAAAAGCCCCCCCAAATAATTCCGATCCTTCCCCACCCCCATCCCCCTAGGAATCACTGGCAAAAAGGAAGTAGGAGAGAATCTGAGAGAAGGCAATTATGTGAGGAGACAGGAGAGAAGTCCTTCTGGGGAGTATAGTCGACTAGTTTGTCCTCATTAGCATCTCGGGAACTTGAGAAATACCCAAGGCATGTCCTTTATAGATGGGAAGTTGGGGAAGGGAGCCCTTTAAAAGTCTGAAATTAAGTTATAGGCAGAAGAAAAACAGAAGTAAGTCGATAAACCTGGCCCAACGGAATCCATATCAGCCTAGAGCCGATGATAAGATTTACCTGTCTTTTCTGGTTGAATTTTTGTTTCTCTACACACTTAGGGAGTCAGATCCTTCGAATATTTATTGAATACTTGTATTGTGTGGGTCTGTATGAGAAGCTTAGACTATAAAGATCAGAACAGCTCCTCGTCTCAGGGCCTTACAGCATAGGTGCAGTAAGCGGGAGATCAGATAGGCTGGTTTCTGTGGAAGTGGAGGGAGGGGGCAGCGCCCTGTCAGTGGGAAGGCTCTAACCACTGCCCTCGCTTGGCCCAGGTGCCGGATGTGCTCACTGACATTCTACTCAAAGTCGGAGATGCAGATCCACTCCAAGTCCCACACCGAGACCAAGCCCCACAAGTGCCCGCACTGCTCCAAGACCTTCGCCAACAGCTCCTACCTGGCCCAGCACATCCGTATACACTCAGGGGCCAAGCCCTACAGTTGTAACTTCTGTGAGAAATCCTTCCGCCAGCTGTCCCACCTCCAGCAGCACACCCGGTAAGGCTGCTCTTGGTTTTACCCTGCCACCTGGCTGCGAGCCCCTGCCCCTAAGGCCACGTTGCCTGAGCCTACTCTTCTCTCCTCACGGTTTCTCTTTTCCCTTTTGACTTGGCCCTTCGGGAGCCTCAGTTTGCTCTCATGACTGTCTGTGAAAAATAAACTCTGTATTTCAGCAGTTTGCGGGGGCCTGGGCAATGGTGGTCTCCAGTCCCAAAGTCTGGAACGGTGTTTGTGGTTTCTCTCTGTGTCTGTGTTTGGAAATCTTCTGCAGAGCAGGCCCTGCTTATACTATATGCTTCAGTTCAGAGCCAAGGTGTGCATTCAACTTCAGGTCCATGGGGAGCAGGCGGTATTGGTCTTTGTTCAAATTACTGTTTGGAAGCAGGGTATCTGTGGTGAGTGCTAACCTTAGAACGAAGCAGAGGGTTGACAAGACTGAAGTCGTTAAGGTGACCAGGAGCCAGGGGTCGCAGCTCTTCATCATCTCACTGCCATTCTAGCCGCCGACGTAAGATCAGCAGCAACCTAGATCCGGGTGTCCTCGTCATTAGCCTCTCCAGGCCGGAGTGTGTTTGGGAGGAGGGAGGAGGGGGTGCTGTCATCCGTCAAGCAACATCATTTCACCCAGCAGAGAGCTGAGCCCATGGTGTCGAACCGCTTCCTCCTCCCCCCTTCCCTCCTCTCCTCTCCTCTCCGGCAGGATCCACTCCAAGATGCACACGGAGACCATCAAGCCCCACAAGTGCCCGCACTGCTCCAAGACCTTCGCCAACACCTCCTACCTGGCCCAGCACCTCCGAATCCACTCGGGGGCCAAGCCCTACAACTGTTCCTACTGCCAGAAGGCCTTCCGCCAGCTCTCCCACCTCCAGCAGCACACACGGTAAGGGAGAGTGGCGGGCTACTGCCCCCGCCCCCGCTGGCATGCCCTCCCCACCCCCGCCCCGGACACACACAACAACCCGCATGCGGGGGGCGGGGGACAGACCTGGCTGGAGGAGAATACGACCGGCGTCTGGGAGAAGAAGCAGCCACGACCCTGGAGACACAAGCGGACGCTCGGAGAGAACTTTTTTGGGGCACAAGCGGCGTGGGGGAGATGCAGTGACTGTGTGGCATTCCCTGATGCATGGGAGGAAGAGACGAACCCGGGGCAGAGACAGCTTCTGCCTTCATTTCTCTCGCTGAAAACACCAGTGCACACATCTCGCAAGATTTTTTGCTTGGTGCCAAAGCAAGGGCATTTGATTGGAGAAGACCATACCGCTAGCCCTTAGGGCACCAGTTGTGAGCAGGAGACATCATTGGCCTTGAGCTGGGTACCAGCCTCGTGACCCCTACAGCAACCAGCAAGGTTCCAAGGATGCCAGGAGTAGAGAACAAACCAAAACATGTCCAAAATAGTCACAGAGAACTAACTGGCCAACAAAATGAAAACGCTCATACTTCATAAGAATGCCCACCGTTTGTCCTGTGAATCTGGAGTGACTAGGAGGAAGTGAACCTGCTAACTGGAAGAGTTGATGTCCTTCAAGGGTATCTCAAGTTGAACTGGAGTCCAGACTTACTGCTCAGAAGCCTTCTCACCTGGCTGCTTCTGGATGCGGTGATTCCCCCTCAAAGGGGTCAGACATCTTGCTTTGCGAAGAGGAGGAGTCGGGCTTTCCTCACAAAGAGACACGTCTTGTGACGTTTCCAACATTTTATCCTGGAGGTCCAGAAAAGCACCTGGTCACAAAGATGGCTCTGAAGTCTCTGATGAGGAGCAGGTGTCCGCAGACCCTCAAGTCCTTGGCTCATCTCAGTGGAGGGCCCTGTAGTGTTTGGGAAAGAGGTCGAATTGGTACTAAACTAGGCATTTCTGCCCTTAGGGGGCCGGACTGGGAAAAGCCCCACGGAGTTTCCATGAGTATTAATATCGCTGCTACTCTCCATAATTAGCATAACTCTGCTTTTCTTTGATCCCAAAGCTTTTTCTGGGAGCGGTGTTCAAGGCTGAGGGAATAGGTTTTGGTTGTATGGTGGGGGCCAAGGAAGAAGTGTTCTATGTTTCTTTTTCCTTACCAATGTGTTTACGTTATGTTTCTGAACATTCATTAGGGACAGCTACTGTAGGAGCTGACTTGTATGTCAAATTATGGACTGCCTGTGTCTTGGCTGCCAAGCCACCATTCCCTCCTCCCCCATCAGAGGAGCCCAGCTTGAGCTGAGTGACGGAGGCAGTGAGCAGAAATCAGGCACTATGGCATGATCCGTGTCAGAGAGGAGCTGAGTCTGGGATCTCCTGGAACCCAGCTTGTACTCTCATAGGAGGGCAGGCGTGGCCTTGAGGAGGTTGGTTAAGGAGCCAATCCCTGAGTGGCCTTGCTGACATCCTTTCCCTTTCTTCTTTTCTCATCCCATGCAGAATCCACACCGGTGACAGACCATACAAATGTGCACACCCGGGCTGTGAGAAAGCCTTCACACAGCTGTCCAATCTGCAGGTAAATGTTCCCCCCTCCACACGGGGCCTTGCGTCTAAGACTTGGGTCAAAGTGCCATTTGACTAGTACAGTGGTTCCCGAACTTTTTCAGGACCCCTTTACGCCCTTGATAATTACTGGGAAACCCAAAGAGTTTTTGTTGATGTGAGTAATACCTGTCTACACAGAGAACGTGAAACTGAAAAACTTGAAAAAATACTTAGTAATTCATTAAAAAATAACAAACCTGGGCACCTGGGTGGCTCAGTTGGTTAAGCACCTGCCTTTGGCTCGGGTCATGATCTCAGGGTCCTGGGATCGAGCCCTGTGTTGGGCTCCCTGCTCCACAGGGAGTCTGCTTCTCCCTCTGCCCCTCCTCCTCCCACTCATTTGCTCAATCTCTCTCTCAAATAATAAATAAAATCTTTAAAAAAAAGTAATAAACCCATTGTATGTTAACGTATATAACGTATTTCCAAACACACACACCCCAAAAATGGAAAGATTGGCTTTTTTTTTTTTTTTTTTAGAGAGTGAGTGCGTGCACAAGCGGGGCCGGGGATGGGCAGAGAGAGACTCTTAAGCAGGCTCCACGCTCAGTGTGGAGCTGAAAGCGGGGCTGAATCTCATGACCCTGAGATCATGACCTGAGCCGAAATCAAGAGTCGGACGTTCAACTGACTGAGCCCCTATAGAGAAAGATTGCTAAGCAATGATTCTTAATTTTACTTAAACATAAGGCAAAATAACCTGCAATGTGGGGAGAAAGATTTCATTTAGATGTTTCCCATTAGACTCCAGCACGTTTTTAATGTTGAGCTTACCGGAAGATGGCTAGATGCTCCTACCTGCTGTGCTCAGTCTTTGCTACGTTACACGTTAGGTAATCTCTGTACAGTCATGAGAGAATGAAAAGGCAAACGTGGTCTTACTATTATTTTGAAAATAGTTTTGAGTTTGGGGGCCCTGTGGAAAGCTCTTGGTATTCCCTAGCATCCCCCCCATGCTTCACTTTGGGAACCACTGGGCTAGTGGGGCCAGCATAGCCGTCCTCCCTTTTCAGGCTCCTGGGAGGTCCTGCAGGAGCTATGCCTCTTCCCTTAGCCTGTAACTCCTCAAGTTTTACTGAAAGCAGTTCCTGCTGCCTTCAGATGGAAGGAGAACCTGAGAGGCTGACACCCCAGCTCAGGGCTCTGGCATTAAGGTCAAGGAGGCAGGAAGGATGAGTCTGATGCACTCATCCTGATTTCTCCTCATTTTCCCAGTCCCACAGACGGCAGCACAACAAAGATAAACCCTTCAAGTGCCACAACTGTCATCGGGCGTACACGGACGCAGCGTCCCTAGAGGTACACCTATCTACGCACACGGTGAAGCACGCCAAGGTGTACACCTGCACGATCTGCAGTCGGGCATACACGTCGGTGAGTGCTCAGGCCAGTGTCTGCCCCTCGCTTCCCCACAGGCCTGCGGGACCACACAGTCCACCTCACCCCATCTTCCCGGAGAGAGCTCCCTAGCTCCAGCTCGTCAGAATCCATAAAGAGAGGCGAAATTAAACAGATCTATAGCTAAGGAATTTAGGGGGTGCCTGATCTCTTAAGCCTATAGAGAAAGATTGCTAAGTAATGATTCTTAATTTCACTTAAACATAAGGCAAAATAACTTGCAATCTGGGGAGAAAGATTTCAGTTAGATGTTTTCCATTGGACTCCAGGAAGTGGTGGTAAAGTCGTTCCACTCAAAGATCTTTGGGGAAATGACAGTTTTCCCTGTGCCGGTTGAATGCCTACTGTGACTCTGAGGGTCTCCCTCTCCTTCCTGCCCGATAGTGAGCACTGACAGAGGCTCCTGGGGAGAACTTGCCCACGGCTCCAGAATGTCTCTGTTGAAGTATGGCTCTATTTAAAGTAAAGTAAGAGCCCAGGATGCTAGTTAGAAGTAACCTCTTTCCTTCTCTTTCATCCCTCAACTCTTTTTCTCTATCTCCTTCAGGAAACGTACCTTATGAAACATATGCGCAAACACAACCCTCCTGATCTCCAGCAACAAGTGCAGGCGGCAGCAGCGGCGGCGGCAGTGGCCCAGGCTCAGGCCCAGGCTCAGGCTCAGGCCCAGGCTCAGGCTCAGGCTCAGGCTCAGGCCCAGGCCCAGGCCCAGGCCCAGGCCCAGGCCCAGGCCTCCCAGGCATCCCAGCAGCAGCAGCAGCCACAGCCACCACACTTCCAGTCCCCTGGGGCAGCCCCCCAGGGTGGGGGCGGTGGGGACAGCAACCCCAACCCTCCACCCCAGTGTTCCTTTGACCTGACCCCCTATAAGACGGCGGAGCATCATAAGGACATCTGCCTCACTGTCACCACCAGCACCATCCAGGTGGAGCACCTGGCCAGCTCGTAGAGACCTGTGCTGCCACCCACTGGGAAGAGGGGAAAGAAGTTCTGGTCCCTTCTTTCTCCAACTTCTCTTGGTGGGAAAAGTCTTCTTCCTTGACAGGCCTTGGCTCCATCTCCTTGGGCCTCAGGCACGGCCTTCCTACACAGGATACCATGCTTATTCTCAACTCCTCTTCAAAAGGAACATCAGCCCTCCTGATTGGCAAAGGAATAATGAGCTGGTAGTGTAATCCAGCAGCCTCCCCTTCTAAGCATAGCTTTTCACAATTGGGGGTTGGTGCTCAAGGGAGGGATTTGCTATGACCTCATAGAAACTTTTCCAGTGTGGGCACTTACCCTCTCGTTACCCTCATAATCCTCAAAGTTGGGGCTGGTGGAAGACTAGAGGCTGGTGCTCCCGGATCTCTGAGAGAAGGGAGCCTTAAATGCAACCAGCCTCCTATTCTATTCTTGCCTGCAAAAGAACAGAGGTTTCTCACATGCCCCGATCCCCGGGAGCCGTCTTCCCCTCATGGTCTCACTTCACTTCCTACCTAATGCTGGAAGAGGGAGATCTGGGTGGGGGTCAGACCCCCTTTATTTGTAAAGGGGCAAGGGCTGAGATGTGGTCCCCAAGGGGCCGGAGATCCCCATAATGGTCAAGGGTGGCTTAGAAGTGTGGGTTATGGTTTTCCTTGGAGCCTCTCCCCTTCTCTGCCAGCCAAGGCCCCATACTCAGTCTCCCAATCCCAAAGCCAGAGGAGCTGTGGGAGCTTTGTGTTCTTTATGAAAGCCCAAAACAAGGGGTGTTGCAGAGAAGGGAGAGTTCAGGGCAAACACAAGGACTGGACTTAGCTCCCTAGGTGCCACGGTCAGTTGCCGGACACGGATTTATATATAAATATATATATAAATATATATATATATACCCACTCATCACGGCCATCTTTGTTGTAACCATTTCTGTGTTTATAAATGCATTATCTCTGAGAATTTTCATATTTGATGTTTTGTTTATTTTTGTCCTTATTGTTTCTCTCCACCCACCCTGTCTTCTGGCCAACGGCATTTTTATTTCCTTTTGTCCTTTTTGTTTGTTTGTTTTTAAATCATGGCAGATTTCAGAGAAAAGAGAAAATGAAAAAAATCAGGAAACCAGTTGTTATAAAGCAATTTAAAATGAAGAAAAAAAAAACTTATGTACAAACCAAGGGGTGTTTTTAGAACCTTGTATAGAAATAAATTCGTGTAAAAGGATCAGAGGCAGTGGAGCTGCTGATATGAGCGAGCATGGGAAGAAGCTACCTGGGGAGATGTTAAAGAGCAGTACTAAGAATTTACACTAGAGTGTGTGTATGTGAAGAGTGAATGCTGTGTGATGAGACTCGGTGTATGTATCCCCAAGCGTAGAAGGGCACAGCATTGATACTTAAAGTGAGATCTTGGTTTATGAGGGTTTCTACATACAAATCCTGTTATGGGGCCTGCGATGCCTAAATATATGAGAGCAAGGTTTCAGTCATGTGTTGATAAAACCACTAAGCTCCCCATGAAAGAAATGGAAGCATGTCCTCTTGAAAGGGCCTACACTCCTGCCTGAGCATCACCAGCTCAGGGCTAATGCCAGCCGGCCAAGTGCGTACATACATATATCTATTATCCATATCTGTAGGTTTGCAGTGGTGGGAGCCATAACCAGAACTGAGTAACAATGCAGGACAGTTATAGTGCTTGAAAAGTAGAATGTGGTCAGGAAACCTGGACTTCAGCCCTGGCTCCACCGCCAAGCAGTGTTCACCGACAGGCTTCTTCAGCTGTTAAAAGAAGGGATCGGACTAGATCGCCTCCAAGATTCCTTTTTGAGAATTAAGGACCTTTAAGCACTGAAAACGTGACAAATCTCCAACATCCAATAACATGCCTATCTGCGTACTGCTGGGCAACTGTGCTCATGACCTAGAGGAATGTGGATGGTCCATGAAGTAATAATGCCCACTTAAGTTTTGGGCTCAGCCAGTCTCTTGGGTGGGCATCCAAGACCTCTCAATCTGCGCTGTGACACTAATGAATGTATCATCTATGATGAAACATGTCAATGTCTGCTAGCTTCCTGAATACTTCTTTCCCCTGCTCTCGCCAATTGCTGAAAATGTCCTGACTGCCCTATCTTCACCACAGCTATTAAAACCAGAATCTACTCTTTTTAAGGATTCACTCACAATCATAGCAAGAACTCTATGAGGTAGGTACTACTAGTCTCAATTTATAGAGAAGGACATAAGCACCGGAATAAAATTGTTATCCAGGGGCATGACACTTCGAGTGAAGTCTTCTAGATCCAACTGCTGTATCTTACCACTTGCTCAGTAGTAAACCTGAGGTTTCATCTTACCCTTCTTCACATATTTGGTCTAAATTAGGTGACTGAAAATCTTTCATTAAAAACGCTGCCCTGTGGCATTGATAATTATCACGAATGTGTGAGTTGGGGGTAGGGGGGACAACAGTCTCCAAAACACTATCTTACTAACACCACTATTAAGGTTACGGGCTTTGAGTTGTTTCCCCAGTGTGGTGGCAGTCTGTCATGCACTTGATTGGTTTCCATCCTGATGTGGAGTCCTCATTATACTGTAGCTGACTAGGATGACAGCTGGCCCACTTGTGACAGAGCTCCGCGCGCCAATCCTTTCAGAATCATGGTGCTAGTTAATGTCACATATAAACTGGAAAACAAAAAAAGGGGGGGGGCGGATAAAAACAAGGGGCAAGGCCAAAAATACTATGTCATTTTATACGTGAGAATGTATTCGAGTGTGAAAGGACAGGAACCCTGACAACTGTGAAGAATTACAGCTTTATTGTGTAAGTCTTTGTATTTATAAGTACAGTTTATAAATAATTATTTCTTTCCAAGTTAAAAATAATCCTGGGGAGCCGATGTTCGTGCGATTGAAAAGAAGTGCGGAGGGTTTAAATCTCGCAACACCAGCTACGCCTTCCTAACTTCGTTAAGAAACTAGCTCCCTTGAAGAAAGTCTTGATTCAGCCAGGACCTGCTCTGGTCACTAGATTCATATCCTGCAAAAAGGAGCAGAGTCCCCAGTCGCTGAAAAGGTATATTTATGGAATACTATCCTAAAGAGACAAGGGGGGTTTTTTGCCCCTCATTACCGCACATCCTGGTTTTGGAGGGAAAAAAAAAAAAGTTTGATAGGGAATGCAAAATGGCGACCCGCAGTGACGTCATGCCTGCTTCGGTCGCGTACTGGGGTCTCAGTAAGGGCGGAAGCGTGCTAAAGCCACCTCAAGACACCTCGGCACGGGCCGCCCCGGCTACCTACGCAAAAAGGAAAGTTTCAACGTCGGGCGGATGTGTCCCGGCAAATAATTTACTGAGGGCGGAAGCTCTCCTTTTAAGGGCGGAAAGGCTCCAACCCAAGGATAATAGCTTCAGCGCCTGTTGCGTTTCAGTCACTTCCGGGGCGGATCGGAAGTTGCTTTGTTTTGCTTCAAGATGGCTGCGGGGATGTATTTGGAACATTATCTGGACAGTAAGAGCAGGCTGGAGGAGGGGGTCAGGGGTCATAGAGTGGCGGGGGGGATCGGGGCTGAGGAGCTGTACGGCCCCGAAGTCCCGGTGGTCAGAAAGTCACAATTGTGAAGGGGTTCCGTGAGAGAAAATATTGGAGGGTGTGAAGAAAGAGGGGGCGGGGCAGCAGGGTCGGGGCCTGGCTTTGGGTGTAGACGAGGGAGGGGCTGCGCGGTAGGGCTGAGGGGATGTCTCTTGTAGGGCTAATGGGCAGAGCTGGGAAGGTATTTGCCGAGCCCATCTCCAGGGTCTCCAGCCTCAGGATATTCACCTCCCCCCCCCCACAATCGTTTAGGATCGGTCGTTTTAGTATATCGCCCACTGCTATTTGGAGCAGCGACAAAGACCTGCTCGCAGCTCCTCCGCTCAGTTGTTTCTGAGAAGCGGTTTCTCATGGGGGTCGCGGGTTGTGAGTGACCACTGTCAGGTAGTAAAACTGGAACGCTTCTCTTCTTGGAGTAAAGATCCAATTCCTATCAAATGGAAATCTGGTGTTGTGTTTATGCCATTTGTGTTACCTACCCACCCCTTCACGAAGCCTGTCACCCTTATGCGCTTACATTTATTTGTCTTAGTGTTGGGAGTCATCCATTCATTTATTGAGGCCCTGCTCTGGGTCAGACATAATGGCAGGTACTGCGGAGATACCAAAATGAGTAAGACACAGACCGTGCCCTCAAGTGCTCATAGTCTAGGAGGAAACAGATTCTGCTAATAAATAATTATAAAACTGTGACAAGTGAAATAATAGAAATACATTAAAAGGACAGTTGGTAGCACTGGAGAAAGAGGGGCTAATTCCCTGGGGATGTAGGTAAAGCTTTATCAGAGTATGTGATCTTTGAATAGAGTTTTGAAACCTGAGTGTTTATTTGCCAGTGTGGAGAAGGAAAGGAAATTTCTGGTTGGAGAAGGCATCAGCAAAGGTATTATGGTGGATTTGTGGCAGGTCAAGGAAAGGTGAAGTCAGAGTGCTTGATAGATAGGACTCTAAGGTGGAAGATTGGGAAGTGAGGCTGGAGAAAGGCTGGGTCTAGATTGTGCAAGGTCTTTTAAGTCAGCCTAAGAGGCTTGTACTTTAGATAGCAAAGAACCAACAGATTTTAAAAATAGGTTTTAATAAGGGAAAATAACTGATGTATGATAAGTTCAGGTCTCAGAGAGTGACAGAAGTCTTTAGGAGCTAAAAGGACAGCACTGATTGAATGACTGGGTAGTTGAGAGAGAAAGAAGAATCTAAGGTGACTCTTTGATTTCCTGCTTGGGAAGTGAGGTGGATATGATACCATCAGCAAGATAGGGAATCAGGAGTAACAGCAATATACCTAATTCAATTTTAAACTTAAGCATAGGCATGGTAATTGTATGAGAGTGAATGAGGTCAAGATCATTCAGGGAATATAACGAAAGTGGGAAAATGAGAGGATTAAAGTATAATCTCAAGAAAACAGGGGCGCCTGGGTGGCTCAGTCATTAAGCGTCTGCCTTCGGCTCAGGTCATGATCCCAGGGTCCTGGGATCGTGCCCCGCATCAGACTCCCTGCTTGTCGGGAAGCCTGCTTCTCCCTCTCCCACTCCCCCTGCTGTGTTCCCTCTCTCACTGTCTCTCTCTCTGTCAAATAAATAAAATCTTTAAAAAAAAAAAAAAAGAAAGAAAGAAAACATTAACATTTAAGGGACAGGCTAAAGAAACATCACTGTTGGAATTATCAGAAAGTATATGATGAGATTTAGAATCCTAAGAGGAAGAAAGTTACTGAAGGAAAGAAGATGGTGCCAGCTGCTGCAGACATATTTTTTAAGATAGGACTAATAACAGATCATTTGTTTTGGTAAGTCATTGGTGACTTAAAGTAATCTCAGTAAACTGGGGATGGCAGACCTGACGTTATAGTTTAAAGCAGTGGAGGTATTTTAAAAGTTTGAAATGGAGTCATGGGAAGAGATTTTTCTTTTATGGAGAGACTTAAGTTATGTGTGCATTTATTCAAGTATTTATTGAAGACCCTCTGTACACAAGTCATAGCAAAATAAGCGAGAAGACAGACGTGTCCAGTCCTTCTGGAGGGCTAGGGCGAGAGATACCAAATAACTGGTTACACAATTAATGATTTAATTGCAGTTGGATAAGTGCCCAAAAGGGTAGAGCTAGAATAACTTGACGGCATCATCCAGGGCACTTGGAGTCTGGAGAAGTCAGAGTTGAGCTGAACTTTGAAGAATGAACAGCAGTTTAGTAGGCTAAGAAGTATGGTGGGGGTGGGATGAAGAACAAGCAGTCACTCCGGACAGAGAAAGCAGCACGTGGAAAGCTGGGTAGCAGTACGAGCCCTGGCAAAGTTGGGGGGCACTCAAGAGAAGGCCAGTCTGATCAGGGCAGACCGAGCACAAAGGGGGACCGACCTGAATCAAGGCTGGAGTAAGGCGAGCATGGGCCAGAAAGTACAAAATAGGAATAGGAATTGTGTGATAGGAAGTTACCAGACGGTTATAAAGCAGGAGGGTGACTTGATGAGATTTGCATTTTTTAAGAGAATATTCTGACTACGATACAGAGAGCAGATTGGAAGTGTGTGTGTGTGTGTGTGTGTGTGTGTGTGTGTGTGTGTGTGTGTGAGTGATAGTGGAGGATACCAGGTGGGTATTTGGATTGAGGGCAAGGAGCATGAAGGGAATCAAGGGAAAGAAGGGGCTGATTGATAGAGTAAGGTCACTGAAGGGGCAAATGGTGGGAAAGCTGTGAAGAGATGGCAAAGTTAGTTGTGGAGAGATGCAGACACAGCCTCCACTGAAAAAGGAATGATGACTGCTGTTCTGGATCAATCCAGCTGTTCCAGGGAGGGGAAACTGAGTCCCCTTTTGGATCTGTGCTTTAAAAGCAGCTGTAAGGCCTATGAAGTGCAGTGATTCTCAGTTTTTTTCTTCTCCCTAGGTATTGAAAATCTCCCCTTCGAACTGCAGAGAAACTTTCAGCTCATGAGGGACCTGGACCAAAGAACAGAGGGTATGTACAGAGTAAGGAGTTTGGGTGTATAATGAGTGTGTATGATCATTTCTTTTTTCTCTTTGGTGTTACCATATCATCTGGTCTGATCTGGAGAACTGTGGCTTCTCTCTCTTTTTTACTCTCGCAATTCTTAAAAGGAGAGCAGTGAGGATCTGCATTTCTAGATCAGCGTTTCCATAATAGAGTATTGCAGCAATGCCTCAAGAACTCAAAGATGCTCTGTTCTTTATATCTGCAAGAAGAATTCAAAAAGAAGTCAACTCTAGAATCGTTTCTGTTCTCTGTATTCAATATATCTATAGGAAGACTAGGATGTTTCTACTCTGCTGGATTGTTAATGTTGTATCACAAAATTCAGTGTGGCTGTAGACTGCAAGTCATGTTGGTAGAGAAGTTCTTAAAAAGAAAAAAAAGAGAGAGAGAAAGAAAAAAAGAAGGAAGAGCAGCAATTAACAACAGGATCTCTACACTGTATTCTTCAACCTTACAGAAGCACTAGATACCATCTGTGGCCTTCCTTGGATGTTGAGCAAATCTGGCTGCATTGAGGCATTCACTTGGAGCCTGAGGCTACACTACAGTGGTCAGGTTGGTCTCTTCAAGGGCAAAGATGTCGTCTGTTGGAGCCATGCCCCATACCTGCTGAAGGATATATAGGTCTTACCTTCCATCCTTATGTAGCCATGCTCAAGGATGTGACAAGCTGGTGTTAGAATACCTAAAGCTGTGATTTCAGTTACTCTGGGTAAGTTTACTCATGAAAAGGTGAACATCATGTAAAATCCTGGATGTAGGACCCCACCCCACCCCACCCCCGGCCCCGAGAACTGCCTGGCGGATGCTGAGAACCAGCTTGCTTCCTTTGTATCACAGTCCCTACTCTTGAGTTCATGCACAGAAAGACCGGTTGGGAGATTATCAAACTACATGCATTTTCAGCTTCCTCCCATGAAAGGGGGCACAAACATAGTGTGCACACAGATCCTTCCAGTTGTCTGTCGCTGCACCACGTTACAGTCACTCTTTTGTCTCTTTTCATCGACATTTTGTATGAGTCCTACCAAATAGTAGGCGGTAGGCATCTACAGTCTCAGTGTCTGGGGACGTCGCCAGCCTTCCAATATTAAAATGTTCGGAGCAATGTCTAAGATGAACAAACAGAGAAAAAGTGACGGGAAATACGAGCAGGTTGCAGACGAGCAAAGTAGGGTAGAAGAACTGTTACATAAATGAACTAGGGCCTAGTTTTAAATGATGAGTCACAGATGTACAGACCTGGAAGGCGGCCGCAGCAGATGACCCAGCCGGCTTCGCAGCACTCAGAGCTGTTGTGGAATGTTTTTTGAGACAAGAAATCAGGAAGCCTGTGAGACAAGATTCATGGTTCAAGAAGCAGCAAGCCCTGCAAAGAAGCATCTGCGGACACCAACAAAAATATACTTCGTATTAGTGCGGTGTGCAAAGGCTCCCTCCTTATTTTTCACTAACTTCAGTTCGCCTGAAGGCACCTTTAAAACAAATACTGTCAATATGTTGCATTACTTGAGTAAATGGCACAGTACCTGTGAACTTTCAGGGCATTTTAGTTCGAAGGTTATGATGCTGGTCAATGGAAAAGGTCCAAGAAACAAGAGGAAGAAGTGTGTTTCACCTAGCCACTCAGGGGCCTTTGTGACCCGGCCTCTGTCTCTGTTGTAGACCTGAAGGCTGAAATTGACAAGTTGGCCACTGAGTATATGAGTAGCGCCCGCAGCCTGAGCTCCGAGGAAAAATTGGCCCTTCTCAAACAGATCCAGGAAGCCTATGGCAAGTGCAAGGAATTTGGTGACGACAAGGTGCAGCTTGCCATGCAGACCTATGAGATGGTATGGCCCTGTTCACGGCTCCCCACCTACCTCCCATCTAATCCTTGGGGTCCTGGACCCCTCCTTCAGCTGTGTGGGGATCTGTTTTGGGTCTGGGAGATACACAGAATGTGCCTTAGCCTTATTTTCTTTTTGCCCAAACCAGCCTTTTAGCTCTCTCTTTTCCTTCCTTGCACCTAGGTGGACAAACACATTCGGCGACTGGACACAGACCTGGCCCGTTTCGAGGCTGATTTGAAGGAGAAGCAGATTGAGTCCAGTGACTATGACAGCTCTTCCAGCAAAGGCAAAAAGAGTGAGGAGGGGGGCGGGGCTTGAGAGGGGGCGGGGGTGCCGAGGGAGAAGCGGCCACACTCCGGCTACAGGGGAGGGGCTCGAGCAGGAAGACTTAACCCATCTTTCTGTCTCCCTGCCTTCTGGCTTTCCCCCTCTTTCCTAGAAGGCCGGACCCAAAAGGAGAAGAAAGCTGCCCGTGCTCGTTCCAAAGGGAAAAACTCAGATGAAGAAGCTCCCAAAGCTGCCCAAAAGAAGTTGAAACTTGTGCGCACGTGAGTGTACAAGGGGGCGCTTTGCCACACAGTGTATTTTTTTCTCCTGCCCCGCACTCCCACCCCACACTGCCCCTAGCCACTCTCCATCTTCTGTGCCAGTAACTTCTCCTTGTCATTGTGGTATTTGCTGGATAGAAAAGAGACACCACAAATCACTTGCCCCTCCAGGTTGTCTTTCTACCACCTTTCTAGCTTCCCTTTCTGCAGATGACACGTTCTCTTCCTCTCGGCATGCAGAAGTCCTGAGTATGGGATGCCCTCAGTGACCTTTGGCAGTGTCCACCCCTCTGATGTGTTGGATATGCCTGTGGATCCCAACGAACCCACCTATTGCCTTTGTCACCAGGTCTCCTATGGAGAGATGATTGGCTGTGACAACCCTGATGTGAGAACCAACCGTTTTGCCTCCAGATGGGGTTCTGGGGGCCACGAGGGAGCGGGTACAAGAGGGGAAGAAACGGTTGAATAGTGGGACTCCAGAATAACAGGAAGGTGGAGTTGGTTGGCCTTGGGACCTCCAAGATTTCTACAAAGGGACGGAATATGGGAACACTTCTGAGGAATCTGTGGAGGAAACTTCTTGTCTTTCCTCTGCCCCACCTGGGCCCCTGACTTCTGCTTCTTCCATCTTCCTCCTTTTCAGTGTTCCATCGAGTGGTTCCACTTTGCCTGTGTGGGGCTGACGACCAAGCCTCGGGGGAAGTGGTGAGTGAGAGAGTTGCGGCAGGCGCCGGGCTGCCCCTGAGCTGCGTGGAGGAGGGCACTCCCTCTCACTCACTTTCTCCTTCCGCCTCTCTCTATCACATTCCTCTCTAGGTTCTGCCCACGCTGCTCCCAGGAACGCAAGAAGAAATAGATAGGGGCCTTGGATTCCCACGGTTTCTTCTACATCCCTGGACCTGGGCTAGTGGGGAGAGGAAAGCCTGTGCTGGGGCCCGGGGGCTCCGGGAGAGTGGATGGCGCAGTGTAGTCATCCCTTCTCCTCCCCTCTGCCCACTCCTGGTGCTGAGGCTGCATCCAAACCCTGGTGGGGAGGGGTGCCGCAGCCGCTAACCGTCTGTACTCTCATTCAGCCTGCCCCCCTCAGAGGGAAGTGGTCTTGCCCACTGTCCTTTTGCCTCTGTGCTGAGGTTGGTGCTGTATTTCCAAGGGATGGTCCTCTTCACTCCCCTTGCTTTGTATTTAAGGACTGGGGCAGTAGCATGGGGGCACTCCCCTGCCCTCCTGATTCCCTCCCCCTGTGGGGGTGCTCTGGTGTGATAAACTCTCTTTGTTCTCTTCCTGCTTTTTCCAAGGTAGGGGATCCCCCAGAGCATCTGGGCTGTGGCCTTAGTTGAAGGGGCACCCCTTCCTCTGTGCCAAGAGGATTCATCCTGGCCTTGTGAGTGGGAGAGGGGGCAAGGTGGAATGCACATACACATGTGTAAAGGAATTTGAGTAGGTGAATAAAAGCTATCCATGTTGGCCTGCTGTGTTTATTGTAGAGACCGTATTTCAGTACGTGTGCTAAACATTTTGTTTGCATCCTCTGGGTTGGATTAGAGGTGGGAGGAAGTAGAACAAGACATGAAACCAGAAGCGGTACCTCTGCACCAGAATCCACAACTTCTCACCTTGGGCAGGGGTGCGGGGGGGAGGGGAAGTGCTGCAGCCTGGGGCTTTCCCAGACTTTTAAAATTCTGCATCTTTTCTCCATAAAACATCTTTCACTTAATTTCCAATAAACGTGTATGTGTGTTTTATGCATGTACTATTATACTATTAGCTTGATTTCTTATTTTAAACACAAAACGGAAAAACATTTTGCCCCTATGCCGATGGGTTGTCTTGCTCACCTCCCATTTGGAAACGCCTTCCTTAGACTGAACCATCCTTACACCTGAGCACCTCCTCACCCGAACCCGGCTTGCTTCCCCCTTTGGCTCATTTCTTACCTCCAGGTAGGCTGACTTTGTTCTGTACACTCCATCCCTGCCTGCCCTAGAACCCCGCCTACATTCCCATCTAGGCCTCACCACCCATCAGGCAGACTGGTTCTCCAAACCCCGGTTTTGTCATCTGTAATGCAGGGATAACAGTACCCACTTTGTAGGATTACCTCGGGAATGCAATAAGGTGATACATACAAAGAACAGCACGGGGCCTACTCCGTCGAAGGTACTGAGTCCGTGATGGCTTTTGCCGTCATTATCCTCCGGGGGTGGAATATGACACACGTGAGGACCCTTACACCCTTCCCCCCGCCCCCCGGGCAGGCGCGGTGACCCCCAGAGCGCGCGGCGGTTTTCGCGGCCCCGCCCCCCGCCCTTTGTGACGTCGGGGCCGCACCTTCTACTCCCCCATCGGCAAGCCCGCGCCCGCCGGCTCTCTTTGGCTTGGCCCGTTAGAGGCCGCTTTGGTCCGGGAAACGCGGGCGGATCGACTGGGGCCATGAGGAAGCTAGCCGCCGGCTTCCTTCTCTCACTCCTCGAGGGTGAGAGGTTCCCGCCTACTCGAGCAGTCTTTCTCCCGGGGTTCAGTCCTCCACCTCCCAAGCGCCCTTGCTATAAGGTTTTGAAACGCTTTCTCAGGGTGGTCACGTTGGGTTTGCTCCCTAGCTTCTGGGCTCAGACCCTACCCTCTGCCCCTGGAATCTCCTCACCGTGATCCGCGGGGATCGCCGGCCAGACATCCCCCAGTTGCTGATTTCCACGGGGCCCGTTTGCGAGTCTGTCTGTCCAGGGCCCGAGGCGGGTTTTGGAGTTCGGTCCATCCGTTTGTTTCCCTGCCCCGCAGGGCTGCTCCTGCTTCTGACACCTGCCCCAGCCCAGGATTCAATTTCGGCCTCCACCCCAGGCAGCCCTCTCTCTCCCACCGAATATGAACGCTTCTTCGCACTGCTGACCCCAACCTGGAAAGCAGAGACTACCTGCCGTCTCCGGGCAACGCACGGCTGCCGGAACCCCACCCTCGTCCAGCTGGACCAATACGAAAATCACGGCTTGGTGCCGGACGGTGAGGGCCAGACTGGTGGGGCAGCCCCGTGCTCGCTTGAGACGGGAGGAGTATGGCCGGCTCCTTAGCCGGGGGCCATATTCTCCACTCTGCAGACCCAAGGAGCCCACCGCCCCCTCCCCCTCGGGGAGAGAGGTCCCCCCTTGTGTGTGTTCACCTTCTCCACCCCTGCCCATTCTCAGGCGCTGTCTGCTCCGACCTCCCTTATGCCTCCTGGTTTGAGTCCTTCTGCCAATTTACTCAGTATCGTTGCTCCAACCACGTCTACTACGCCAAGGTGAGGCCGGGGACAAAGGTTGGATCTGGTGTCCGAGGACCACGGGGGAGTTGGGGGCCGGGGAGGTGAGGCGTTGAAGAAGGGCTCCAGGAGGGCCATCCTGAGATCTTCCCTCCCTGCCACTTTGCCAATCCTTTACTCAGAGTACGTAGGAGTACAGTCTCACCTTGGGCGTCCAGACTGTCAGAATAGTCTTGTTCCTGCAAGGAAAGTAGGGAAGAGGGCAGAGAAGAGGCAAAGGGACAAGGCCTCCCCTTTCTTCTAATACTTGAGTGATTTCTTTCAAGTCAAACACAAGAGTGAAGGCAGAGGTGTGGCCCAGACACCGAGTCTTATCTCACAGGGGAACCCTTTCTCAGGTTTAGAGGGTTCCACCAGGACCATATCCCTTCATCCCTGCCCAGCAACTGTGAGAGAGGAGACATGCCAGAAAAGGACTGAGCTGGACGCTGGAGTAGAAGTCTGCCCTATGGGAAACGCATGCCCACTGTCCTTCTCTTCTTGCAGAGGGTCCGGTGCTCCCAACCAGTCTCAATCCTCTCACCTAACACTCTCAAGGAGATTGACAGTTCTTCTGATGTCCCTCCCACCACGATGACCTCCCGCCTCTCATCTCATGTCACAGGTGAGACCCTGCCAGTACCTGGGAGGCTACCTGCAAGCCCTTCCACAAATCCCAGAGCCCAGGAGTTAAGGCATCAGTGGTAGGGAATGGGGAAGAATGTTGAGCAGGGCTGGGGGGTGGGGGGCTGGCAGCATGGTTACATAAGGCTGGAGACTGCTTTTTATGAATACAAGGTGGGGCTTTCCCGTCCAGGAGTATCTTCTGACATTGCTTACAATTCTAGGAAAAATTCACTTTTCCCAGCTCCCCCAAACATTCCTGCGTCTGGAAGTCCTCTGGGACTTTTATAAGCCGCCATCTTCACTCTAGAAAGGATTCGTTGCTCGCTATTCAGCATCTTTGGTGTTTCCTAAGTGAGAGGGACAAAAGGTGGGATTTGAGGTGGGAGCTAGGGAAGAGGAGCACTTCTCGGGGAGGTGGAAAGGAGAACCACGGTTGCCATAATTGCCATGGCAATTTTTCTTTTATTTTCATACTCGTAGTCTTCCCCGTGTCTTTTATGCTCGGCTGTGTGAATGTCATTTAGGCTGCTTTCCTGTGCCTTTGTGTTTCTGTGTGTGTCCCTCTCAGGGGCCAGAAGCCTGACTCTTCCTTCCCATTTTCTTTCTCGGTCCTTCCCAAACCCTTCTGCAGCCACAGAACGACAGGCCTTCCAGCCCTGGCCCGAGAGGCTTAACAACAACGTGGAGGAGCTGCTACAGTCCTCCCTGTCCCTGGGGGGCCAGGAGCAGGGCCAGGAGCGCAAGCAGGAGCAGGGCCAGGAGCATAAGCAGGAGCAGGGCCAGGAGCAAGAAGAGCAAGAAGAGGAGCTGGAGGAGGAGGGAAAGCAAGAGGAAGGACAGGGGGCAGAGGAGGGACTGGAGTCAATGGCTGGGCTGCAGACAGACCCAGAGCTCAAGTTCCAGTCTGAATTTGTGTCTTCCAACCCTTTCTCCTTCACTCCCCGAGTCCGGGAAGTGGAGTCCACTCCTATGATGATGGAGAACATCCAGGAGCTCATCCGATCAGCCCAGGAAATGGATGAAATGAATGATCTGTATGATGAAGAACCCGTCTGGAAAAAGCCAACCCGTGACAGGTACAGGCCGTTCTGACCCACACACCCCGGCCACCACCCTATCCCCGCTGCTGCCTTTTTTGGGAAGGCGAGGCTCCCTTTCCCAGCCTCGGCTTCCAAGACCCACTCAGACCTGCTTGGGCTTCAGGCGCGCCTAGCAGCTGTCTGCCTCACCTCTTCTGTCTCCATCACTGCCTTAAGCACTGTCCTAGATGCCCTTGCTCTGTGTGATGGGTTGGTATGGGCCCTGGACCTGGGCCTGGGTTCTGGTCTTGTCTCTGCCTCTGATTAGCACTGCAGCTTTGGGGAGGATTACTTCCCCTTTCTGTTTCTCAGTTCCTCATCTGTGAAAGGAGGCAGTTGGCCTGGAGGCCTCTAAAGCCCCATCATCATGCTGAATGTGTGTGACCAAGACCAGACACCAAGGAGGGGTGGGGGAAGAGTGGATGTGGCTTTCTGCCCCAGCCCTCCGGCATGCCCACCAGCCAGTGCCGTCTTCTTGCAGCCTCCTGCAGATGCCCCACGTAGAGGCATTGTTGGTGCTATGCTACTCGATTGTGGAGAACACCTGCACCATAACCCCCACAGCCAGGGCCTGGCAGTACATAGAGGAGGAGATCCTTGGCTTCGGGAAGCCGGTATGCCTGCAATGCTGTTTAATGGATACATGCTCTTTGGCCATCCTCTGCGCCCGGCATTAGACTGGGCCTTGAGAGTGAGGGGGGAAAGGCAGGGATACAGAAAGCACAAGGCATCACTGGAGAGACATTCTCTCTGAATGAGAATCTTTCTTTGGGAGGACATCTCCGGCTCATCTTAAAGGAAAAAGGCCCAAGACCTAGTTTGGAATCCTTTCCAGTCCAGAGTTCAGTCTTCATCTCTCTGAGCTGTTAGGCTTGAGTTATCTCCGAGCTAGTTCACCATCTTCAATACTTGGCTTTGCCTTGGATGCAGCTCTCCTTTCCAGGGGGGCCATAGATCCCGTTCCAAGGATCTGTAGAGAGATCCCAGTCTCAGTGTGCCCTCAGCACCCAGCGAATCCTATTCCCGGGAAGATATTCTGTAGGCTTTCAAATAAGACAAGTTAGCAAGCACTTGTTAAGAGTGAGCATGCCTTCCATTCATCCGTTTGTTCAATATTGCATAGTGCCAGGCCCAGAGGATGGCCAACGAGCAAGTTAAATAATTGGTTTTTTAGTATAGCGTACCAACTCTGTACTAGGTACTCGAGATGTTGGTGATGGGTAAAATAGATCCAGTCTTCTTAGACTGTAGTAGGAGAGACAGATGAGGAAACAGGCAGAATAGTGTGATGGATAAATGCAACCATGGATAAGTACATAGTCCAGACGCAGCAGATGGGGCACCCCACGGTCCATGTTTGGGAGGATCAGAGAATTCCTAGAGAAACCAATGTTTAAAACAGAGACCTGAAGATGAAAGACGTTACGCAGGCAAAAGAAGGGGCTTGGTAGAGGTTCCTGTTAGAGGGAATAGTAGGGCACCAAGAATGAGCATACTGCTCCCGCCCTTAAGGGGTCTGAAAGCATGAGGGATTCAGTAGCATTATAAAAGAAGTGCGCAGTAGGTGTTGGAGAGAGACTTTTCTTTTTAAGATTTTATTTATTTATTTGAGGGAGAGCATGGGGGGGGCGGGGCAGAAGGAGAAGCAGACTCGCCGCTGAAAGGAGAGCCCCATGTGGGACTCGATCCCAGGACCCTGAGATCATGACCTGAGCCGAAGGCAGACGCTTAACCGCCTGAGCCACCCAGGCGCCCCCTGAGACTTCTTTTTTTTTTTTTGAGGGTAGGAAGTTCAGGAGTCATGGAGAGCTCCCTGGATATCGGGGTTTGGTTAAGGGACCAGTCAGGAGCCCATTTTTACCCGGAGCAGAGTGGCAGGAGAGATAGGAAGGGGCCTAAGGTGAAAAATCTCAAACAGCGGTCTGAAGCATTTGTATTGAACTTGGTAGGAAGCACTAACCCGATAACAATTTGAGTCAAGGACATGATGATGCTCCCTTCCGTGCTGGTGTGAGGAGTAAGCAAGGTGACATAAGAGATTCCGTGCACTGTGACGTGTGTACCCACGCGTGAAGGGGGAGGATGGCATGAATGGGACATGCTGGTTAGCAAGCCCCAGCCTAGAATGCGGAGGAAGCCCAGTCAGGGCGCAGCCCCCAGCTAGGAGATGGGTAACTCCGCTCTGAAGAATGTCTTCCAAGAACTTGGAGATTTTGGACCTGGGTTCTTGGGTAGAGTGTAGGTTTGGGAGTTAGCAGAATAGAGCTCCACCATCTATTAGACGCGTGGTTCTGAGCAGATCACTCGGCCTCAACTGAGCCCGTTTCCTAATCAGTCAAATGGAGATGTTTCTAGTACCTAGTCTAGCATAGGGCTCTGGTGAAGGCTAACTGAGACGAGAGTGTTTATGGCCATGGTGCTTAGCACTGTGTCGACTGTGTAGATATTAGCATTATCATTAGCAGAGAGAGGGAAAGAGAAGGTCATGAGTCCTTTTCAGAGTCTAAGGAGTGATTGCAAATCTAAAAAAAAAAAAATTGGGGGCACCTGGGTGGTTCAGTTCGTTAAGCGTCTGCCTTCGGCTCAGGTCATGATCCCAGGGTCCTGGGATCTAGCCCCGCGTCGGACTCCCTGCTCAGTGGGGAATCTGCTTCTCCCTCTCCCTCTGCCCCTCCCCACTTCTTGTGTGTGCTCTCTCTCTCAAATAAATTCCTTAAAAAAAAAAAAAAAAAAAGGAGTGATTGTAGGTCACCTGGTGGTAGACATCTGTCAGGGACTTTGCAGTGAGGATTTGGAGCTCAGGAAAGAGATCGGAACGGATGATATGATTTGGGTGTCGCCTGCAGAAAGGTGAGGTTACCTGGGAGTAGACACGGCAGGAAGAAGGTGAAGAGTTAGAACACTGAGCAGAGGTCCTGGAGGAGCCTTGGGGAGGGGTCAGGGAGGAAAGCCAGAGAAGCCTTCGGAAGAGCCTTAATGGGAAGACATTCTGCAGGGACGGTTCTGCAGGGCTGGAAGTGTCTCAGCCTCAGTCTGTCAACCACACTCCTGCCCCAGGTCTGTGACAGCCTTGGGCGGCGACACACAGCCACCTGTGCCCTCTGTGACTTCTGCTCCCTGAAGCTGGAACAGTGCCACTCGGAGGCGGTCCTGCAGCGACAGCTGTGTGACAACTCGCACAAAACACCCTTCATCAGCCCCTTGCTCATAGCCCAGAGCATGTCCATCGGTACCCAGGTACCTAGCCGGGCAGCCTGCAGTGGGGGAGGCCTCAGGCTCCAGGAAGGACTGGGCAGTGGGAAGGGAAGTCTGCAGGGGGGCAGGGGCGTGCACCTCCCCCCTGTCCCCTGTGCCACAGGTAGGGACCCCAACATCAGGCCGCTTCTACGGGCTGGATATGTATGGTGGGCTCCGCATGGACTTCTGGTGCGCCCGGCTGGCCACCAAGGGCTGTGAAGATATTCGGGTGTCCGGCTGGCTCCAGACAGAATTCCTTAGCTTCCAGGATGGGGATTTCCCCACCAAGGTCAGAGCCTTTACCCAAAGCTCAACCCTACCCCAGTTGTCCCCGTTCCTTCCAGTTCCTTGCTCTAAGTAGCCCTAAGATATGCAAGGGGGCTAGGCCTCTGGCTTCTGGGGGACCAGTCCTCACTGAGCCCCTGCCTCTTTTCCAATAGACACCCTTCCACCCCCCACCCCCTCTCAAAAAAAAAAAAAAAAAAGAACAGGATTGTGTTTGTGAAAGGAGTAGGAATCAGAGGGGCGGAGGGGCCGGGAGAGCACAGGACTGGGAGGCAGGAGACAGAGGTTCTGATCCCAGCTCTGCAGGGTCCCTGCTGAGGGACTTTGGTCAAGTCACTTCCCACACTGGCCCAAAGTTAGACTCACCTTTACAACCAATGATGAGGGGATGCCCAAGGTGTCATGGACCTGTGACCCAGTGCTGCCCTGCTTCAGTCTGGCGGGCTCCTTGCCCTACGGTTCCAGCACTTTCTCTGCTCAGTGGAATCAACTTTGCTCCCTCTCTCCCCAGAGTGACCTCCCCTGTGGAGCTACTAGTTGTTGACGGACAGCCAGGCCCCTCCCTCCTGTGGTTTAGCAGGAAAAGTCAAGGCCAGGAAAAGCCGGGGCAGCTTAAGAAAGGGTTGGTAGCTGAGATGAGGGGCCCCTGCCCAGCTCTTATCCCTGGGCCTGAGGAGTGGTAGACCCTAGAAAGGGTCTCAGAGATCATCCCTCCTCCTCCCCTGGATTTATAGATGGGGAGGTGAGATCCACAGAGGGAAGTGATTCACCCAAGGTCACACATTAGAGATTCTTTACCCTCTCCCTCACGTAACCATCACTAGAAGGCTCCCTGAGATTGGACCCCTGATTGGGGCCCCTTCCCCATTCCCTATTCCTCAGCAACTTTCCCAGCAAGCTGACCAGCAGGGCAGCCACTTAATTCTCCGCCTCCTGGCTTCTGTTCAGCACCGAACTGGGACTGAGGGTGGGACAGGAAAGGCACAGGGGACAGAGGCCTATTCCTCAGAGAAGGGGGCACCCTGGGTGTGGAAGGTCTGGTTCTCAAGGGCTCTACCCCCGGCCCTGGTTTGGCCATTATGGGCTCTCTCTGGAGGACTGGCGTCTTAGAAGGCTTCTGACGTCTCCGCACCTCCCCATTCCTGGCTCCTGGCTTAGATTTGTGACACGGACTATGTACAGTACCCAAACTACTGTGCCTTCAAAAGCCAACAGTGCCTGATGAGAAGCCGGGACCGGAAGGTAAGCCCCTCACCCCACCCCCTCCTTCTCCCCTCAGCCCTTCAATCGGTCACCACAGGGGGGTCTATTCTGAGCGCGCGCGCGCGCGCGCGCGCGCGCGCACACACACACACACACACACACACACACACACACACCCCACTCTGCTCTGAGCAACAGGGGCGAGAACAGTTCCCAGCTTGCCTCTCTGGGCTGAGGCCTCCACCAGAGCCCTCTCTCCCACCCCCTCCTGTCTTGGAGTAAGCGAGGCCCTCCAAGGCAGAGGTTGCGGGGGGGCGGGGGGGGCGGGGGGAGGGGTGTCCAGGAGGGATGTGCAAATAAAAGGAGAGGGCCCTCGGGGCACCACAGCAAGAATCCCTAGCTGGGTTGGGCATTGGATATTGAGGTCTGGACTCTTACTCACCAGGTAGTCTGGAATAAGTCACTTCCTTCTCCATCCTCAGCCTCCTCGCTTCTTAAAGGAGAGGTTGGGCTACTTGGTGTGTCTTGCAGCCTTAAAAACCCACATCTGTTTCCTCCTTCCTCCGACTGCCCTGTGCCCGTCCCCGCTCGCCTCTGGTTCCTGCAGGACTAATGCCACTTCCCCACCTCCACGCCTCTGCCCCCTGGGCTCTGTGACACAGACTGTGTCCCCGATCCCTGTGTAGGTGTCCCGGATGAGATGTCTGCAGAACGAGACTTACAGCGTCTTGAGCCAGGCCAAAAGTGAGGACCTCGTGCTTCGATGGAGCCAGGAATTCAGCACCCTGACTCTCGGCCAAGCCGGCTGAGCTGGGGCCCATCCTGTCTCCACCCCAGCCCGACCTTTCCGCATTCCATTGCTCTTAGACCCCATCTGTCAGTTTGCTTCTTGGCTGCCCCTTATGGGTCTCTTACCTGGCCCCTACTAACTTTCCTTGGGTTGGGGCAGCAGTCCCAGAGAGGCCCATGATGGGAACGCCACCCACCTTAAAGGATGTCTTTGCATAAAGTGTTTATTTTCAACCTGTGTGGCCTACTTTGGTTATGATCCCAGACTCAGCACTGCCATCCTGCCCCCTGGGAATCAACACTCCAACCCCTGGGATTTATGGATCCGTCTGAAGATGAAAGGACCTCATGAATTGTACTCAGGGAAGTAGCCAACTGCCAGGAGACCTAAGGAATCTGGAGATTGGATTGAAGAAGGCCGTGGCTGGGGTCTTAGGGATTGTGTGGGCCATGAGGGCGTGTGTCTTCATTTCTGAAGCCCGTGACTTCAGATGAGTATAAGATTGTCCCTCTGGAGGATAAAGGCCAGAGCCTGCCTGAGATCATGTCCCGGGGGTGGGGGGAATAACCCCAGGGAAGTAGGGCAGAACTTGCACTTCATCAGGAGGGAGGAGACATCCGGGATCTGGAGCTCAGGAAACCCTTGATTTGACATCCAGTGATGGGCCAGATGATCTGAACTTTGAGGTGGTCACATCTTGACAACATACATTGAGGTGTGACTCCAGCATTGGCCGTTAATAACTTGGGATCTCCCAAAATGTGTTCTAGGGACACATATGTTCAGGAAACCATACAGTCTCTCCTCCTACAGGTACACGGTGATTAACAGTATTAAAAACAAAAACACTTGTCTTTTATGGAAAAGTTCAAACTCGCACAAAAATAGAATAGTATAAAGCACCCCGTACACCCTTCACCCAGCTTCACTTATGAACACATGGTCAAGGGATGCCTGGATGGCTCAGTCGGGCGACTGTCTGCAGCTCAGGTCATGAACACATGGTCAATCTTCTAATGGCATGGTAAAGACCATGAGAAGTCCTATCATAGAGAAACCTGTTCAGCGTAGTGTTTCTCAGACTTATTTGACCGCAATATCCTTTTTCACCTACACTCAAAAAATTTTAAGTTGTTTTTGTGTATTGGGCATGGACAACATGCCCAGCCTTGTTGATGCAGAAAGTAAGGGGCCCAGCCAGAGGGCACAGAACAAGGGGCTACCATCTGAGTCCCCCCATCCCCCAGAGCTCACAGCCTACGGGAGCCAGAGAGAAGCAAGGAGGAATGGCCCCGGGCAGGGAGGGGCATGGCCATGAATGGCAAGAGTGAAACTACCTGCTGGAACCCAAAAGAGAAAGAGACGCCCAGGGGGAGCTGGTGTAAGTACAGCTCGGGGTGGGTGGTTAGTCATCTAGCATCAGTCGGTGGGTGCGGCAGTTGAGCTTCCCGGAAGCTAGGGAGTGTGTGAGCAATGGGCTGGGGGAGGCATCAGTAGGCAAGAGCTGGGGCTGGACTGAGTGCCATTCTCACTGACCGGCTGCAAAGGCCACTGAGGGCACTGCTTCCTCTCTCTCTCCCTGCCCCGTGTGGGGTTGGGTGAGTGCAGGGAGCTGGGACACGCTGAGATCTGCCAGGAGAGCGTGTCCCCACCCACCTCAGGAGCAGGTCCTACCAGCCCAGCCAAGCCCAGAGCAGGCAGCGGAAGCCACAGGGAGCACAGGTATGGGGCTGTCACCGCAGGGTTGAACTTTGCAGGGGGCACAAGTCCTTCCTTTAGAACGGGGTTCATGGGTGGGCATGGAGATGAGAGTGCGCCATGGGGCCTGGAGAACCTTTTTGAATAGAGTAAAAAGCTAAAAGGGGAGCGAGCCAGGGGAGGCAGCCACCACACTTGGCACATCCAGGAGTGCCCCTCTGAAGCCCGAGGCCCTCACACTGGAGCATCTTGGGGAGATATGTCTTCTCCTTCCCCCGCCCCCGAAGCCCCCATGGTTATGCTGAACCCTGGGCTTCCCACAGCCACTGAGGAGGGCTCTCTGGGGGTGGTGTCTAGCCCTTTCCCACTCTCAGATAAAACTTAGCTCCGGGACCCCCTCCCCCCTCCCCCCTCCCCCCAGGCCAAACCCTCTGCTAGATGACAATGAACTAATTGATTAAACTCCACTAATGGGTTTACTGGCACAGATGTGTTCTTGCGGTTATCCTTCCCAGCTAACCAAGTTGTATCTTAATGGGGTCTTTGAGAAACACCGCTTAAACCCAGTGCGTCCATCTTCTATATAAGAGGATTAGACGAGACGGTCTCTAATGTCCCTATAACTCTGATAGGATGTGGCTCATGAGTGGCATGAAGGGGATGGAATTTCAGGTATTGAGGACAGGTGGGGGAACTATCTGAGGGTCGGCAAGGCCTTAGGATAACTTTGGATCACACTACTGAGGGCAGCTGCCTACCTCTTACCTATATTTAGGGGAGCCCCCATGACAAGAAGAGGAACTCCCACCAGGTTGTATCTCCGGCTCCTTTTAGGGTGAGGAAGTTGTAGCCCCAGGGGGAGATGGAGGCAAGGATTGAGGGAAAAATAGGAACTTGCCCATACCTGTAAGCCTCACCTCCTGGCCTCTCAAGAGACACTAGAGCCCAGCTCCATCTGTCTCTGCCTGATGTTGTTGGCCCTCCCCCAGCCTGCTGCCCCCGGAGTATACCCCAGCAGCATAGACACCTTGTGTGCAGGGGTGGGGGGACACCGGAAGGAAGCAGCAGAAAGGGGGAGGGCGACGCCAGAGGCGTGCAAGAAGTGCAGCACAAGTTCAGAGCAAGGTCAGAGATCAGAAGGCTCCGGCTTTCTCTGCGGGGGCAGGACCCATCCAGGCCCCAAAGCAAGGGCAAGATGTGCACGGACGACTCAGGGCACAGGGCTGCGGCAGCGGGCTGATCCGGTCCGAGCGACTTCTCTGGATGGTGACTTTATTTCCTGTTTTTCCAGCTCCTGAAAGCAGGGTGGAGGGAGATGTGCAGGTGGTGAGGTGACATCCACACACAGGGGAAACCAATTCCTGAGCTGTAGGCCACCTTTGCTTTCTGCTTTTGCCCAGAAAAAAATGGGAGAGATGAGGTCAGAATACCCAGGGGGAGAAGACATGGCAGAGGATGATACTGGATGATGCAGGAAGAGACAGGCTGAGGTGGGGCCGGGTGGGGAGAGGCTGGAGCAGGAATTTTGGCTGGAGAAGCAGAGCAGGCCTGGAACAGGAAGAGGGACCGTGGAGATAGGGCACAACAGCCGCGGGGGGCCTGTGTGTCCCCCCACTCCCCCGGGGAAGGAAGAGGCCGTCCACTCACTGTGGTGACATTGTACTATCTCCGCGCCGTAGACCCCTCAGGCGAGCGGGGTTCATCTGTGTCCTCAGAGCAGCTCTAGGACAGAGCTGTTCACAAAGATTTCACACTTCGGTAAGCTTCTGCTGAAGGCTCCTGCCTAGTTTGGATCCGTCTGGGGTCTGAACATACACGTATTAAGACGTATAATTTAGGGGCGCCTGGGTGGCTCATTCGGTTAAGCGTCTGCCTTCGGCTCAGGTCATGATCCCGGGGTTCTGGGATCGAGCCCCAAGTGGGGCTCCCTGCTCAGCGGGGAGCCTGCTTCTCCCTCCCCCTTGCCCCCCCCCCCGGCTCGTGCATGCGCATGCTCTCTCTCTCTCAAATAAATAAAATCTTTTTAAAAAGGGGTATAATTTAGAATTAAGCCTGTCTATGGGCAAAGGGGCCATCCTCCCAATGCTGCCCGCACACAGCGGCTGAAGTGAACTTAGCTAACAGGGCGGTTAGAACGCACAGGGGTGGATGCACTGGCTGGCTGTGACTTCCAGCTGTGGCTTCCGGACTCTAAAATGAGGTTTGGGGCTGTTCTAGAACAGATCTTCTGGGGCAAGGGGAATGAGATCTGAGAGTCCTTCTTTTCAAACTTCTGGAGGATGTGAATGACTAAAGAGAGGAGACAGAGCAAGGCATTTGGCGGGTGTGCAGGAGGGTGGGGGGGGTGCGCATGGAGAGTGTGGTAGACAGGAGGAAGCTGGACAAAGAAGAGTTATTTCTCTCCCCTCCCTGCCCCCATCATTGTCCCAAATCACCTATTCCTTTCTCTTCAACCCTCTCTGCAAGGCTGGTCAGCCTCCAGAAGTGTGGATAGGCACAGGCAGGTTGTGTGGAGGAGTGAGAGGGATGACCGTGACCTAGCCTCCTGCCCATTTTTACTCATTTCTCACTTCCTGCCTGGCAGAAAATAGCTCTGCCCCTCTGGCTTATCTCAGCAGAGAGCAGTGCCCAGCCCAGCTCAGAGGGCAATGGGACAGGCCGGAGAGGCCCTGAGGCCGTCAGGAACCTAGGCCTTGGACTTGCAGGTAGGAAGCTGAAAGAGCCCCGGGGGAGGAGGAAGGCGGCTGTCCAGGCTCTGGTGCGTGAGTGGTGTGGAGGGCGGGTGGTGTGCACTGGGCCGTACCCAGGGTGCTTCCCTGGCCCCTCAGTGTCTTGGCGCTGGGATCTGTTCGTGCACCTCTGCGTGGGGATGTGCTCCTGAGGCTGCCTGACGCTCTGTCCGGGTAAGAAGATTGTCCCTAAGGCCAGGGCTGTGTCTACTCTTCCTTCTGTGGCCTGGTTGTCCACGCCTCGGTGCATGCTCCCACTTGTGTGTTAGCGGGTGTGTGTATATAGTGATTGTGTGCTAGCAGGGATCTTGCGTGCACGTCTCTTAGCGTACCTACACCTCTGTGTGTCTTTGCACATGCATATGTGTGTAGTGCTATGCTCATTACCACATCTGTGCGCGTGGAGCTTATTAAGATGATGTGGGCCTCCCGGTCCCTCCTCCTCTCTGGTGACACGAAGCCTCGGTGTTCGTTCTTTTCTGGGACAGCTGCTGTGTCTTCGCTTCCTCCACCTCCTCTACAACCTGACCTCTTTCTCAAGGCAGGATTGGGGTGAGATCCCGGGCTGCCCCTCCCCCCCCCCAGCTAGAGCCCTCCTTCCATTTCCTGTTTACCTCCTTTTTGGCAGTTTTCCCCATCTTTGCCATCTGGCCTGGCACTGTGCCCATGCAGCTCCATGACAGGAGCCCCAGGGAAGCAGGCAGATGGGGTGGGGACCAGGGCAGGGGCCTGGCAGCTCTCAACGCCCGGCTTGGGCCATTGTGTGTGTATCTGTCAGAAAGGGATGACTTTTTGACAAAAAGGACTTCTCCACTGTGGAATCCAGTAACAAAAGCATCACCATCTGCTTTACTAAAGGCTTCCTCACTTTACCTTTAAGTAGCACCTCACCTAATACATTTCGGTGTCTTTAACATTGTAACTTGGTTGACAGAAATACTTGGAATTCTTGGAAAATAATTATTCATTCACTCATTCATTGTCTCCTATGTGCCTCCTAGTTGTAAGAAGCTATTGATTCTCCAGGTAATGGTTGAGAATGACAAAGTGTGACTGTAATTATAGTGTAAACTGTTTCTGAGATTGTAATGCAAGCTGTTTCCAAACAGGCCTTTTAGGGGGCATGGTCTTCTACTAAGTGAGTTATACATGTGGACAAGATAGAGCAAGATAAGCAGTTGCGGAACCGATACAAGAGATATTATAGCGAGATTACAGGACGTGTGAACATGGGGTGGGGGGGACAGATTTCCTTCCAGGCAGTCAGTGAATGTCACATGGGCCTGCTAAGAACGGAGACTGAAGTGTGAGTGAGCTTAGGAATAAAGCAATGGACGACTGGGCCCCACCCCACGACCTTACCATCCAGCCGGGGCTGATGGAAGCAAATAAACACACGTAAAACAACCTGAGAAGTTCAAAGCAGCAAACTACTTAAGTGCTTAAGTAGGTAAGAGGACATCGTAAGGAGGGGCATTCCTGTGTGTGTGTGTGAAAGCAAGATGAGTCTGTGTTACCAGTGTTGGAAGTTTGAGAAAGGGTGGGCTATTAAAAAGTGTATATTTTAACTGGGCAAATAAGGAAGTAACAGTTTATCTGTAGGCCCAGATTTCTTATGGGCAGCTGTAAGGGACCAGGTGCTCTGGGCAGCGTGCATCCTCATATCCCACCGTCCACTCTTGCTGCAAGCAGCCCTGGGGCAGCTGGGAGCTGGGTTTGAATCCTGAATTTGAATGCTGACAGAGTTCTAGAGCTTTCTGTTTCCTTTCCTGTAAAAATGAGGATAAACCCCTACCTCAAAGGGCTGTTGGAAGGATTAAAGACCACGTGTATAAAATACCCTGGGATGTAGGGGCGCCTGGGTGGCAGTCGTTAAGCGTCTGCCTTCGGCTCAGGTCATGATCCCAGGGTCCTGTCATGATCCTGGGGTCCTGTGATCGAGCCCCGCATCGAGCCCCGCGTCGGGCTCCCTGCTCAGCAAGAAGCCTGCTTCTCCCTCTCCCACTCCCCCTGCTTGTGTTCCTTCTCTCGCTTTGTCTCTCTCTGTCAAATAAATAAATAAAATCTTAAAAAAAAAACAAAAACCCTGGGACGTGGCGAATGGCCAGTAAATGATCGCTAGTACTTTTCACTCAACATTTATGGAGGTAGTGGCTGGGAAGACAAATATGACTCAGTCACAGTCCACAGCCCCTCCCCTCTAGGAGCTCACAGTCTAACGGGAGGGGCAGACTAAGCACAGCTAATTACAATACAGGTGGGACACCTATGGTGAACCATGCACAAAGTGGAAAGACATCTGCCTTGTGGGGAGGGAGGAAGGCAGGCGAGGCTTCACAGAGTCCTAAGAAATGATTGACTTGGCCAGTTGGAGAATGGGAGGCAGGGCATTCCAAGCAGAAGAGCCTGCACTACACGTGCAAGAGCAGAGTCCTGAACACATTAAGGTCTGTGCAGAATTATTATTAGTGTGGTGTGATTGGAGCAAAGAAGCATGGGAGGTGGGGCATGTGTCAGGGAAAGAGTCTGGTCTTATTTGCTTTTCAGCGTGTTTTAGCCCCATTTGGTATGATTTTCGTTGTTGAAATTGGTATTTTTTTTTTAAAAGAATTTATTTATTTGAGAGGGAGAGAGAGAGAGAGCATAACAAGGGGGAGCAGCAGAGGGAGAAGCAGGCACTCCGCTGAGCAGGGAGCCCAACGCGGGGCTTGATCCCGACACTCCGGGATCATGACCTGAGCCGAAGGCAGACACCCAATGACTGAGCCACCCAGGTGCCCCGAAATTGGTTTTTTTTTTTTTAAAGATTTTATTTATTTATTTTGACAGCGAGAGAGGGAACACAAGTGGGGGGGGTGGGAAAGGGAGAAGCAGGCTTCCTGCGGAGCAGGGAGCCTGATGTGGGGCTCAATCCCAAGACTCCGGGATCACGACCTGAGCCAAAGGCAGACGCTTAACCAACTGAGCCACCCAGGCGCCCCCTGAAATTGGTATTTTGCAGAGGAAATGTTTATTTCCTTTAACTGTTCTACTGAACCTCTTACAAGTCTTAAACTGCTGGTAGTCATGGTTGAAGGGAGAACAAATGAACAAAGAAACCCACAAGAAAGCTTTACTTAGAGTCAGGTTTACAGCTTGGTTCCACGTAAGAATTTAAGCAGTTCCGGGGCGCCTGGTGGGCTGTCGGTGAAGTGTGCAACTCTTGATCTCGGGGTTATGAGTTCAAGCTCCACGTTGGGTGTAGCCATTACTTAAAAATAAAATCGTAAGGGGCACCTGGGTGGCTCAGTTGGTTAAGCGTCTGGCTCGTGATTTTGGCTCAGGTCATGATATGGTGGGCCCTGGGATTGAGCCCTGCGGTGAGCCCCACTTCAGGCTCTGCACTCAGTGGGAGTCTGCTGGGGATTCTCTCCCTCTGCCCCACTCCCCACTCGTGCTGGCACATGCTGCTCTCTCTCTCACATAAATAAATCTTAAAAAAAAAAAAACTTTTTTTTTTTAAAGATTTTATTTATTTATTTGACAGAGAGAGAGACAGCGAGAGAGGGAACACAAGCAGGGGGGAGAGGGAGAAGCAGGCTTCCCGCAGAGCAGGGAGCCCAATGCGGGGCTCGATCCCAGGACCCTGAGATCATGACCTGAGCCGAAGGTAGACGCTTAACTGACTGAGCCACCCAGGCGCCCTTTAAAAAAAAATTCCTTCCAAGAGGAATAAAATCCAGGATCTTGGGATAATTGCTCAGGGTCTCTGGACAACTTTGCTCCCTCAGATGGCATGTGGACCCCATGTTCATAGCGTTGTTCACAATAGCCAAAAGGTGGAAAAACCCAAGTAACCATGGACAGATGACTAGATAAACAAAAAATGTATATAAATATATCATTCAGCTATAAAAAAGATTGCAATTCTGATACATACTAGAACATGGATGGACCTTGACAACTTTATGTTAAGTGAAAGAAGCCAAACACAAAAGGACAGGTATTATTATATGATTCCACTCAAATGAGGGATAGGCAAATTCAACTTGCACAACTCAACACCAAAAAAATACCAATAATCTAATTTTAAAAATGGGCGGAGGACCTGAAGAGACATTTCTCCAAAGAAGACATACAGATAGCCAGCAGACAAAGATGCTCAACATCACTCATCATCAGGGAAATGCAAATCAAAACCAGGATGAGAGGGGCGCCCGGTGGCTCAGTGGACTAAGCATCCGACTCTTGATTTCGGCTTAGGTTATGATCTCAGGTTTGTGGGATAGAGCCTGTGTTGGGACCCACACTGGGCGTGGAGCCTGCTTAAGATTCTCTCTCTCCCTCTCCCTTTGCCCCTTCCCCCCTCTAAAAAAAAAAGACAAGAAATAACAAGTACTGGTGAGAATATGGAGAAAGGGAACCCTTGTGGACCATTGGTGGGAATGCAAACTGGTGCAGCCACTGTGGAAAACAGTCTGGAGGTTCCTCAAGTAATTAAAAATAGAATTACCCTATGATCCAGTAATTGCACTACTGGGTGTTTACCCAAAGAAAATGAAAACACTAATTCAAATAGAATAGGCAAATTTCTGGAGACAGAAAGTAGAATAGAGGTTACCAGGAGCTGGAGGGAATGTGGGGAGGGAATGGGCAGTTAGTGTTTAACGGGTATAGGGTTGTTTGGGAGGATGAAAAAGTTCTGGAAATAGCAGTGATGGTCACACAACATCGTGAGTGTACTTAATGTCACTGAATTGTATACTTAAAGATGGTTAGGGTGTCTGGGTAGCTTAGTCGTTAGGCGTCTGCCTTCTGCTCAGGTCATGATCCCAGGGTCCTGGGATCGAGCCCCACATCCGGCTCTTTGCTCAGTGGGAAGCCTGCTTCTCCCTCTCCGCTCCCCCTGCTTGTGTTCCCTCTCTTGCTGTGTCTCTGTCAAATAAATAAATAAAATCTTAAAAAATAAAAAAGGTTAAAATGGTAAATTTTATGTTGTGTATATTTTACCCACCCCCCAAAGATGGAAGAGTAGCTTCTGTGGCATTAGGGCGTTAAGGAGGGTGGGATTCTGAGACCATGTCCTGTCCTCTGGCTCCCCTATCTCCTGGCCATATCCTTTGTCCACGAGCTTTTGCCTGAGCACTGTGGCTGCCGGGGGCTGCTCTCTCCAGTGGCCTTGGCAGTGCCCTTGGTACGTCCTTGCCTCACTGCCACACTCTCTGGACTTAGGGTCCCCTCTGAGCCCTCACTAAAAAACCACCTTCTCCCTCCATCGCAGAACCCCAGCTGGGAAGCTCCCTAGGCAGATCCTCCCGGGGAGCACCTGGAAAAGTTCAACCGACAGCACCTTCCCCTGCCTGGCAGGACTGTGCTGGTGTGTGATCAGCCCATGAGAGCCCATTATGTTATTATCCCCATTTTACAGATGAAGAAACTGAGAGAGTGGTCAAACAATCAAGCTGAACCTGGGTTGTTCTGACCACAAACACAGCCCATACAGGAGCGACCACGGATGTGATAAGTGAGGCTCAGATTTTGTACTGTACTGGGGAATTTGAACTTTATTCTTTAGATAATGGGGAGCCAGCAGAACTGGGGAGTTCCAGGGGAGGCGCTCCATCATATTTCTCACCATCTGACATAATACCTATTTATTTGCACTTTATTATCTGTCTCCCTTCAGTGGAATGTAAAGCAGATGGGGGCAAGTCCTTTGTTTTGTTCAGGGCTGTGAACATTCCTGGAACCTTCTAAAGCTCAGTAAACATCTGTAGAAGAAAGGAAGAGATATTATTAGCAGAACCTGTGCACTTGACACATATCTCATTTAATCTAACAATCTCGTGAAGTGAATTGGGCACTTGGACTTCTGGGTGGCAACTGCTGCCCATAACCTCCAGACTGTTTTCCACAGTGGCTGCACCAGTTTGCATTCCCAAACCACCACCACCAACCACCACCTTTTTCCCCAGGTAAGGAAAATGAGGTTCAGAGAGATTAAGTCACCTTTCTGAGGACAAAGCTAGGCAAGCTGGCAGAACAAGGATCTGAACCCAGGTAGTCTGACTCCAGAGCCTGGGCCTCTAACACCGGGCGATATAGCCTTACTGCAGAAAGCCTCTCTGGCCGGATGGAAAGTGGGGGAAAGATCTGAGGCTGAGAAAAGACTCAAGAGGCCAGCCAGGTTAGCTAGATAACCATTTGTGACTTCTACCCCGTCCTCGCATAATCTTGACTTCGGCTTGCCTTCCTATTCCAGGTCTCCACCGCTCATGAAGCGGTGCCCCAAAGCATCCAACCCCTGACAGCCATAGCCCACATTCCCATGCCCTGCCGGCGCGGCGACGACGGTCTCTGCGCAGCCTCCAGGCTCCACCGCGCAGATGAACACGATGCCAGGACCCTAGCGTGCCCGACGATGCCCCCCGCCTAGCTCCTCCTCACACTGTGGTACGATGCTGAGCGACTCTGCCAACGACTCCAGCTTGGCTCCCCCGTGCCCTGACTACCGGAGCACCCACCGCCTGCACATGGTGGCCTACAGCCTGGTGCTGGTCGCCGGGCTCCCCCTCAACGCGCTGGCCCTCTGGGTGTTCCTGCGCGCGCTGCGCGTGCACTCCGTGGTGAGCGTGTACATGTGCAACCTGGCGGCCAGCGACCTGCTCTTCACCCTCTCGCTGCCCGTGCGCATCTCCTACTACGCCCGGCACTACTGGTCCTTCCCCGACCTCCTGTGCCAGACGGCGGGCGCCATCTTCCAGACGAACATGTACGGCAGCTGCATCTTCCTGACCCTCATCAACGTGGACCGCTACGCGGCCATCGTGCACCCGCTGCGGCTGCGCCACCTGCGGCGGCCCCGCGTGGCGCGGCTGCTGTGCCTGGGCGTGTGGGCGCTCATCGTGGTGTTCGCCGTGCCCACCGTCCTGGTGCACCGGCCCTCGTCCTGCAGCTACAACGGCAGCCAGGTGCACCTGTGCTTCGAGAGCTTCGGCGACAACCTGTGGAAGGGCAAGCTGCTGCCGCTCGTGCTGCTGGCCGAGGCGCTGGGCTTCCTGCTGCCCCTGGCGGCCATGCTCTACTCGTCGGGTCGCGTCTTCTGGACCCTGGCGCGGCCCGACGCCACGCGGAGCCAGCGGCGGCGGAAGACCGTGCGCCTCCTGCTGGCCAACCTCGTCATCTTCCTGCTGTGCTTCGTGCCCTACAACGCCACGCTGGCGGTCTACGGGCTGCTGCGGGGCAACCTGGTGGCGGCCAGCGGCCAGGCCTGCGGCCGGGTGCGCCAGGTGCTCATGGTGATGGTGCTGTTGGCCGGCGCCAACTGCGTGCTGGACCCGCTGGTGTACTACTTCAGCGCCGAGGGTTTCCGCAACACCCTGCGCGGCCTGGGCACTCCGCTCCGCGCCAGGACCTTGGCCACCAACGGGGTTCAGGGGGCGCTTGCCGAACGGCCCATCGAGAGCACCCTCGTCACCAGTCCGGCTACCGCCAGTCAGCAGCTGCTTGGGCCTTCCAACTTCGGGACGCCCTTGACCCAGCGCCCCGAGGACTCGGCCCTCTGAACGCACATCGTGCGGTCGCGTGCCTGTGTGTTTCACCCCCACCTCCCAGCCCCGCCCCGCGCCGCTCACACGCGCGCTCACAGGGTGTGTACGTGAGGGAAGTGAATTGGGCACTTGGACTTCTGGGTGGCAACTGCTGCCCATAAATGCATGAGAGAACAAAGTGCGGGGAGCCAGGGGCACAGGGAAGGAAGAGTGCTGGTGGAAATGCCTTCTTTACTTTGGTGGTGATGGGGAGCATGGGGCAGATCCCTTCCCCAGTCCCGAGGGAGTGATGCAGTAAGCTTCCCCAGTGCAGAGGCAGACGACTGGATGACGTGCCCTTGGTGTGGGCATGAAACACTATGGAGAGCTGGTAGATGGAGCAGAAAATGAGTGTCCTGGATTTAGACCAACCACGGCAGTCTTAGTGCCTCCGGTGCCACCCACTCTCATTTCCACCTGGCCTTGCCCTGCCCAGCATGGAGGCAGGATACAAGAGTTTACTGGATACAGACAGAATCGGTTTCATTCTTGGTTCCTGACTTGTAACAATTTAGACCTGACACGCAGCATGGAGTGGTTGGGGGCAGGATAGAACTGTGAGTTAGGGGGCTGTTTTCTCCCCAGTCTGGTCCCTGTAGCCCTTTCTAGGTGTCCTTTCTCCTTCCACCCCACCCCACTTCCGAGACCTCCTCCATTCTAGGTCCTAAATTCTCTCTGCCTCTGGCGCTTCATCTAGAATTAAGGAGAACATTCTTTGTACTAAAGTAGCAGCTCTCAAACTTTGTTCTCAGACCCTTTTACAAACTCTTAAAAATCGAGGATTCCAAAGAGTTTTTGCTTATACTTTATTCTTTTCATACTTAACCATATTAGAAATAAAAACTCCTAAGTTGTAATAAGAGAAACACACAAGCACACCTTCCATTAGCTGTGAGAGCAATAATGTCATCACACTTGACGAAGCCTCTGGAAAACTCCACCGTATACCTGTGAGTGAGGAGATTGCAAAGGACAAACAACATGGTGGGAGTAGTAGTGTTCCGAAAATAACTTTGACCTTGTGGACATCCTCCAAGAGTCAGTATTAGAGTTCCCGTGTAACTTCTTCCCAGGGCATATGTATACATTGTTTTTTATTACTGCGGGGGACAGGGCAACGCTCCACAAATCAATTGCTAGTTGTAGTCCCAAAGGCTTGAGGGTGTGCAGGGGCAGGTAGGAGCTGCACACCCAATGCAACATTACTTTGGGCTTCCTGGTGCGCGCGCGGCGGCTCTGAGGTGGGGGTGAACTAGGCACACAAACACTCAGAGGAGGGGTGGGGCTTCTCCTTCCCAGGAAAGGGAGAAGGGGACTGTTGCTACAGCCAGGAAAGAAGTTTCCAGGGAAATAAGAGTGCAATGGGAAGACAGGAACGGGCTGTCTGGTCTTAGCAAGCTGGAGGCAAGGAAATGGAAGACTGGTTAATGGGCCACCTACTGTTTCCTTCTTCCCTCTTTACCGGAGTAGGGCTGAGAGGGGTTGCAGAGTTGGCATCTTGAGACTCTGCATAAGTGAGGAAGTTGCTGCCATGCGTGTGTCCTGTATGTATTTCTGTCGCTAGGTCTCTCAATGATGTGCATGCGTGTGCGTGTGTGTGTGTGTATGAGAGAGAGAGAGAGAGAGAGAGAGAGAGAGACTGTCAGGGTTTCCCTGTGTGTGTCTCTATGTGTTTTAGTTTGGACTAAGCCTTTTGTGTGTCTTCAAGGAACTGCTCCAGATGGTGATTTACAGGGGTAAAATGACCCCTGGTGGCCAAAGCGGAGAACTGACCCAGATTCCTCAGTGATAGCTTTCAAGTAGAGCCTTCCACCATCTGGTGGGAAGATAGAGCCCCAGGCCAGGCCCTCCTGTAGCTCTAGAGGAGGCCTGATGGTTAGCACCTGCTCCATCTTGCTTCATCCTTGGGTTCAAGACCCATGCCCCGGGAGCATAAAACGTGGTGGTAGTCCAAAGTCTCAGAACTTTGCCCTATCCAAACTGAACTGAATTGAACACAGTTTTTAAAAATTACTTGAGTATTTTTATATTCTGATATGTGAATGAATTCCAAAGTGATGAAAACTCATAGAGCAAGTATCTTCTAACATACTATATAATTATTTATTTTTATAATTTTTATAGTTTCCTGTCTGTTTCTCCACCCCTTCCCCCCCAGGTAGAATGTAAGGTCCCTGGGAGCAGGGATTTTTGTTTCCTTGGTTCTCTGATGTATCTCCAGCATCTAGAACAGCTCCTGGCACAAAAGAAGTGCTTAATAAATATTTGTTGAATGATGAATTGTTGAATTTTGGTGTGGAGTAGTTTACTATCTCGTGGGGGACCACAGAACAAGGCAACAATTACCATTCAAGACAGAGGATGCAAGAATGCAGAGTAAGGTGTTGGCAGTTAATTTCGTGGGCAGTGGGAAGCCCCTAAAGGTTCTTGAGTGAGGTTTTGCTCACTCTGACATAGTGTGGGGTAGGGAAGTGAGGCGGGGCGTCTAAGGGGGAAAGGAAGACTGGTCAGGCTGCTGTTAAAATTGTCAAGGAGTGTGTGACCATGGCCTGTGGAGGTGGATGGAAATGGGCCACCTCCAGTGTGAAATCTCTGGGGTTTAAGCTCTGGGGGCGCATTCAGTACATCCAAAGAGTTTCTATCACGAGAATAGAGAGGCAGGAATAGATTCAGGAGATATGGCAGGCAGAGGGGGAAGGAACAGAAGAAGCTGACAAGTAACAGGCTGGGGAAGTTTAAGAACACCTGTAGCCAACCACTGCCATTTTTACAGGATTCTCCAATTACTGAGGGCACAGTAGGACAGACGCGAGCTGTGAGGGGATCCAGAGCCTTCATCCCGCGTCCTAGAGTGACCCCATTTGTGGTTTAGGAAAATCCAAATGAGGAAAATGAGAACGTCCTAGATGGAGGGAGAAGAGCATTAACGAGTTTTGGAAATACTCCCTATGCCGGGATCTCCACTATTGATTATATTATTTAGTGATTGATTATTATAATAAGCCTCTGAGTTAGGGACGATTATTATCCCCATTTTACAGATGAAGCACCCTAGAGAAGCTGCGGTCTGAAGGTCACACAACCAGGAAGAGGTTTCTATTTGGCTCCCAAGCTCCTATTCTTTGCAGTACATTCCACCGTATCTCCCCTTCCTGGGGCTTCCCACCTTCTCCCCCTGGCTCTGTCCCATCTACCCTCCCTGGTTTCCTTTCTCCTCCTCACCCGGACCACCTCTCCCAGCTACTTCTCTCACTCTGAATCTGCTGTACCATCTCTGCTCCACTACTTCCTCCATACTCCTAACCCACTTACCCCCCCCCACCTGCCCCTTCCCCCTCCACCGGCCCCAGGTTCCTGCGCAGAGCACCATGCAGCTGTCAGCACAGAGAACTGGGCTCACTCGCGGTTCCAGTCGTGTCAAGCCCCGAAACACACCCCATCGAGGCCTTAGAAGGGAGTAGCTAGCTGGTGGCATACCCGGGCCGGGTGGCTCAGCCTGGGTGCAGTTGGCCATGACTTTCCTCCCTTAGCCGGGAGGTACCCAGCATCTCCAAGGCCGCCCTCCTGCTTGTCCACCAACTGCCTCCTCTGTAGGATGGGCCCTCCCCATGGTGAGAATAGCCTGGAGAAGAGTAACAATCATTGGTCTTGAAATAGAACAAATTCAGGAGAACCAGGGCCAAGGTAAGGGGTCACAAAGGGGCAGGGATGCTTCTCTCTTAGCCCTGAACTGTCTTGAGGGAAATCCCCACTGGGTTGCCTCCTGGGGTCCCATGGAGGAAATGGGGAGGGGGAGTTAAATCTCACACCACAGGCCTCCCTTCTTCATTCTTTCAGGAGACCCTGGAGACAGAGGGAGGCTGGGTAGCTCTCACCATGCTATATCCTTTCCAGAGAAGATAGCACCAAAAAGTGAAGTTTCTCACACGGGCCTTGGGGAATCCCAAAGGCTCTCAGAACCAACCTGGGCGGGTACTAATTTCAGCTCTGTCACTTCTTGACAATGTGACTTTAGCAAGTTACTTCAACTCTCTGAACCTCTGTTTTCTCCTCTGTGAAATGGGGATCATAGTATCTACTTGTTGGGTTGCTGTGAGGTCAATGATATCACCTTGGAAAGGCACCTGAGAGAAATCCCAAAAGGGGGAGCTCTCTTTTCAACAAGAGTGTGGGGAGGAGATGCTACTGGTAAAGTCTGTTTGTGATGCCCAAGGGGAGTGTTTCTGGAAGACAGCAAGGGCTTCAAGGTGAATCCTCACCCAGACAGAGCTCTGCCAGCGATCAGAACCAGGGCCAGGGGATGGGTGAGCAAGGCAGGCTGGGCAAGTTTCCATGGTGCTAGGTCAAGTAGACAGTTTTCAGGGGCAGTGACTGGCCTGTTGCCCTCTGGGGGCACTCTCTCCCCACTAGGCCTAATGTCCATCCCACAGACAGAGGAGTGGGTAGAAAAGTGCCTGAAAGGGAGAGGAGAGGGGGCATGGGATGAAGAACCAAGCAAAGGAGAAAGGGCAAGAGAGGAGGCTGGAGGGGAAGTAAGGGCCCAGACAGGGTGGGGCCGGGAGGGGGGCCTAGGGCAGGAGGGCGGGAGAGAGCCTGGGAGGGAAAGCGCCGAGGAGGGAGGAGGGAGGGACAGGGAGGGAGACCAGCGGCGCTGACACAGCCTCGATGTGTGGAACGGGCTGGGGTTTGGCCCACAGGTCAGGCGTCTGGCAGTATTATGGGATGGAGAGGCCTTAGGAGACAGGGAGAGTATTATGGGCTAGAACAGCCTTAGGAGACTGGGGAATATTATGGGCTGGTGAGGCCCGGATCCAACTGGAGGCGGGAGGAAGGGGTGCGGGGCGGGAAGGGGGGGGTGGTGGTGGAAGGGAATATTATGGGCTGGAGGCCTCCTGCGACCAGAGGCAAGAGTATTATGGGCTGGCAAGGCCTTCGGTGGCCAGAGGGGGGAGCAGCGGGGGATGGCACCGGCTGCATGTGACTGAGGGGGGGGCCAAGTTGGGGGGGTGGCGAGTGGGGGTGGGGAGCATATTATGGGATAGCTCTTTGTACCTACTGCGGGGACTGCTTCTCCAGAAGATATTATGGGATGTCGTGTGTGGGAGGGGGAGTGGGGCTGGGGGGATTATTATGGGATGGTGGTGCAGAATGGGGAGGGCCTGAGGAGCTCTTCTCCAACCCCCCCACTCCTTACTCTCTTGCCATCCTCTCTAAGGTCTGCCTTCTCTCTCAAACGGCCCAAGGGGAACACCTGAAATCCACCCCCCACACGCACACACTTTGAGCACCTCAACCCATCCTAGGCATCTCCCCTAACTAGCAGACACCTCCAGGGTGCTCAGGGGGAAAGGCAGCCCCTGGGGAATGGGGAGAAAGCCCTAAAGCAGAGTTGTATTGGCCAGTGGACCACACCTCCCACCTGCACGGTGTCCCCTTGGCTCCCAATCCCCTTGGGCCACTCTCCTCCCCCTGCTCCCTCCACAAAGTGGGGGCCCCCTGATCCTCTTCCCCTCCCCCCTCCCCTCCATTTCCTCTCCAGCTCCCTCCACAGCCGTAACCAGTAAAACAGGCGGCCGGCTATTATGGGATGGCTGCTCCCGGCAGCTCTGCAGGGAGGGGGCGGTCACCGCGGAATGTCTCTTGTGGGTGGCTATTATGGGATGGCCGCCTCTCTTTTTTGGGGGGGGTGGGGGCTAGCAAGGAGAAGGATTATTATGGGATGTGCCCTGCACAGCTGGGTGGGGCTGTCCTGGGTAGGTGAAGCTCTGGGGAGGTTGTGGGGGGGGTTGGTGAGGAAGGAAAGGAAGGAAGAGGGAGGGAAAGGAGCTGGGGAGGGTGGGGTGAGCCCTGGAGCCAGACCTGAGGCCTGGCAAGAGTAACTGGCTGGAGAGGTTCTTCTGGGACAGCTGTTTGAAGGGGCCCCTGGGGCAGGCTAGAGCTGGTCAAATCTGAACCCGGGACACCTGGGTCCTTTTGCAGCTTGTCAGCTGCAGGGTTGCTGAGTCCAGGGCCTGCAGAGCTGGGCTGGCAGTGAGAGCGCCTGGGTTCTGGCTGTGTGGCACACCAAAGGGAATAGTGCTCCTGGGTGACCACAGAACCCAAGTACTCTCCTCCCCCCTTTGCCTTCCTGGATTTGAGCCTTGGGACCACAGCTCAGGTAGGTGGGTTGGGCCAGGGGGGCTTTGCACCCTTGCAGTCACACCCAGGGAACAGAGGCTCTGTTGGCTCCTGAAGGACAAATGCCTGGCCTGTCACCCCCCCCCCCCACGCCCTGCACCACCTGCATCCTGTCTAGCCATCACAATGCACTGTCGGTGTGGCTTTTCTTCCCTAGGTTGTCCTTCCAAAGCCCTTTTTCTGACAAAGCAAGAGAACACCGGTCCCTTAGACCTCTTATGTGCAGACTTTCTGGGGCTCACAGAGAAAAGAGATGTAGAGAGAGCATGTGCTGAAAACTCCATGGACAACCCACTCTGAGGGTTATTCTAGGTTCTTCTCTACCATGAGATGGAAACAGAACTCTAAGGTAACCGGCTAGAGAGGCTGTCCCCCTGGGTGCATTAATCAGGAGATTATCCCACCCTTAGTCTCTGTGGGCCAATCATGCTAGTGGCTTATTTGTAATTTATCTGGAAGGGTAGCATGGAGCCAGGGTAGGGAGTGGGGGAGCAAAGAAGCATAAAGACCACAAAAGCAATACATAAACACACACACCCTAGCCCTCTCTGGAACTTAAGAAGAGAGGAAGGGATTCTAACATTCTCCTTGTTTTGGGAGCAGGGAGAGGTGGAGAGTAAGATGAGGCAGGGGATAAGTGGGTAGAACTTGCAGGGCTAGGGGCAGAGGACTGTGGGGGACAAAAGTGATCCGTGTTTACAATCACGGGCACAGAGCTGTGACTACCGTTATAAAACTCTCTTCCTGGTTTATATTATGAATCACCGTAGTAATGGGGTATATATATGAGAAGAAAGGGCTGTGGGGCAGATGGAGATATTACAGAAGGGAATTTGAGGCCCATAGGCAGGCTGGATTCCCTGGAGAAAAGGGGAGAGAGGAGGGCGTAATAGGTATCTAGTAGCTCTACATGCCAAGGAGAATCTTGTTGAAAGAAGGTATACCCACATTATGGTATCTTAAAAGAGCTGCCTTTCTCCCCTAAGTGAGGAGTACAAGGTTCATCCTTAGTACTCAGAACAGTCATGGGGGAGGGTTTGCACAAATGAATGGGGCCCAATCTTGATAACATGAGATGTGAACGAGGAAGACTATGGCAGCCTTGCAGAACGGGGGAAACGGCCTGCACGCCACAGGGATGTGGCAAAAGGGTGGTCCAGGGAGTTCAATGAGGTAGGAGTTGGTGAAAAGATGTATCAGCATCACTGGTGCTCTCCTTGGAAGCAAAGGGATGCTAACTTCTTGAAGCAAGCTCTTACCTCTCCTGAATTTATTTCTCCTCGTCACATCTCCAGCCCTGGGTTCCCAGGGGAGGGCAGAGTCCTCTGGCCAGGCCCTTTCTCTAGGAAAGGGGGATAAAAAGAGCAATGCAGAGGCCATGTGAGGTTCATCCTACTCACTTCTGATCAGGAAGGCTCCTCGTAGGACTTTCCGGTTTCTCTCCAACCTGTTCCACCGCCGTAGGTCTTGTATTTGTATGAAAAAGGCACATGAGAGCAAAGAAAGACATTATCTCTGCCTTGGGGGTTGGGGGCAGCAAGGCAGTGGTGCTGGGACATTGGTTTTCACTTGGGTCCTGGTTCCCTGGGGATCAGGAAGAGGGAAAAGTGACAGGTTTATGGGATCAGGCTCTCTGAGGGCTAACAGGTGTTAAGACTGGGCTCTTGGACTTCCCAGAACTGGGTCCCCAAGGTACCTGCAAGATAGGCCCAGTCTGGGAAAGGGAGGGTATACATTGAAAGGCTAATTTGTAGCATAATTGAATGAAGGAGGCATCCTGGAGTGTTGGCTTGTACATGGGAGGAGGGAAGATGGTGAATATTATATACATCAAAGGGTTTTTTTGGATGGAGAATGGGGCCCCAACAAGATGAGAATGGGGGCAGTTGGAAGTATGAGACTTCAGGATATAAACAAGAAAGTGGCTAAAAAATACAGGACATTGAGGGTGAGCAGAATTTGGTGTTCAAGAATGAGGATAACAATTCTGGCATGTTAAGTGTCTTTCAAGAAGGAGGCACATGATGATATTATGGGATTTCAGTATTAGAAACACTGGATAGATGGACATTGCTTTCCAATCAAAATCCCTTAGTGCAGTAGGGAATGGATAGGAGATATCTTGACCACCCATCTATATCATAAATCCTTTTGGAATACCTTCTAGCCTCTAGAAGGACCATCAAGAACCTCTCCTGGGATCTGATCTCTCTTGAGACCAGTTGGGATTTGTTTTATTCTCTGTAACAGGAAATTGGGAAATACAACTCTGCAGTGTTCCCTTGACATCAGACATTCTATCTTGTCTCATAGTTTTATGGGTTGTTTATGCTTCTTGAAGGGAGGCACCTGTGGTCCTTGCATTCCCTGGTGCCCAGCTTGGTGCCTTCCTAGGTGCTCTGGCAGCATCTGTTGAATGAACATGAGTAGCAGTGAGGAGAGGGAGAGCGGGTCTTGGTTCTTGGCATATACATAGCAGGATCCTCACTTCACATCATGGTGGGTTGTCCATCCATGGGAGTGGCCCAGGCGTGTTGGACCACCTGACCTGGGGAGGCAGGGTGACGTGGGAGAAGGGCTGCTGAAATGTTAAGAAATAGTCTAAAGACTCCTTTCTAAAGATAAGAGTTTATAATTATTATGGGATGCTGTGGCTGAATTAAACTTCATGTAAATGGCTCATCTGGTCAGCATGGTATTTGGTTGGCCTTACTCAAAACTTAAGAGCTGAAGGTAAGCATCTGGAGAATAACTGGATTTTGGTGGGATTGGCTGGGGCCCTAGATTAACTCTCAGTTCCTGAGTGTCTGGAAATGATGGGATGAGGGAAGGTAGGGTTTGTTCTAGACATCAAGAGGCTTTATGCCAGGATACTGCTTTGGCCCAGAAAGGGATAAAGGTGTGTACAAGTTGAGGCCGGCACAGGGCAGTGTGGGTAGCCTGCTTCACCCTTGTGGCTCTGGGTGTTAGAATAGACTGACAGCCTGTGGAGGTGGGGGAGGTTTGAATATGAATATTATGGGATGCCTGGCTGGAAAGGTATAGGGGTGGTGGCTGGAGATGAAGCATTATGGGATGTGACACTGGGCTGCGCTGGGAGTGTTAGAGTATGTCTGGTGGACCACGGGCTCCTTGACATTATTATGGGATATCAGGGTGTGGGTGGGGGAGTAAAATTATGGGATATCTTTCGAGCGTTTAGAGAAAGGGAGATTAGATGTCCATCTGTAGGGTGACAGTAAGGCTGCGGATCATTATGGGATATCTCTTTGACAGAGAAGAAGTGGTTATTATGGGCTGTGGAGTTAGAATGAATGTATGAAGGCTGAGGGTGGTGGTGTGAGGATCTAGACCCTAGCCTGCAGGGGCTGAGGGCAGCTCAGGCTAGGGGGTTGGTTATTATGGGATGTCAGTATAGAAAGTGGGAAACTGATTATTACGGGATGTGTGTGGGAGGAGGCCGAAGTGTCCGTTGTTGTAATGTGGTGGTGGGGGGGGAGTTTCTGACTATTATGGGATATCAAATTGGGGGTGGACGAAGAGTGGTTATTATGGGATGTCTGTGGGGGATGGGGATGAGTATTATGGGCTGTGAGGCTGAAGTGCTGGGAGGGGTGCTTATTATGGGATGGCCATGGGGAAGGAGAGGTGACGAATTATTATGGGATGTTAGCATTAGGGGCCAAGAGTGAAGAAGTTGGCAAAGGATGGCTATTATGGGATGTCTGAGGTGGGGAAAGGGTTAGTTGCAAAAGGTCTGCAATATTATGAGATGTCAACAGCTTTGGCATATAGGTGTATGGAGTGTGTGTGTGTGGGGGGGTGGTGGTGGGGGGTGTCCGTGTGTATTATGGGATGGCCAGGAGGTGGGTGGTTGCCCGGGTGACACGCGCGCGCGCGCTCGAAGGGGGCGTGGCCAACGGTTGCCTGAGCGACGAGGGGGCGGGGGTTGCCCGGGAGACCTAGGGAGGAGGGTGGCGGTAGTGGAGGGGGGGGTTGGAGTTGGTTGAGGTTATTATGGGCTGTCCGTGGGGGGGCGGGGCCTGTGCGGTGGGATTTCCCGGCCGGTGTTTCGGGCCCTTTAAGAGGCGACGCCGGAGCCGGAGCCATTTTCCCCCCTTCGGCCGCGGCGAGGAGGAGCCGGAGCGGGAGTGACACCGGGCCGGACCCAGCGCGACCTGCGGCGGCTCCGGGGTGAGGAGAGCACGGGGTTCCCAAAGAGACGCCTCTCTCAGCCCGACCAGCCCCCAAGCTCATCCCTCCACCCACCCCTTCCTCAGACGTCCCGGACTCGCGGACCGCCCCCTGCCCAGAGGAGCCGACCCTTCTTTTCCCTTGCCTGCAGGGCGCCCTGCCCCCCCACCCCCGCCCTAAGCCGGCCCGAGTCTTGCTCCCCGCGACTCCCACCTCGGGCTTGGTCTCCCACAATGCCCGGCGCCCGCCCCCTCGCCCTTTGCTCACTTGCCCCCCGGGACACGTGGCCCGGCCCCCTGCCCGGTGGGCGCTCCCTAGCCCCCCGCGTCCCAGCTTCCAGCCCCCTGGAGCGCCCGAGCCTCCACGCCCCCTCGGCCCCGCAGCTCCTCCGGAGAACCTGAGTTGTCCCAGAGGACAGCCTTTGGAGAGCTGCCCTGTCTGGGGACTGGCCCCTCCCCAGGCGCAGGGAGGCGCCCCCCCACCCCCAAGTGACCTTGTGTCCCCGAGCGCCTCGCCGCCTGCCGCCTCCCCCGGGCCCCCCCGCGCCGTGGCCACTCGGACCCCCCTCCCTCCCCGCCCCCCCGTCACACCCTGCTCGGTCCAGCCTGGTTTTTCCCCCTCCCCACGCCTGCACCAGCCTGCCCTCGGGGGCGTCGCTCCCGCTCATGCGGGGGGCTCCGGTTGGGGAGCCGGCTTCCGGGCTGCCCTCGAGGAGTGTGGAACTAAGTTCAGCCTGAGTGGCTCGGGTGCCCTGCTAGGGTGGCTGGGGTGGGGGGGCCGCTGGTGGTGGTGGGCGGAAAGAGCGGGTGGGTGTGGGGGAGGGGGACAGTGCGCGTCACTGACTGTTCTCTCTTTCTTCCCCCCCTCCCCCGCACAGTGACTCGGGCCAGTGTAGAGGGCCCCAGGCCGCAGGCAGGAGCAGCTGGGCCAATTCCCTGGCCGGGAGCGGAAGGGGATGGCGTCGGGCCTGGGCTCCCCGTCCCCCTGCTCGGCGGGCAGCGAGGAGGAAGATATGGATGCACTTTTGAACAACAGCCTGCCCCCACCCCACCCAGGTAACATCTTCCCCAAGGGCCCAGGGCAGGAAGGAGGCATTTGGGCCCTCCCTAGCGACTCTGGTGAGGCAGGGTTGAGTTTCTCTCTCTCTCTGTGCAGAGTCTGAGGTGGAGGGCATCCGAAGGGAGTGGTTCCCTTCTGCGGAGCTCTTGTGGGAGGGGGTGGAAGCCATGTGCCTCCTGGGCTCTGGGACCGAGATGCAAGCTTGCTGCACTGTCTTCAGGAATGCTATGCAATTCCCGGTTGAGGGAGCTCTCTGGGCTGGCCGACCTTACCTTGTGTGGGTCCATGGAGGAATGCAGGTGGCTGGGACCCCTGGAGGCGGGGTGGGGGTGGGGGGTGGGTGTTGAGAATTGCATGTTGGAGACCTGCAGGTCATCTGTGTTAGCAGGATCCTGTGGTTGCTGCTGTGGAAAGGAGAGAGGGAGTGCTGGTTACTCTCTATCTGATTATTTTTAGCTTCTGATCAGTTACCGGTTTTCTGTGCTGTCTCAACTGTGTGAAGTTTGAATTGCGCTCCTCAGCTGGGATGTGCAGCGCTTTTAGCCAGGCAGATTGCTGGAATGTTTCAAGTGGGGAAATGATGGGGGCTAGGGGTAGGATGTCACAGCCTGAAGGATATACTAGGGAGGGGCAAAAGAACAGAGGTGACACCCTGGGCACCCCCCCCCTTCCCATGGCAAGTGGACATAATAGAGGCTTTTTTTCCTAGAGGCTTCTCCCTCCCTGCAGGGAGCCTAGGGTTTGGGCTGGTGGCATGAAGTGTTTGTGTAGGTGTGTTGGGGGTTGTTCTGTCTGTGTTTGGGGGTGGCTCCTTGGACTGGCCAAACCCGTATGGTTATAATCACCCTGCCTGATTGGAGTAGCCCTTGTCTCTTCTCAAATGGTGATTGATGTCATGCATCTAAGTGGATGTCTCTTTCGCCTGTCTTTTAAAGAGCTCCTAGCTAAGTCACCTACTTGTTTCCTTGACCTTTTTTCGAGCTTTTTTTTTTTCCATGCCATTTTTTTATCCTCTCTGCTTATGTTTATTTTTCCTTTAATTGCAGAGCTTTCCGGTCCTGTTTTTTGTTTCCCATCAAACATATTTCACTTCTGCCTTGTCTCTCCTTAGCTCTAGCAGCAAGTTGAGGTGGTCTGGGAAAGATGTTTCTACATTTGGTGTCTTCTGAGTTTGGAAGTCTTCGTTTGAAACTGAGGCCACTTAGGAGAGGGGTCAGTGTTGTTACTGAGTCTTCGGTTGTTGGGATAAGAAACTTAGGCTTGAGTCTTATCACTGTGTAGGCCAAGGTGGCAAATTTCTGTGCTGTTGCCCAAGGTGGGGGTGGGGTGGTGGTATAGGTAATATGATCTGATCCTTTCTGTGAGGGGCCAGAGGAGTAGTAGTGCTATCCAGCCAATGTTGGTTCCACATCTTGGCTTCCCATTGGCCCCTTGGTCTGGGGCTGCCCCCGTGTTGATTGGGAGCTGTGCAGGCTCCCAGGGTGAACTCTGCCCCAAGCTGTAGCATGACCCAGTTTTTCCACTTGCCACACCCCATTCCTGCCCCTTTCCCAAATCTTTTATGTCTCAGCTACTTTGCCGCATGTTGTCTCAGCACATTATCTGCCTGAGAAGTTTGGGGGTCTTATGAGGATGGGTATCCCCTTCACCTGCGTGGGTTTGTCCTTATATCCAGCTTTTATGGAGGTAAGGGAGACGAGGAACCAAGAGCTGTAACTGATTAGTGAGGGGGACGACATGGGGATTGCTGGGGAGAAGCCTGAAGAAAATGATTCTTTCTGGTGAGATCCAGGCTGGTGTTCCATTCCCAAGGGAATGGGAGGGGCTTTCTTATGCCTGGCCTGATCCTGGGCTGAGTGGGGGGAGGCTGATGGTGCTTTGTCAAGCTTAATGTCTCATGTTCCCTAGTATCTGCCTTGCTCAGGAAGGGCGGAGCCAGAAGCATTTTAGGGCTAGTTCTGGGGTCAGGGGCGAAGAGCATGTGTAGGATTGAAGAAAGCATATTGTTGTCCAGCACTGTCCAGGTGCTGCTCCTTTTTTCTTGGTGTAGACATCACTCCCATCTGTTGGCCAGGTGGCTCCTACTAATCTGTGAGAGGTGGTTTAGGATCTATGGCTTGGACTCTTCGGGAGGTAGGTGGTGAGGAGGAAACTGAGTTGTAGAGACTTCTCGTGGGCTCCCGTTCCTCAAGGTAGATATTTTGGATATCAAAAATTTGAGAAGGTTGTATGCTCTGATCATAGCTCCACTGAGCCTTTGTTAAATCTTAGCTTTGATGATTGGAGAAATAATTACGATTGAGGGAGTAACCCAGTCCCTCTTGTATTACCCTTCATGTTTGTCTTGGGTTTCCTTGCCTAGGACATTAAGAGTGGCCTCTTGAGAACTGTGTCATCCCAGAATAGGTGTTAGGAGAAGTGGCATGTGGACCTGGGGCCAGGTAGGAATTTGGGAAGTCTTTGTGAGGGTAGTCTTTCCTCGGCTACCTCTCTCAACCCCACCCCCCTCCCCTGCTACTTCCTGTCCTATGTTGGCAGCTGGGTGCCCTGGGCTGGCTTCTGCGGTCAGGAGCCATTTTCCCTCTCCTCAGTGGGTGAGGCACTCCCTCCTTCTCTCCACTCCCTTCTCCACTCCCCCCCTCCCTGGGCGGGGGTGGCTTAGGAAGAAGGAGAGAGAGGAGGGAGGAGGGAGGTGGTGTGAATGTGTGTTAGTTACAAAGGAAGCTGCATCCTGGCCTTCTCCTCCCCCTCTGTGCCCCTTCCCACCTATCCCTGCCCAGGAGCTCTCAGTATTACCCCAGGCTTTGTGTGTGCTCCCAGCCAGGGGAGGAGGTGGAGCCAGATGGGAGGAGGATGGGGGGGTGGTGTGTGGAGGAGATGGTGACAGCTGGGCTGATTTGGGCCCCTGGGGAGAAGAGGCTACTGACCCAGGAGAAGCTGGGGAGGAACAGTGGAGCTGGAGATGGGGAAAGGAAATTATGTTTGGGAGTGGGTGTGATATTGGGCTGACAACTGAACCTGGGGCTTGAGGATTCTGGTGGTTTTAAGCAATGATGACCCAAAGTGGGTAGTGAAGGGTGTGGTTTCTGGGACCCCTGGACTGATAGCGTTCTGGGAATGTAGTGAAGGTGTATTCTCTCGTTTTTGCCTTATGGGTACGACCTTTCATTTTCATTCCCTGGTTTGTAGGATATTTGGTGGACAGTTGGAGGAGGGCTAGACCTGTTTCTCTTATTTGGTTAATTCTAAGCAGCTTGCTTCAGCTGCACTGGTGAACATATAGAGGATTCCTGTTAGGGATGAGGGAAAGGAGGCAGGGGTCTGGACAGCTGCCCGAGGTGGGCCTGATCTGGCCTGACAGGCCTATTTCGGGTATATACAGCTCTCTCTTTGTCTGTTTTTGTCCTGAGTATCAGCTTCCTTCTGTGGTGAGTATAGCAGTTCTCTTCAGTAGAATCTGGGACAAGAGGTGGGGGAATAGTCTAAAGCCTCTGGATTAGGCTCTAACCTTTTGCTATTGATCTTTTCTCTACTTGCCTCTTTCTGCCAAATATATGTAGAAAATGAAGAGGACCCAGAAGAGGATTTGTCAGAAGCAGAGACTCCAAAGCTCAAGAAGAAGAAAAAGCCTAAGAAACCTCGGGACCCTAAAATCCCTAAGAGCAAGCGCCAAAAAAAGGAGGTGAGTGGGTGACTGGATGTTTTGGGGAATAAGAAGAAGAGGGGAGAAGCTCTGATGAGAACGGTTGAGGGGCGGGGGGCATTTGTTTCTTCTTCTAGAGTGGTGGGCCCAGGTCCTGGGGATGAGCCTCAGGGCTGTCCTGAGGTCAGCATGTGTGTAGCATGTGTGTGTCTGTCTCCCTCTCCCTCTCCCCTTTCCCTGCTCCAGCGTATGCTCTTGTGCCGGCAGCTGGGGGACAGCTCTGGGGAGGGGCCGGAGTTTGTGGAGGAGGAGGAAGAGGTGGCTCTGCGCTCAGACAGTGAGGGCAGCGACTATACCCCTGGCAAGAAGAAGAAGAAGAAGCTTGGACCTAAGAAAGAAAAGAAGAGCAAATCCAAGCGGAAGGAAGAGGAGGAGGAGGATGACGATGACGATGATTCAAAGGTGCCTTGACCTCTGTCCTGTCCTCCATGCTTGCTGTCGACAGTCCTGTCCTTTGTCCCCCAGAGACTGCACTGCCCCTTCGAGTGTCTTCTCTCCCTGTTTGTAATGATTTTCTCTCCGCTCCCCTCCCCTGGGCTTGCAAGCCTTTGTCTCAGCTCAGGTTCCCTTTAGCAAGTGTGGGCACTAGGTGTCAGGTCCTTGACCTTGCTCTCTCTGCAGGAGCCTAAATCCTCTGCTCAGCTCCTGGAAGACTGGGGCATGGAAGACATTGACCATGTGTTCTCAGAGGAGGATTACCGCACCCTCACCAACTACAAGGCCTTCAGCCAGTTTGTCCGGTAAACAGGAGGGTCTTGGGCCCCGGGGAGGAGAGTGCTTGTATAATATCTTCTTGCTTCTCTTTCTCTCTCTTTTATTCTTAAACTTTTTCCTCTTTGTTCTTGTCCGTTTTTCCACCAGGCCTCTCATTGCTGCCAAAAACCCCAAGATTGCTGTCTCCAAGATGATGATGGTTTTGGGTGCAAAGTGGCGTGAGTTCAGCACCAACAATCCCTTCAAAGGCAGTTCTGGGGCTTCAGTGGCGGCGGCGGCGGCGGCGGCAGTGGCTGTGGTGGAGAGCATGGTGACGGCCACTGAAGTTGCCCCACCTCCTCCCCCTGTGGAGGTGCCTATCCGCAAGGCCAAGACCAAGGAGGGCAAAGGTGAAAGGGGACCCGTTGCGAGGCGGGATGGTGTGGGTGTGGGATGTTGAAGACAGAGGAAGCATGGGGATGCTGTTCTGTCAGCCTCCAGATAGAGGAGTGTGAGGGGGAAATGAATCTTGGATTTACGAGAGAAATTTGGGAAGCTGGGCACAGGGAAACCCGCTCAGGTGGAGAACATTGTATTATCTTCCCCATCTTCTGCCTTGTCGTGCATTTGGAATATATAATCTTACTTGTGCTCTTCTGATTTTAGGTCCCAATGCTCGGAGGAAGCCCAAGGGCAGCCCTCGTGTACCTGATGCCAAGAAGCCTAAACCCAAGAAAGTAGCTCCCCTGAAAATCAAGCTGGGAGGTTTTGGTTCTAAGCGTAAGAGATCCTCGGTGAGAGCCCAGCCTGCCCCTGTGGTGAGGGTGCCGTATGTAGTACGACGTTAACGTTATGTCCGGGTCTAGCCCTCACGGTAGGCACGTAAGGGGGGGGACTGTTGGCCCTAGAACACGGTGACTAGGCTTCTTACTTGAGCGTCCTTGCTGGGATTCTCGCACCCCTAGTAGAGCGATCCCTTCTCTAGCACCCTCCTTCCTGTTGGCTTCAAGCTCTAACCTTCCTTCTTCTTCTGCCAGAGCGAGGATGACGACTTGGACGTAGAGTCTGACTTCGACGATGCCAGTATCAATAGCTACTCCGTTTCTGACGGTTCCACCAGCCGCAGTAGCCGCAGCCGCAAGAAACTGCGAACGACCAAAAAGAAAAAGAAAGGTGTGTTTCTTTTTTGGGTCTGTGTGTGATGGGATGGGGTGGGGATGACTGGGGAAGAATCTCCCTAAGGAGATCGGGGTTGGGTTTATTTTAGGAGGGGTGGGGGGAGGTAGTTTTTTTCTAATAACTGGGCTTTCCCTCTTCCTTGCCCAGGCGAGGAGGAGGTGACTGCTGTGGATGGTTATGAGACAGACCACCAGGACTATTGCGAGGTGTGCCAGCAAGGCGGTGAGATCATCCTGTGTGATACCTGTCCCCGAGCTTACCACATGGTCTGCCTGGATCCGGATATGGAGAAGGCTCCGGAGGGCAAGTGGAGCTGCCCACACTGCGTGAGTACCTGGCCATTGTGGCCCTTTGGAACCCTCAAGAGGAAGGGTGGGGTGATAGAGATCTTTTGGGCCTGGGTGGTGTTGCTGGTGTGGACTTTGGGAAGCATTCAAAAGAATGTTGGGTGTGGTTCTGACTTGGGTGGGTGGGGGGTGGTAATAATCTGACTCTGTGGTCCTTTACTGAAGGAGAAGGAAGGCATCCAGTGGGAGGCTAAAGAGGACAATTCAGAGGGTGAGGAGATCCTGGAAGAGGTTGGGGGAGACCCAGAAGAGGAGGATGACCACCATATGGAATTCTGTCGTGTCTGTAAGGATGGTGGGGAGTTGCTCTGCTGTGACACCTGTCCTTCATCCTACCACATCCACTGCCTGAACCCCCCACTTCCAGAGATCCCTAATGGTGAATGGCTCTGTCCCCGTTGTACGGTGAGTGACTGACCCCAGCCGAGGTGGGAGGTGTGGGCAGTGTAGTCTAGCGGAAGGGTGTACCTCTTTTATGTGTAGGCTTTCGGGGGCTGGGGCGCAGGAGAGGTCACTGGAGAACTCTATCTTTAGCCCTGAGACAGGTTATTTTCCTTTTTCATGTAGTCTGGGGATAGCTTTGGGAAAATGTAGGATTAACTTTGAACAGAAGAGTTGATGCTTTGCCAGCTCTTTTAAGGGGTGTTCTTAAAGCAGTGTTCTTCTAGCCTAGGGCATCCATTCTGTCTTCACACCCAGCCTTGGGGTCTTGGTAGTTTAGAATGGCTAATAGGGTCACTTAATTGCTTTTCAGTTGCTTACGAGAGGAATTCTGGACTCTAGGTCTGGGGGTTTTCTGTGCTTTCCTTGTTCTGGGTTATTGTTGAAGTCTAGCTACTGGCTCTGTTAAACAGGTAGGAGTGATAGTGTCACTCAAATTCTGGATGAAGTCCAGAAGTGGAGAGGGAATTCTATTATTCTTTACCTAGAATGGTCCTTCTTGAAATGAGATTTTAAGAATTTTATTTATTTATTTATTTATTTAAGAGAGAGAGAGAGCACGAATGGGGGTGGGTGCGGAGGGGGAGAGGGAGAGGATCTCAAGCGGACTCCACACTGAGCCCCAATGCGGGGCTTGATCCCATGACCCCAAGACCGTGATCTGAGCTGAATCCAAGAGTCGGACTCCTAATGGACTAAGCTACCCAGGCACCTCTTGAAATGAGATTTTAATAATCCCTTGATAAGGTTGAGGCTATGGACTGTATCATTTCCTCTCCTCGGTAATGGTTTGTTGTTGAATCGTTTTTTTCTGTCAGTGTCCAGCTCTTAAGGGCAAAGTTCAGAAGATTCTAATCTGGAAATGGGGTCAGCCACCATCTCCCACACCAGTGCCTCGGCCTCCAGATGCTGATCCCAATACTCCCTCTCCCAAGCCCCTGGAGGGGCGGCCAGAGCGGCAGTTCTTTGTGAAATGGCAAGGCATGTCTTACTGGCACTGCTCCTGGGTGTCTGAACTGCAGGTAAACCTGGGATAGGCTAGAGATCTGGGGGCTGCAGTGAAGAGGGTCATGAGAAATGGCCTTGTGGCTGGAAGGAGCGGATGCCACCATGGTGGCTGATGTCTCTTCCTGCTTGCAGTTGGAGCTGCACTGTCAAGTGATGTTCCGAAACTATCAGCGGAAGAATGATATGGACGAACCACCTTCTGGGGACTTTGGTGGTGATGAAGAGAAGAGCCGGAAGCGCAAGAACAAAGACCCTAAATTTGCAGAGATGGAGGAACGCTTCTATCGCTATGGGATAAAACCTGAGTGGATGATGATCCACCGAATTCTCAACCACAGGTACCAGTGGAGCTGGGCCAGACTGGTGGTGGTCTTGGGCGTACTGGAGGCAGGCAGCATATCCATTGGGAGACTGCTGCCAAAGGGAGTAAGAAAATGGATGTCACCGGTGATTTAAACTTGGAAGAGATATGTCATTTTATTATTATTATCTGACTGAATCTTGGTATTTGAGCCATAGGAGAAAACTATAGATTAGATGTAATTTTAGGTCCAGAGACTGGTGTGGTAGAGATTCTAAATACGTGTGGCATCTGGCCTTCCTAGAAGTCTAGTTTGGAACGTACATTTTGGGCACTTTTTGAGAGTGAGAAGTGGCCTTCTGGCTGTGAGGATTTTTTTCTCCTTGACCTTTCAGTGTGGACAAGAAGGGCCACGTCCACTACTTGATCAAGTGGCGGGACTTGCCCTACGATCAGGCATCCTGGGAGAGTGAGGATGTGGAAATACAGGACTACGACCTGTTCAAGCAGAGCTATTGGAACCACAGGTGGGCAGCTTTGCTGAGGTGTGGAGTTGGTTCTTACCGGGAAAGACCTTGGGTAGCTGTGTGATGTCTGTCTTCTTTAGGGAGTTAATGAGGGGTGAGGAAGGACGACCAGGCAAGAAGCTCAAGAAGGTGAAGCTGAGGAAGTTGGAGAGGCCTCCTGAAACTCCTACAGTTGATGTGAGTTGGGGCAGAAGAAGGAGGGTACAATCTGTTGGGGGGGACGCTCCGTCTTGTGTGCTCCAGTCTCCGGATGGGGCCTTTAGTGCGGCTCTGCCAGTAGCAGCGTCAGAGCTAGACTGCTTGCCCACTGCTCCGCTCCTCTAGACGACAGAAATGCTAGCATCGTTTTCTCTTTGCATCATCAGAAAAGTAAAAACATAGGAGATGGTATTCTCTATGATTGAGAAAGTGTTACCTAGGGATGGGTCACACAACTAAGCTTTTATGAAACTTGTACTGGAACCTGGGTCTTCTGATTCTTAATTCATGGCTTATTTTTTCTGGGTTTCATTTGTATAATATAACATAAGGACTGTTAAGGTTAAAAAAATGACTCTAGGGATGTGGGGGTGGCTCAATCGGTTAAGCATCTACCTTTGGCTCAGGTCATGATCCTAGGGTCCTGGGATCCAGCCCCACATCGGGTTCCCTGCTCCCTGCTCAGCAGGGAACCTGCTTCTCCTTCTCCCTCTGCCATTCCCCCTGCTTGTACTCTCTGGCTCTCTCTGTCTGTCAAATAAATAAATAAAATCTTAAAAAAAAAAAAGAGGACTCTAGGAGGAACATAGGATTATTGACCTGGTGGATCTTGATTAGCAGAATTACTATATTGCTAGGGAGGCTATATGATGCTGTCTTCCGTCAGAGATCTGTAGGACCAAGATCTCAGTCGGTCTGATGGTTTAGTTGCCCTGCTTCCTGGAGGATCCTAAATCAAACGCAAAGTTACAGTAGCCGTTGAGGATCTTCTTCCCCACAGTTCTTTGTGGCTCTTGAGGATCTTCTTCCCCACAGTTCTTTGTGGCTCTTGAGGATCTAGTGAGGATGTGTGAGGAGCAAGCATCTGCTGTCTTATGCAAGGAAGGGAGTTCCTTGCCAGCTCTTGACTTCCTTCATTTCATCCTTCAGCCAACAGTGAAGTATGAGCGACAGCCAGAGTACCTGGATGCTACGGGTGGAACCCTGCACCCCTATCAGATGGAGGGCTTGAACTGGTTGCGCTTCTCCTGGGCTCAAGGCACCGACACCATCTTGGCTGATGAGATGGGCCTTGGGAAGACTGTCCAGACAGCAGTCTTCCTCTATTCTCTCTACAAGGAGGTAGGAACGCTGGGCTGTTAGTTGTTTTGTGTGTGGGTATTTTGTGTTTGTGGTTTTTTCACGCTCTTGAGGAGAGAGAAAAAGGAAGGAAAAAATTGGTCACAGAACTTGAAGAACATTGTTGAATGACAGTAAGATAGACACACATATACAGAGATGGATTGAAGGGATGGAGCCCTGGGTAGAATCATTGGTGGAATGATTGGTGCATAGAGCCTCAGTCTTAGGGGAACAAATACCCGTTGAGATAAGCAGAGTTGTGAGTGGAATTAGCACAGAAAGACTTACAGGATGGGGTCGGGTTCTAAACTCTCTGTAAAGGTGGGTGTGCTGTGGGAAGGAGTAGGCCAGGTGTTCTCCTGCGTAGACAAAGGTGAGGGTAGGAGTAGCAGCACACATGCCAGTCCTCAGCCGGCCTTGGGGGCAGTGGTAGAGGTAGAAATGGGTGCTGGGGCCCGCAGTCCTTACTCCGCCACTTCTCTTCTTTCTCCAAGGGTCATTCCAAAGGCCCCTTCCTAGTGAGTGCCCCTCTTTCTACCATCATCAACTGGGAGCGGGAGTTTGAAATGTGGGCTCCAGATATGTATGTGGTGACCTATGTGGGTGACAAAGACAGCCGTGCCATCATCCGAGAGAATGAGTTCTCCTTTGAAGACAATGCCATTCGTGGTGGCAAGAAAGCCTCTCGCATGAAGGTATCTCAGTGGGAGGGAGACCACCCTAGAGGGAGTTGTTGCTGCGGGCTTAGTCGGCTTCCTTCTGACTCTAGTCCCTGCGGTGAGGCAGAAGGATAACCGTTGGGAGGAGGGAAAACCCCATAAGTCCCTTGGGTTAACCTTCACTGGAGGGGTTGGACGTTAGTGACCAGGTTGCCTCTTTGTGCAGAAAGAGGCATCTGTGAAATTCCACGTGCTGCTGACATCCTATGAGTTGATTACCATTGACATGGCTATCTTGGGTTCCATTGATTGGGCCTGCCTCATTGTGGATGAAGCGCATCGGCTCAAGAACAATCAGTCAAAGGTGAGAGTGAAGGGAGGGAGGTTATTGCCTCCGGTTTGAGTTTTCTAGTACCACCTACTCCTTAAGGGGAGGAGGACCTGGGAGGAGAGGAAAGGGTCAAATAGTCTTTGCCTTCCCTCCTCACTTGAGATTCCTCTTGGTGGCCAGGCCTTAAAAGGGGGATGGAGATGGGGGGGGGGCGGGGTGGAGGCTTAACCATTGGGCAGTGAAACAGCTCAGGTTTGCAGACATCTCCCAGATTTCTCTTTTCATTGAATTTCACCTTCTCCATATGCTTCTCCAGTTCTTCCGAGTGTTAAATGGTTACTCACTCCAACACAAGCTGTTGCTGACCGGGACTCCATTACAAAACAATCTAGAAGAGTTGTTTCATCTGCTCAACTTTCTCACCCCCGAGAGGTTCCAGTAAGTGTGTGTTTCTCCATAATCAGCTGATAATTCTGCTTCTAATTCTTCCTGTTGCCCATTTCCTATATCGCTTTCCTTTCTCTTTCTGAAGCAACTTGGAAGGCTTCTTGGAGGAGTTTGCTGACATTGCCAAGGAGGACCAGATTAAAAAACTGCATGACATGCTGGGCCCTCATATGTTGCGGCGGCTCAAAGCTGATGTGTTCAAGAATATGCCATCCAAGACAGAACTGATTGTGCGCGTGGAGCTGAGCCCTATGCAGAAGTGAGTCAGAAGGGACAGAAGCATTGACTCCATTTTGTCCAAGTAGTTAGATACCTACTACTCTGCAGTGTTTCTGATTCCTTCCTGTACTCTGCTGCCAGGCATCTGGTGACGGGAGCAAGCGAGATCACACAGAAACCTCATGCCCTAGTTCTTATGTAGTTAAATACCTCCCTTCACGTGATGGTGCTGGTGGTGCTGCCTGTTAGGTTTCCAGCCATTAGGTCCTAAAGTGAGATGTGTTGGAAGGAAGATCTCAGACCTTGGGACTGTGTCATGAGTCATATAAAGGTTAAGAGTCCTCTAAAGGCTCTCGAGTCTGACTTCTCTCTCCATCTTGTCCACGTAGGAAATACTACAAGTACATTCTTACTCGAAATTTTGAAGCACTCAATGCTCGAGGTGGTGGCAACCAGGTCTCTCTGCTAAATGTGGTGATGGATCTGAAGAAGTGCTGCAACCACCCATACCTCTTCCCTGTGGCTGCGATGGTACGCCCTGTCTCCTCTCAGCCCCCGCTGCGCTGGAGTTGCTCCATTTGGCTCAGTGTTTGTTTCTTTTTGGCTTCTTTCCTCAGGAAGCCCCTAAGATGCCTAATGGCATGTATGATGGCAGTGCCCTCATCCGAGCATCAGGGAAATTATTGCTGCTTCAGAAGATGCTCAAGAACCTTAAGGAGGGTGGGCACCGTGTACTCATCTTCTCTCAGGTATTGTGTGGGCTGGGCTGGGCTGGGAGCTTGAGGAGAAAGCAGTAGACCGCCCTCAGCGACGCGAGGAAAGCAACTGTCATCTGACTCCCCCTTCACTGAACTGTGCTCCTTTTCCAGATGACCAAAATGCTGGACCTGTTGGAGGATTTCTTGGAACATGAAGGTTATAAGTATGAACGTATCGACGGTGGGATCACTGGGAACATGCGGCAAGAGGCCATTGACCGCTTCAATGGTAAGTGGGAGGGAGTGGTTTCAGTCCATGCATTCTCATTTCCTCATGTCTTTGTATGGACCACTTGTTCTTTTTTTTTTTTTTTTTTAAGATTTTTTATTTATTCATTTGACGGAGAAAGACACAGCGAGAGAGAGAACACAAGCAGGGGGAGTGGGAGAGGGAGAAGCAGGCTTCCCGCCGAGCAGGGAGCCTTATGCGGGGTTTGATCCCAGGACCCCAGGATCACGACCTGAGCCGAAGGCAGACGCTTAACGACTGAGCCACCCAGGCGCCCCTGGATCACTTGTTTTTGTCTGTCTGCTTTTCTGTATGGTTCTTTAGGGTTTTTGTCAATTGTGATATGGAAGAATAAAGCTTTTGAATGCCTTGATTGAAAGGATGTTTTGGACTATTCCTGGCAGATTTTTTTTTTTCCGTTTGGAGTCTTCATTCTTTTTGCCACACGAAGAGCATTTTATTTAACCCTCTTCGTTGTATCTTGAGTCCCAGAGAGGGACCAAGACTTTACCAAGCTCAGTTCGCAAATATGTGGCATACCTGTCTCCGGAGCTGCCACTCCTCCCATTCTTCCCCCTCCTTCTTATTTCTGATTTCATTAAGTTAGTTTTTAGAAAGTTTATTTATTAATTTCTTTATTAATCTCTACACCCACCGTAGGGCTCGAACTCATGACCCCGAGATCAAGAGTTGCACGCTCTTCCGACTGAGCCAGCCAGGCACCCCCTCATTTTTTATTTTAAAATAATTTTGGGAGTGCCTGGGTGGCTCAGTCGTTAGGCGTCTGCCTTTGGCTCAGGTCGTGATCCCGGGGTCCTGGGATCGAGCCCCGCATCGGGCTCCTTGCTCAGCGGGAAGCCTGCTTCTCCCTCTCTTACTCCCCTTGCTTGTGTTCCCTCTCTTGCTTTGTCTCTCTCTGTCAAATAAATAAACAAAATCTTTAAAAAATAAAAAAAAAAAATAATTTTGGACTTAAAAGTAGGAAAAAATAATACAGAGTTTATATATATTCTTCACTTAGCTTCTCTCAATAATAACCGCTTACGTGATCACAGTATAACTGTCAAAAGCAGGAAGTGATGATTGATGGCATACTAGTAACTAAACTGTAGATCTTAATTGAACGTTACCAGTTTTCCTCCTAATGTCCTTTTCCTATTTCAGGGTCCAATACCAGATCCCCCATTGCATTTGGTTGTTGTGTCTCTTTCCTATCTGTGACAGTTCTTCATTCTTTCCTTTGCTTTCATGCCATTGATACTTGTGAGGATCACTGGTTAGTTATTTTATAGAATGTCTCTTTTTTTTTTTTTTTTTTAAAGATTTTATTTATTTGACAGAGAGAGACCGCGAGAGGGAACACAAGCAGGGGGAGTGGGAGAGGGAGAAGCAGGCTTCCTGTGGAGCAGGGAGCCCGTTGTAGGGCTCAATCCCAGGACTCTGGGATCATGACCTGAGCTGAAGGCAGACGCTTAACGACTGAGCCACCCAGGCGCCCCTAGAATATCTTAAGTTTGGGTTTGTCCGGTGTTTTCTTACAGCAGGTTGAGCTTAGTAGACATTTTGGGCAAGAATGCCATAGAAGCAGTGCTGTATTCTTTTCATTGCATCGTATCAGGGGGAGGACAAGATGTTGGTAATGTCCCATTACTGGGGATGTTAACTTTGATCACTCAGTTCAGGTGGTATCTGCTTAGTTTCTTGACGGTAAACTAATTTTTTTTCCCATTAGAATTGATACTGATAAATGTCTTTTTTTTTTTTTTCAAATTTGAAGTATAGTTGACACAAGAGTGTTACATTGGTGTCAGCTGTGCAAGGTAGTGATTGGACAACTGTGAGTTAGGCTCACCATGAGTGTAGCTGCCTTCTGTTGTGATACGCTATTACAGTATCACTGAGTGTATTCTCTGTGTCTGCCTTTCACCCCCATGACTTACCCATTCCATAACTGGATGAGGGAGGTATTCGAGACTATGGTCATGCACCTTTTCTCTTTAAACTTGCACATTGATTTCAGCATCCATCTGTGGACCTTGCTTACAGTGATTACTACCATGGTGTTTGCCTGATGATGTTTTGTATTTTTAACATGCCTTCTACATTTATTAATTGGAATTCAGGAGACACTTTTCTTTTTTTTTAAAGATTTTATTTATTTATTTGACAGAGAGACACAGCAAAAGAGGGAACACAAGCAGGGGGGTGGGAGAGGGAGAAGCAGGCTTCCTGTGGAGCAGGGAGCCCGATGGGGGGCTTGATCCCAGGACCCTGGGATCATGACCTGAGCCGAAGGCAGACGCTTAACAACTGAGCCACCCAGGCGCCCCTTAATGTAAGATTTTTGATCATTAATAAATGCTAGAAATCTATCTGATGCACTTTCATATCTATTGGGACAATCAGAATTTTTTTTTAACCTGTTAATGTGGCTCATTACATGGATTTTTTTAAAAAAGATTTTATTATTTGACAGAGACACAGTGAGAGAGGGAACACAAGCAGGGGGAGTGGGAGAGGGAGAAGCAGGCTTCCCACTGAGCGGGGAGCCCGAGGTGGGCTGATCCCAGGGTCCTGGGATCACGACCCCAGCCAAAGGCAGACGCTTAACGACTGAGCTACCCAGGCGCCCCTCAGGAGACACTTCTAATGGTGTTTTGGTTCCTTTCTTAGCACCGGGTGCTCAACAGTTCTGCTTCTTGCTTTCCACTCGAGCCGGAGGTCTTGGAATCAATCTGGCCACTGCAGACACAGTTATTATCTATGACTCTGACTGGAACCCCCATAATGACATCCAGGTGAGCAGAGGTAGCGGCCTTTGTATACAGTAATTCACTGGTAATGCAAGTGTTCTCTGTGAAGACTCCACCATCTGGAATTAGTTGTTTCAGGGGCAAACATTAGATTCTTTTTATGTCTTTTACCTTATTGTGAGCCAGAGAGTTTGGGTTAGCTGTGGTCTTATTTGGAGTAACATGATGGAGGGTGGGGTCTGGGGCGGGGGGTGAGTTTTAGAGTTTCATGTGAAAGCAAGCTGCCTCGTGCTGGATTTAGCTTATTATGTGGATGTCAGGGCAAGAGCAGAAGCCGGAAAATATGGTTACTTCAGTTTCTGACTTTGTTTTGTGCCCAACTTCAGGCTTTTAGCAGAGCTCACCGTATTGGGCAGAATAAGAAGGTGATGATATATCGGTTTGTGACCCGTGCGTCAGTGGAGGAGCGCATCACGCAGGTGGCAAAGAAGAAGATGATGCTGACGCATCTCGTGGTTCGGCCCGGGCTGGGCTCCAAGACTGGATCCATGTCCAAACAGGAGCTTGATGACATCCTCAAGTTTGGCACTGAGGAACTATTTAAGGATGAAGCCACAGACGGAGGTAAGCTAGCAGGAAAACTTGTTTTGGTGTGGGGTTTGGCCTCTCGAAAGGATATATTTGATACTTAGGGTCCTGAGACTTGGCCCTAGGGTCCTGTGGGATTTTTTTTACCACTGCAGCTGCTGAAGCTGACTTTGAGGGTGTGGACCTCTGATTCTTTATAGGAGGAGACAACAAAGAGGGAGAAGATAGCAGTGTTATCCACTATGATGACAAGGCCATTGAGCGACTTCTGGACCGTAATCAGGATGAGACAGAAGACACAGAATTGCAGGGCATGAATGAGTATTTGAGCTCGTTCAAAGTGGCCCAGTACGTGGTGCGGGAAGAAGAGATGGGGGTGAGTATGAGTCCAAGGCAATGCTGTGCTTGGTGATTGGTCTGGAAATTGTTATTGAGACCAGGATGGTATTTGAGACAAGAGGAAAACATCTGTAGGTAAGTCAGTAAGTACATTGATGAATTGATCTATCTATTCCTTTGGAAATAAATACTGTCACATATGGGCAGTCATGCTCTCATTTTTGCTGTGGCTGTCAGGAAACTCACAGCCAAATTTCACACTGAAAACTTTTACGTATATTAGCTCTTCCTTATCAGAATCTCATTTTCACTTACGTATTTTATTAACCCTACAAATAAACTTCTGATTGCTATCTCAAGTCTCTGGAGAAAAGGCAAGAGGGGCGCCTGGGTGGCTCAGTTGGTTAAGCGACTGCCTTCGGCTCAGGTCATGATCCTGGAGTCCTGGGATCGAGTCCCACATCGGGCTCCCTGCTCGGCAGGGAGTCTGCTTCTCCCTCTGACCCTCTCATGCTCTCTCTATCTCATTCTGTCTCTCAAATAAATAAATAATAAAATCTTAAAAAAAAAAAAAAGAAAAGGCAAGAGATGAGATACATATCTAAGCAGCCTACTTCTCTGTACTTTTTAAAACATTAGAATTGTTTTCCCTTTTTCTCTTCCCTTCCTTTTCTGGGTCTTTTTTACCAAAAACAAAAAATGTAAAACTGATAAATGTGTGGCTTCTTTAATAATTTTTCCCCCTAGAAGTGAAGTATAAAATAAAAAAAACAAAATTACTTTCTCTTCTGGTCCCCCCTTTAGACCACCCAACTCAGTGTTCTTTGAATTGACATAGATTTCTGGTAGTCTTTCCCATCTTTTCTCACCCTTCTCACTCAAAACCATCCCCCTTGCTATGTTTTTCTCATATATACCCATTATCTCTGTTCTCCTCGGGAGGTGGTGCTGCCAGCCTCGGTTGTGTGTAACTGTGGCTGAAAATTCTGACCTCGGTCTGTGGACCAGTGGTATTCAATCACAGCAGCCCTCCTGTAAGGTGCTCCGGGTTTCTGTCAGGGCAGTGGCTGCATGGGGGTGATTGGCTGGGGCAGCACATGCTGAGTGTTGGGGAAGGGCGGGGGGTCCTCCCATTGATAACCTCTGCTCTCAGCTACTCAGGTATACAGGTGGCCCTCTCTCATAAGTAACTGTAGCTGCTGTTTACCTTTTATAAATCATATTTTTTGAATAAAGAGTGATTTACTGGTCAAGATTCAAAAGATACAAGGTATCTCTTTTCCATCTAGTTCCCTCCCTGGAGATAACTGATGTTTTCAGTTTCTTGTATATTTTTCTAAAGGTATTTTATGTGCATACAAGTTACATGTATATCTATCCATATATATGCACATGTGCCTGTGCTCACATACACGCACAAACACTTTTTTCCCTTTTCCTTTTTTTTTGAGAGAGAGTACACGAGCACAAAGCAGGGCAGGGGGGGAGGGAGAGAGAGAGAAAATCCTAAGCAGGCGCAGCATGGAGCCCGACATGGGGCTCGATCTCACAACCCTGAAATCTTGACCTGAGCCGAAATCAAGAGTTAGTTGCTTGGGTGCTTAACCAACTGAGCCACCCAGGCGCCCCTCCCTTTTTCTTTTAAACACAAAGTAGTTTGTTATGCGTAATGTTCTGTACCTTGCTTTTGTCCACTTAATAAATCTTAAGAGATTTAGGGGTATCTGTGTGGCTTAGTTGGTTAAGCATCTGACTCTTGATGTTGCCTCAGGTTATGATCTCAGGGTTGTGGGATCGAGCCCCGCCCCCCAGCCAGGCTCTGAGCTCAGTGGGGAGTCTGTTGGGTTTCTCTCTCCCTCCCTCTCTGCCCCTGTTCCCCCCTCTGCTCGCACTCTCTTTCAATAAATAAAATCTTTTAAAAATAAATAAGTAAGGGGTTCTTGGGTGGCTCATGTGGTTAGGCGTCTGCCTTTGGCTCAGGTCATGATCCCAGGGTCCTGGGATCGAGCCCCTCATTGGGATGCCTGCTCAGTGGGGAGTCTGCTTCTCCCTCTCCCCTCTCTCCCTCTGCCACTACCCTCTGCTTCTGCTCTCTCTCTCTCTCTCTCTCAAGTAAGTAAATAAAATCTTTAAATCCATCAGTCAATCAATCAATCTTGGAGATTTAGTCCAAACTGGTACATAAAGACCTCCCCTCCTTTTTTTTCAAATTTTTAAAAAAGATTTTATTTTTTAAAAAGATTTTATTTATTTATTTGACAGAGGGAAGCACAGTGAGAGAGGGAACACAAGCAGGGGGAGTGGGAGAGGGAGAAGCAGGCTTCCCGCTGAGCAGGGAGCCCGATGGGGGGCTTGATCCCAGGACCCTGGGATCATGACCTGAGCCGAAGGGAGAAGCTTGATGACTGAGCCACCCAGGCGCCCCAAAAAAGATTTTATTTTTTTATTTTTATTTTTATTTTTTTTAAAGATTTTATTTATTTGACAGAGAGAGAGACACAGTGAGAGAGGGAACACAAGCAGGGGGAGTGGGAGAGGGAGAAGCAGGCTTCCCGCTGAGCAGGGAGCCAGATGCGGGGCTCGACCCCAGGACTCTGGGATCATGACCTGAGCCGAAGGCAGACGCTTAATGACTGAGCCACGCAGGTGCCCCAAAAAAGATTTTATTTTTAAAAAAATTTTATTTGAGAGAGAGAGCGAGTGAGAGGGTGAGAGAGAGAAAGAGCACAAGCAGAGGGGGAGCTTCGGAGGGAGAAGGAGAAGCAGACTCCCTGCTGAGCAGGGAGCCCGATGGAGGGCTTGATCCCAGGACCCTTAGATCATGACCTGAGCCGAAGGCAGATGCCTAACGGACTGAGCCACCCAGACGCCCCCTAAAGATTTTATTTTTTTAAGTTATCTCTACACCCACTGTGGAGCTCAAACTTACAACCTCGAGATCAAGAGTTGCATGCTCTATTGATTGAGCCAGCCCAGGCTCCCCTTCCCTTTTTTCTTGCTGCATAATATATCCTTGTTTGGAAGTACTGTAGCTTATTTATTTTTTAAGATTGAGTTAATAACTGACAGACAACATTAATGTTAGTTTTAGGTATACAACAAATTGATTCAATATTTGTATATTTTGTGAAATGATTACCATGATAAGTCTGGTCAACAACTGTCACCATGCATACTTAATACAGTTTTTTTCTTGTGATGAGAACTTTTAAGATCTACTTTGAGGGCACCTGGGTGGCTCAATTGGTTAAGCGTCTGCCTTTGGCTCAGGTCATGATCTTGGTCCTGGGATCAAGTCCCACATCGGGCTCCCTGTTCAGTGGGGAGCCTACTTCTCCCTCTGCTCATGTGCGTGCGTTCTCTCTCTCTCAAATAAACAACAACAACAAAAACTACTTTGAGTAACTTTCCAGTATGTAATACAGTGTTATTAACTGTAGTCACCAGGCTGTGCATTGCATCCCCAGGACTTGTTTATAACTGGAAGTTTGTACCTTTTGACCCTCTTCACCCATTTTGCCCACTCCCCACCACCAGGAATTTGTTCGGTTAGTTCCATAATGATGGACATTTAGGTTGTTTCTGTTACTATGCTGTTAGTAGTGGTTTAGTTCTAATGTGAGGGATTTGGAATCAATTACTGGTCCTGAAGTGTTTGAAAAAAATATAAAAATTTCAGAGGAGCATAAACATTACTGGGACATAGGAGGATATATATGTATAATTTGTTTGGGTTTTTTGTTTTGTTTTTTGCACATAGTTGGCAAACTTTTATGAAGTAATGAACAGAAGAGCTTATGGCCCTTCTACTTTATGTCTTAAGAAATCTTTTGCAGCATTTCAGAAGCCCTTACGTTCTGCCTTGCTATCTAACCTCTCTTTTCTACATTTTGCTGTCTCCCAACGGTATAGGTGTCAGTCAAAGGGGTTAGAAGAAAGCATACTGTCTCTTCATCCTTTTGTGATAACAGTGTCATCCCATGTTTTTCTTTAGTTATGTTGACTGCTAATCTATATGTAATTATGAGGACCCATGTCCTGTCAATTAAATTTCTTTTTAAGTTCTTAGGTCCAAGCAGGCACACTAAGTATGTCAGAGTCCAGTCCTGAAAAGGAGCTAGCAGAATGGGAACTGAGGACCAGGGGTAGCTGGTGGTGCTGACTTCAGCACCCCTGAGTCCTGGCCCTCCCTCTGTCCCAGGAGGAAGAGGAGGTAGAACGAGAAATCATAAAACAGGAAGAAAGTGTGGATCCTGACTACTGGGAGAAATTGCTGCGGCACCATTATGAGCAGCAGCAAGAAGATCTAGCCCGAAATCTGGGCAAAGGAAAAAGAATCCGTAAACAGGTCAACTACAATGATGGCTCCCAGGAGGACCGAGGTGTGTGTGGCCGGCCCCGCCCCCCACCCATGGGCCGTTCCACTAGAGCAGTGGGCCCCGCTCATCTGCCCTCTCTCCCTCCAGATTGGCAGGACGACCAGTCCGACAACCAGTCCGATTATTCAGTGGCCTCAGAGGAAGGTGATGAAGACTTTGATGAACGCTCAGAAGGTGAGAGCTATGCCTTTCTGCTAGCTTTTTAAATATCGCTTTGATTAACACCCCTACCAGTGTCACTCATGTATTCTTCTCTTCTTACAGCTCCCCGCAGGCCCAGTCGTAAGGGCCTGCGGAATGATAAAGATAAGCCATTGCCTCCTCTGTTGGCCCGTGTTGGTGGGAATATTGAAGTAAGTGTCATATAAGTCTAAGGAGGGGGTGGGTGAGTGCTAGATATTTGGTCTTTAATGGAGTAAGGCCTGCTCCCTCTCACCTAGGCTCCTTCTTTCTCTAGGTACTTGGCTTTAATGCTCGTCAGCGAAAAGCCTTTCTTAATGCAATTATGCGATATGGGATGCCACCTCAGGATGCTTTTACCACCCAGTGGCTTGTGAGAGATCTGCGAGGCAAATCAGAGAAAGAGTTCAAGTAAGTTGAGAGCTGGAATGACTGATGTAGAGCAAGAGCTTTTATTTATTTTTTTATTCTTTTTATTTTTTTGAGATTTTATTTATTTGAGAGACAGAGATAACGACAGAGATAGTGAGAGAGAGCAAGGAGCCTGATGCGGGACTCAGCGGGGCTCAATCCCAGGACCCTGGGATCATGACCTGAACTGAAGGCAGACGCTTAACTGACTGAGCTACCCAGGCCCCCCAAGCAAGAGCTTTTGATCTGTGGTCATTCCACGGTACTAGTCCAGGCTGTGCAGAAATTGGCAGTTTCTCTGTTGAAGTTGGCAGGTGTAGCTGTTAGTAATAGGGTTCTTTGTGTTCCTAGCTTCCCTGGAGGAGAACCCAGGGCGTGGTGTGGGGTCTGGAGAACTGGCCTTCAGTGTGATGGCAGGCTTTATGTCAAGATGGAGCCAGAGTTATTGTCTAGGATAAGTGGGAAAGATCTCATCTAGGAGTTGGCCTTATTGCTGTTTAACTCATTTCTCACTTCTTTACTACAGGGCTTATGTATCTCTTTTCATGCGACATTTATGTGAGCCAGGAGCAGATGGGGCTGAGACCTTTGCTGATGGTGTCCCCCGAGAAGGCCTGTCTCGCCAGCATGTCCTTACTAGGATTGGTGTCATGTCCTTGATTCGAAAGAAGGTGAGCCCCTCTGCATTGTTCAGAGTTTCTAGGGGAAACTAGAGGGCCAACAGGAAAGGAGCCTAGAGCTGGAATTGGATCTTCACTTTCTTGTCCCATTGCTACAGGTTCAGGAGTTTGAACATGTTAATGGGCGCTGGAGCATGCCTGAACTTGCTGAAGTAGAAGAAAACAAGAAAATGTCTCAGCCAGGGTCACCTTCCCCAAAGACTCCTACACCCTCCACTCCAGGGGACACACAACCCAATACCCCTGCACCTGCCCCACCTGCTGGTAAGTCTGCCTGTACTGTCCTTTTCTGTCCTTGCCAGTGCTTTTTCTGCTCTCTTGTGCTCAGCTCTGACAGGGGAGTCTGGCAGGACACACAGCAATCTCCCTCTCAGTTTAGGAGAGCCGTCCTAAGAATAGGGCTGGCTCTTAAAGGCACGAGAGGACAATTAAAGATGAGACCAACTGAGAAGGCGTGACCTTCTCTTTGATCTCGAACCTTCTTCCTAATTAATTGACTTCTATTGATCTGCAGACGATGGGATAAAAATAGAGGAGAATAGCCTTAAAGAGGAAGAGAGTGCAGAAGGAGAAAAGGAGGTTAAATCTGCAGCCCCAGAGGCCACTGTTGAGGTAAGAGCTGGGGGGGTGAGTGGATGCCATACCGAAGATAAATGGATAAGCCCACTCATCCTTTCGGTTGCTGGTCTATCTGCCTCAGCTTCTGTATTTTTTCCTTTGAAGTGTACACAAGCCCCTGCCCCTGCCTCAGAGGACGAAAAAGTCCTTGTTGAACCTCCCGAGGGAGAGGAGAAAGTGGAAAAGGCAGAGGTGAAGGAGAGAACAGAGGAACCGATGGAGACAGAGCCCAAAGGTATCCACATTTTCAAGTTACTACATCCAGATCCCTGTGAAGCTCTTGGACTTCTAGCTGGGCTAAGGACATATCAGGAGGAAGGGACACACTGGAGAATCCCGCACCCTTGATTTTAACTTGAGGGTTTTTAACCCCTTAAGACATCTTTTATGACATTAATCATTGATGTAGGGTTAAGACTGTTCTGGTTGGCTATGGTGTGGGACAGAGGAGAACATCCTTCTTTTTCTCCTTTTTTTTTTTTTTTAAAGATTTTATTTTTAAGTAACCTCTGTACCCATCGTGGGGCTCGAACTCACAACCCCAAGATCAAGAGTTGCATGCTCTGTATCAACTGAGCCAGCCAGACACCCCAGAACCTTCTTCTTTATACACTTTCAATGCCATCTGTTCCCCCCCAGGTGTTGCTGACGTGGAGAAGGTAGAGGAGAAGTCAGCAGTAGATCTGACCCCCATTGTGGTAGAGGACAAAGGTGAGTGTTTGGAGAAAGCTGATTGTGATTGTAAAGGACTCTAAAACTATATGCAAGGGCTTTATCTCTGGGACACTCTGCTGGCTTCTCCCCATCCACACCCAGATAGTTACTTTATCCCAAGCTAAAAGACTTCATCTGTCCCTGCATATGATTGTTATGGGCCAGTGGCACCTTTTTCCAGCTTTGAGAAATACCTGTGTGGAGAAAGGGTGGAGGTGGCTGGATACTTAGAGCATAGAATGCTGTGGGTAAGGGCCAAGGTGCTATGCTTCTGCCTGGAGCTGACATTTTTTTTTCCTGCATGTCCTATAGAAGAGAAGAAAGAAGAAGAAGAGAAAAAGGAGGTGATGCTTCAGAATGGAGAGACCCCCAAGGACCTGAATGATGAGAAGCAGAAAAAAAATATTAAACAGCGTTTCATGTTCAACATCGCGGATGGTGGTTTTACCGGTATGACAATGAGGGACCAACTGGGGTTAGAAGGATCTGAAGTGAAATTAGGGTTCTTGTCAGAAGCGAGGGTACAAAGACTTCACCTCTACCAGATGAGGGACTGCCAAGTTGATTGCACCTTCCTCTGCCTCTGTTGGAAAGCCAGAGGTGTACTCCTAAGATGGCATCTGTGGGGGCAGGAATAAATAGCTTTTTGCATTCTTACAGATATTTGCCTTTCTTTTTCTCGTCAACCTTCCCCAAATTCCTCTTCAGAGTTGCACTCCCTTTGGCAGAATGAGGAGCGGGCAGCCACTGTCACCAAGAAGACTTACGAGATCTGGCATCGGCGGCATGACTACTGGCTGCTGGCTGGCATCATAAAGTATCCTTTGCCTGAGTCTAGGCTGAGGTTCTCGGTGAAGGGTTCTAAAGGTCTCACTGTGTGAGGTTCCTACTTTTCCTTGTTTTGTTTTTCCTGAACAGTTTTCCAAAAGCCATGGCTATGCCCGGTGGCAGGACATCCAGAATGACCCACGCTATGCCATCCTCAATGAACCTTTCAAGGGTGAAATGAATCGTGGCAATTTCTTAGAGATCAAGAATAAATTTCTAGCCCGAAGGTTCAAGGTGAGCAGGATGAGGAGGAATATGGTGTTGAAGTGACAGTCTTTGAAATGCAGAAGGGACTAGAGAGGAGGGAGTCTGGTCGTGCAGACGTACTGTCTAGTATATTCTCCAGTGTACTTGGCTTAACTCTTTGTATTCTGTGAAAGGTTGTGCTCCCAAGTATCTTAAATACTAGAAATCAAGACTTAACAGGGGCGCCTGGCTGGCTCAGTCTGGAGAACATGCGACCCTTGATCTCAGGGTTGTGAGTTTGAGCCCCGTGTTGGGGGTAGAGATTACGTAAATAAATAAAAAAAAAATTAAAAAGAAATCAAGACATACAGACTTGAAAATTAACCAGCTCTTCAAGTCGGAAGATGACCATGCCTGATAAATGACACAGATGAAGGGGTACCTGGCTGGCTCAGTAAAGCATGTGACTCTTGATCTCAGGGTTGTGAGTTCGAGCCCCACATTGGGCATGGAGCCTACTTAAAAATAAATAAATGAAAACTAATAAATGACACAGACATGCAGTGGATGTGTCAGGGGACCACTGTAGGTTAGAGTATTCAGGAAAGATACAGAGGTGGGATTAAATTGGACTTCTGAAGAGGGAGGGCTGTCAGTGGGTTTGAGAGCCCCTGTGTGGATAAGGGGTAGGGTGGTTGCAAAGAGGAAATGCAAAGGTAGAGTTCATTCTCAGAATCGCTAGGGTTAGTAAACCCAGGACTGAGGGGAGTCTCAGTCTGGAATTCAGCAAATGTATGTTGAGGGCAACTGTGTGCAGACCATCAAAATGGGATACCACGAAGACAAGACATGTGAGTTTTAAACTGAGTATCATTGGGGGGATAAGAAATGTACACTAGTGAACCTTTAAACATCATGTGCCAAGCAATGGGGAGTAGCACGAGGATACAAAGACAAATAAGGCATGGTGCCTGTTCTCAAGGAGCTTTTGGTTTAAGGTAGAGGCAAATGTGTGATCAAATGAATGCCACTCTGTGTATTGGGAGAGATCATACGGAAGTTCTCCGGGGGAATTTGGGGAGCCCAGAGAGAGCTCCTGGACGGCTTCGTGGAGAAGATGGTATTGGAATGAAGTTTTGATGAATGTCCTAGAGATAGCTGGATAGAAGCGGAAGGTTGTTTGAACCAACGGGATTAAGGAGGGCAAAGGCCTAGGGGCAGCAGAGCTTATGGTGTTTGGAGGCAGCAAGTAGCCCAGTTGAGCTGTAGAAAACATTTGTGTTGGGTGATAGTGGGAGGTAGATTAGAGAGTGAGGTAAGGGCTAGAGGTTAGTAGGTGGGTTTTTGGCACCAGATAAGAGTTTGGACTTTACCCTATAGTTAACAGGCAGCCATTGAAGGTTCATGAAGAGTTTTAATAGGACAGGAGAAATGGAAACCGAACACTCATGAGATTATAGAACTGTCCGGTGGTCAGGAGGTAGTAAGGGCTGGGCTGTGATGCTGGTTGTAGAAAATGAAAAGGATAAGGTAAAGGAGACAAGAGACCAAATAATTGATAGGATTTACTGCTTTATTGTAGAGCCAGTAAGTCTGTTCTGTTAAAGGGCCCGATAATAACTATTTCAGGCCCTGTGGGACACACATGTTGCAAATACTCTGTCATAGTGTGCAAGCAGCCACAGGTTCTAAACGAAGAAGTATGAATGTGTTCCAATAAAACTTTATTTGTTGATAGGAAAATTTGAACATCATATATTTTTTATAAAGTGTCACAAACTATTTTGATTTTTTTCCAACCATTTAAAAATGTAAAAATACCATTCTTAGCTCTTGGGCCATACAAAAACACAGTGGGCCAGATTTGGCCCATAAGCCATAGTTTGCTGAGTCAAGAGTCACTCAAAACTAAAGTTTTGAGCCCGAGTCACTGAGAAAAATTACCATTGACAGATCAGGGAGGTGAGGAGAGGGAGCAGTTTGTAGAAAGAGTAAATTCAATTTTAGAAAAGTCCTAACTAATATCCTCCCACTACCTACCCCTCACACCATAAACAAGTGGGATCAAAGAGTGATTAACCACACATGAGTGGGATCAGAACACTCAGTGCTTGAAATGCAGGTTTGAAAAGCATCAGATCCCTTTGCACGGAGGGGCTGGCTGAACTGGGAGAGGAGAAATCACTTAAGGGAGTTCTTTAAAAGAACAGCAGCAAGCCAAGGGCCGATGACCCTGGAGAAAGCTCATAGTTTGGGACAGGAGGAGGCAGTGAAGGAGACACAGGGTATGTAGATCGAAAGTAGATGCTTGGTCAGTCTGGGGATAAATTACTCTGCTCGATGGAGCATGTCTTGTGGAAGAAACAACAGCCCATTATTCTCATACTGTCCTGTTTCCTGACCCCTAATGGCTTTATTGTCTTTAAGAACCAGTGGATGGATACTTGAGCAAATTAAGTCTTATAACTTCTGAATCAACATTCTGTCTCTTGGAATATATTGCAAAGAACCTTTTACATAGCTCCGTCAGGTGACTTGTGTAAGTGTTCATTGCAGTATGATTTTTGGGGGTGGGGCCCGGAAGTAACCTAGCTGTTTGCCTGGGACATTGACTGGGAGTGTGGATAGGTAAAATGTGGATTCACATCATGGAGCATTTAAGCAACAGTTAGAAGGAACGAAATAGATGTGTTAGAACAACATAAATTGAACGTTTTGAAAAGATCTGAAGTGGGGAAAGGGATAAAAGGCTTTTTATGTGTACAGAACAACATTCTGTAAATTAGAAATGTGCACATGAAACAAAACTCAGTCTTCAAGAACACTTGCACGAAGCCACGCAGTAAGTATAGTAGAAGCATTGCCTGTTGGGGACGGAAAGGAACGGGAGTGAGATACGGAGATAAAAGAAACAACAAATACTTTTAAAAAGTAAAACAACTTAAGTAATACGACGTGGTAGGTATAGCCATAGGACGGACTACCACGCAACCATTAAAAATCACCTTTTATGAAGGGCAGTTATAATGAAGGTTTTTGCCATGGAACTTTGAGTGAAAACACAACAGGTATATAGAGTGACCTCAGCTACTTTAGAAATACAGATGCAAGGAAAAACCTCAACATGTTAACAGTATCTCTGGGAGGTGCAATTACTTGTGATAATTAATTTTTTATACGATCTATTTTCTGGACTGAATTTTTAATCATTTTTGTATAAGCGAATCCATAAAGGGCAAAGAGTTTTAGAAATATGAACTTCCAAATGGGAGTAAACAAAGTAACGCGATGTTGAAGGGCTTGGGTGTGGGGGAGCCGTCGGTAAGGTTTTTTATTGATTGGGAGAGACCCATCAGAAATAAGCAAAGCTGGTGTCCGTGCAGCTCCCCTCTCCTCTTTATCCTTCTCCAGCTCTTAGAACAAGCCCTGGTGATTGAGGAACAGCTGCGCCGGGCAGCTTACCTGAACATGTCAGAGGACCCCTCTCACCCTTCCATGGCCCTAAACACGCGCTTTGCTGAGGTGGAGTGTTTGGCGGAGAGTCACCAGCACCTGTCCAAGGAGTCAATGGCCGGAAACAAGCCTGCCAATGCGGTCCTGCACAAAGGTAGCCAGTGGCTCCCCTGCCTCCTGCTGACTCAGCCTTTTTCCGCTACACCCCCCCCCCCCTTGCCCAAACACACAGTTACTGCTGGTTTCCAGACCTTTTTCAGAGCCCCTCTGTCTGGGCACTTAGGATGTGCTGGGGATCTTTGCTTTCTTCCTCGGAAAGCTAATATCTTAGAGGCAATCGAGGACAGTAGTTCTTTGCCTCTTTTAACTCAATATATTCAAGTTCTTGGAGGTGGAAAGGAAAGCAGAATAATACAGTGTTATCTGGGATATTGTAGAGTTAACTTCTGGTGAATTAAGATCCCGTCAAATTCTAGACCCCTTTCAACATTTCTAATTAAAGTTAAAACATGATGGGGGGGTGGAGGGTGAAATGAGGAAAAGGAGGCTGGTTCAAAGGAAGGAGAAGACAGCTCTGAAAGGCGAAGATGGTGAGAAAAGGAAACAAATCTTCTCTCAGGGAGTGGAGAAAATAAGAGACAGGAGGGAGCAAGGTACAGTGAGGGTTAGGGGATGTAAAAATGCATAGCATCATGGACAGTTGGAACTGCAATATGAGGAATAGGAACGAGTGTGGCTGAGGTGGGTCAGGCGACTCAGTGACTAAAACAATATTCAGCACTCCAGCACATCACTCGCTTGGTCACTGAGAATAAACGAGGGGCCGGGTTCACTGCGGTAAGAAGGATCTCAGTCTTTTTTTTTTTTTTTAAAGATTTTATTTATTTATTTGAGAGAGGGAACACAAGCAGGGGGGAGCGGGAGAGGGAGAAGCAGGCTTCCCGCTGAGCAGGGAGCCCGATGCGGGGTTCGATCCCAGGACCCAGGGACCATGACCTGAGCCGAAGGCAGATGCTTAATGACTGAGCCACCCAGGCGCCCCAGAAGGATCTCAGTCTTGACCACCACAGCTCACCGCCTGTTTTTTCCCTCTGTGCAGTTCTGAAACAGCTAGAAGAACTGCTGAGTGACATGAAAGCCGACGTGACCCGGCTCCCAGCCACTATTGCCCGGATTCCCCCGGTTGCTGTGAGGTTACAGATGTCAGAGCGCAACATCCTCAGCCGCCTGGCAAACCGAGCACCTGAACCTACTCCACAGCAGGTAGACCCTTTTCTTCCGGCTAGCTCTTTCAGCAGAGCCATTCTGGAACTCGTGACTTTGCTCTCTGCCCCGAGTTTCATATACTGGGCAGATGGGGCTCTTCCCAGGGAGTTCCCTTGGGATTGGGTAGTTTCCCGTGGTTTGGGATTCTGACTCCCTTGGCTCTCTTTTCCTCCAGGTAGCCCAGCAGCAGTGAAGACCCGGATCGATGATACCACCTCCACCGCTGAGCAGTGACCTTCCTCACTTTCCCTTGCCCAGCTTCTCCCCTGGGGGCCTGAGAGACCCTCTCCTTCTTTCTGCCCCATCTTCCGTGTTGTAAAGGAACAGCCCCCGTGCACTGGGGAAGGGGAGGGAGCGAGGGGCAGTGGTGCCCTTCCTGCTGGAGAGACATGCAGCAGTAGCGCCGGCGCCGTCTGCAGGGAGCTGGCGGGCTGGCCTTCTTCTGGGCCCTGGCTTCTCCCCACTGTAACGCCTGTTACACACAAACTGTTGTGGGTTCCCGCCAGGCTTGAAGAAAATGATCTGAATTTCTTCCTCCTTTTGGTTTTATTTTGTTGGTTTATTTTGTGTTTTCTTTTCTCCTTTTTTGGGGTATTCAGAGTGGGCCGGGCCCCTGGGCGAGACACAGCTACCTCTGTTGGCATCTTTTTAATACCAGGAACCCAGCGGCTCCAGCCACTGAGCAGCTAGAATGAAATAAAGTGGAAAAAAAAAAAAAAAAAGGAAAAGAACCAAAAGCATAAAAAACCACAGCAAATTTCTTGATGAAAATTGAAAATAAAAGTTTCCTTGTATTTTAGTGCTCTGGTTCAGTGTGGGTGTAGGAGCAGATGGATGAGTGTGTATGGACAGCAGCTCTGGGAAATGTGTTACCTGAAAACGAAGGGGGTTAACTTGTGTGCCGGTATCCTACAGAAGAGCCATGTTCTGTGTGCATGTGCCTTCTGTGCTCGGGACCAAGGATGACCGCCCCTTGGAAAATGAGATGCTTCAAAACTACACCTGGGTTCATACCCTGTACCACTGTTTAATGGCTTTGTGATCTGAGGAAGTTAACTTATCTGGGCTGTAGATTTCTCATAAAATAAAGATATCTTCTGCATAGAGTTGAGAAGATAAAACTAGTAAAGTGCTTGGAAAAGTTTTTAACAGCTACTAAGCACCGCCTTAGTGTTTATTCGAAGGAAGGCTGAAGTTTTTTAACTTGTGTGAAATTAGGACACAAGAGGTCTTCCTCCGGCCTCTACGCATGTGAAGCCAGGCAGAGACCTTACCTGATGGGCTGAGCAGGGGTCGGTAGGGTCGAAGAAGCGGGTTTCCTAATGAAAGGGTTGGGAGGAGGTGAATGGCATGGGATTCCATGATCTTGAGACTAGATTGAGGGTGGAGAGTGCCAGAAGGAGGGCCGCGGGTCCTAGGTACCAGTTTATCCCACTGAAGTCTGCAGTGAGGCAAGAAGCCAAACGCTTTGCGGGAAGGGCGGGGAAGTTGAAAACGGTTCCGTCCTGTTTGCTCTCTCCGCCCTCGGGGAGGGAGTGAAGCGGTCCGCCGTCGAATTTCCTCCGGCGCCCCCGCCGCCAGTCCCGCGCGCGTTCCCGGCGAGCGTCCGTTCCGGGTTTGCGGGCGATTAAAAGCGACCGGAAGAGGCGGGGCCGCGAGGCGAGCGCGCCTCTGTGCGCCTGCGTGAAACGTTACCTTGGCGTGTGGTGTCCGAACGCTATCCTCGGCGTGCACGTGGAGTGCCGCGCCGCTTACCGAGGAGGTCCCTCGTGCCTGGACCCTTTTTCAGGTGAGCCGAGGCTTCGGGTGGGTGTGGAAGAAGTCGGGGAAGGTTGACTGCACCGATGCAGACTGGGGCGTTGGGAGGGGGACGCAGTACAAATGGCGTGGGATCCAAGGGCTGGGTCGAGCGTGGAATGGAGGTTTGGTCATGCCATGAGGGACTTTGGGGGTTGCTGAGTCGAGGTTCGAGGCGGTCCTCTTTCCCACTCTAATACGCTAAGTCTGCGGTCTCCGTTTTCCTTTCCAATACGCGCGACTCTACCCTCTCCCATTTTTCTTTTCTCCAGTGCTATGGGGCGCAAGTTGGACCCTACGAAGGAGAAGCGCGGGCCAGGCCGTAAGGCCCGGAAACAGAAGGGTGCTGAGACCGAACTCGCAAGGTTCTTGCCTGCAGGTAAGGGTTAGGCGTGTCCTTCCCCTCAGTTATCCAGGTTTTGCACCATTCTTAAATCTGTATCGCATGCTCCTCCGTTTTTAGTCTCTGTATTCACTCTCTTTTGGAGCGGAATTTTCTTTGAATGAGTTATTAGATTTATACATTTGAGGAGAAAGCAGAGTATATTGTATGAGTTATTAGAAAGTAAGTATGAATGGGGGCGCCTCGGTGGCTCAGTCCGTTAAGCATCCCACTTTTGATTTCACCTCAGGTCCTGTGATTGAGCCCCTGTCTCGCTCCCTGCTCCGTGGGGAGTCTGCTTAAGATTCTCTCTTCCTCTACCCACCCAACCCCCACTCTGTCTCTCAAAAAAAAAAAAATTTAAAATAAAAGAAAGTATGAATGAAACACTCACTGTCATCAGCACTTAGAAATTAGGGACAGTGCAGCAGAGACCCAAATATCCATGCAAAGAGAGGTGTAGTTTAACACTGAGGGAGATTATTAGAGGACCTATGCAGTTAGAGTTTAAAAAGTTTTTTTTTTCCTTAAGATTTTATTTATTTGAGAGAGAGAGAGAGCAAGCGAGAGAGCACAAGCAGGAGGAGGGGCAGAGGGAGAAGCAGACTCCCCACTGCGCAGGGAGCCCCATTCGGTGCTTGATCCCAGGACCCTGGGATCATGACCTGAGCTGAAGGCAGACGCTTAACCGACTGAGCCACCCAGGGGCCCAAGTTTAAAAAGATTTTAATCTGGGTTTTGGAAAGTGGTTGACATTTTAGTAACTGGAATTTGGGAAGGGAACAGACCAGTCACCATCACCTACGTTGTGGAGGAGGGGGCATGGGAAGGCACAGATCTGGTTCCCATATGGTTAATAGTCTGCATGGAAGGCTGGGTGGGAGAGAAGAGTGGACAGATAGTTTGTGTTGGGCTTTAGTTAAAAGATACAGGTTTTTGAGGTATTAGAAAGTGCTTGCTAGGCACTGGGTGCCTGGTAGTTCAGTGGGTTAAGCGTCGGACTCTTGATGTCCACTCGGGTCATGATCTCGGGGTTGTGGGATCAAGCCCTGCATGAGGCTCTGCACTCATCGGGGAGTCTGCTTTGAGGATTTTTTCTCTCCCTCTGCCCCTCCCCCTGCTTGTGTGCACCTGCTCTCTCTCTCTGTCTCCCTCTAAAATGAATAAGTCTTTTAACAAAGTGTTAGGCATTATACTGAATCCTTTGGACACAGTATGTTACCTCATTTTCTTAGTGCTCTGTGAGAGACATTGTTAAGGAGATGAATGCTGAGAGGTTAAGCAACTTGGCCATGTAAGTGACAGGGCTGAGATTTAATAAGCCTTTTATTTCTTGGAAAATGTATGGAAAACCGCAGTTACAAAGGTAAAATCTATGGTTGGTTACTGATTAAATTGAGAGTAAAGGAAAGCAGAAGAAAAGACAATTTTGTTACATAAATCCATTTATTATAGACTAGCAGTGTTTGCAATGGTGGAGCTTCTGCTGGTCTTTCAGTTCCTTCAGTCTGCAGAAGTGGTGGTGTAGGTCCAGGCACTGCTGGCTACTGTTTTTATGCAGAATCCACAGTGCCATATCCCTGTAGCTCAGTTGTCGTCTTTCTTTTTCTTTTTCTTTTTTTTTTTTTTTAAGATTTTTTGTATTTATTTTAGAGAGAGTGCAAGCAGGGGGAGGAGCAGAAGGAGAGGGACAGAGAGAATCCTCAAGCAGACTCCCTGCTGAGTGTGTGGAGCCCAGTGCATGACCCATGACCCCGAGATCACTACCTGATCCAAAATCAAGAGTCAGGTTCTAGAGGGGAGGGGGGTGGGAGGATGGGTTAGCCTGGTGATGGGTATTGAGGAGGGCACGTTCTGCATGGAGCACTGGGTGTTATGCACAAACAATGAATCATGGAACACTATATCTAAAACTAATGATGTAATGTATGGGGATTAACATAACAATAAAAATTAAAAAAAAAAAATCAAGAGTCAGATGCCCAACCGACTGAGCCAGCCACCCAGGCGCCCCACCATAGCTCGGTCTGCATTTTGGTTTTGCCACAGAAGGAGCAAGTGTATGTGGCATGCTGGCTTATTTCAGTTTTCTTCACCATTTTCCTGAGGGTGGGTTTAGCCATGTTGCCACAAACCAGGTCCAAAGCCAGAGAGAAAAGATGAATTTTGAATCTCTCTTGTTATCAAGATTGTGGTAATGCTATTTATTAAAATCAGAAGTCTGGAGGAAGGCCCAGTTTGGATTTGGTTGATGAACAACCACATAAAGATCATCTCCTTTACATCTCCCATCCAGCTCCTCATAAAGCTCTGTGGAGCGAGTCACAGTCTATCCCCTTTAATTAGTATATTCTTTCCCTACTTTTATTTTGTCTTCTAATGTTCTTTTTCATTTTCCCTGTGACATACTATTCTGTTTCTCTTTTTTTTTTTAAATACAGCTGGTGATGAAAATTCTAAGAGGCTGTCTAGTCGTGCTCGAAAAAGGTGAGTGTCGATGTCCAGGCTTACCTAGATTAAATTGGTATTGCTCGTCTTTAGTCACATAATCACATGTGCTTATACTGATGGGAAGGGCTGTTTGGGGACCGTCCCATTTTTGTGGCAGAGCCTTAGAGGTATGTTCCATTTCCTCACTCCTTATATCTTTTCAGGGCAGCCAAGAGGAAGTTGGGTTCTGCTGAAGCCCTTGAGACGCAGAAGTTCCCTGGGGCCAAACCATTGCCTGGAAAGCTACCCAAAGGTCAGTGAATATAGGAGCTGTATGCTACATGAGGAGTCCTCTGTGTGCTGGGTAGGGAAGGGCTTGCTGAGCATTCTGGAGTGAAAGAAACAGCCAGAGGACATTTTTAAGGGTAGAAAGTGCAGTCTCCATCGGTGTGTGGCTGCCATCAGTCCAGAATTCTTCAAACCCTTAGGAATCTCTGGAGGAGCTGTCCAGACCCCCAGAAAGATGGGAGCCCAGTCCTTATTTCATGCTACTCAAGGCAAGAAGCGTCCAGCACCAGCCCATAGCAGCGAGGAGGAAGGGGAGGAGGAAGACTCTGAAGAGGATGGTGTGCCGAACCAGGGAGACCTCTGGGGCTCTGAGGACAGTGATGCCGATATGATAGATGATTACGGTGCTGACTCCGACTCGGAGGACGAGGATGAAGGTGAAGAGGTGAGGTTTAGCTCTCTGGGTGTTTAGGAAGGGATCCTTGCCTTTTAGTCTTTCCAGGTCCTTGAGACTAGCCCTCAGTGATAAGGATAAGCTGAGTAGGGAAAAGGGGTTTTAGTGTTCCATCACTGTTTTCCTGTCATCTATGTTTGCTCAGTGCACACACAAGTGTAGAAAAGCTGTAGGGTAGAGCATTTTGAAATTTGAGACTGCTCAGTGCTGGTGAGGACCTGGTCAGGTAGATACTTTCGTGCCCCACTGAGGGGAATAGAAGTGTGTACACATTTTTTTTAATAAGGTATTTGGTATCTGAGAACCTTAGAGGATTTCTTCGTTTTGACCTAGTAATTCTGTTTCAGAAGAGGCTGCAGAATGTGGACAGAGATTTATTTACTGAGGTGTAAGAAGTTATGTAGGGGCGCCCGGCTGGCTCAGTCGGTAGAGCATGTGACTCTTGATCTTGGGGTTGAAGTTTGAACCCCACGTTGGATATAGAGATTACTTTAAAAAAAGTTAGTTATTTGTATTAGTATACAGTTAATATATGAGTATGTTAGAAAAAATCACCTGGGTGGCTCAGTTGGTTATGCGTCTGCCTTTGGCTCGGCTCATGATCCCAGGGTTCTGGGATCGAGTCTGCATCCGGCTCTTTGCTCAGCTGGGAGCCTGCTTCTCCCTGTGCCTGCCACTCCCCCTGCTTGGGCACGCGCGTGCTCGCACTTTCTCTCTGACAAATAAATCAATAAATAAAATATTTAAAAAAAAAGGAAGAAAAACTCAGGCGATACAGGGTTGTATAGGATGAAAAGGAAGTTCCCATTTGCACCCTTTCTCCCAGTCTACCCTTTTCTATACAGAGTTGCTGTTATGAGATTTGCAGGCACCCTGTGGGCCATAATGCCCAAAACTCTGGAAACAGCCAAAGTAACAAATATGCTTAAGTAAATTATAGTTCCTTTATACACTTAGTATTTGGCCATTGTGTCTGTGAAAATGCTGGTGATCTGTGAATGAGAAAAGGCAGGAAACAGATTTGAAAACGCATCACAATTTTGTGAAAAATAGTATGTCTGGAAGAAATGTGCCAAATGGATGTCCAAGGACAATTTTTGTTCCCTCTGTATACATATGGGGGTATATTAATATTTTGAATTTTTTTTTAATTAGATTAATTAGGAGCGCCTGGGTCGCTCAGTTGGTTAAGTATCTGCCTTCCACTCAGGTCGTGATCCTAGGGTCCTGTGATCAAGCCCTGCGTTTTCCTTCTCAGCGGGGGAGTCTACTTCTCCCTCCCCCTCCCTGCTCGTGCATGCGTGCTCTTTCTCTCTTTCATTCTCAAATAAATAAAATACTCATTGAGAGAGAGTGTGCGTGTGCGCATGAGCAGGGGGAGAGGCAGAGGGAGAGAAGCAGACTCCCCACTGAGCGCGGAGCCCGTTGGCGGGAGCTCAATCTCACAACCCTGAGATCGTGACCTGAGCCGAAATCAAGAGTCAGCTGCTCAACGGACTGAGCCACCCAGGTGCCCCACGTTCTGAACTTTTTAATGGGAAAGGAATTACACAAAAAAGTAGAACAGTTTTGATGAAACCCTTTAATCTGTTACTTAGTTTCAACAGTGGTCAGTATTTTGCCAGTCTTACATTAGCTTCTTTAGGTTCCATACTTTTCTCTGAGAGTGTTTCGTTTGCCTTTAGGAAACAATAAAATACCGAGATAGACTACTACCTGGGAGGGTGGAAGGGCAGGCTTTGCATTACTAGTCCCTTGTCTCTTTTTTCAGCTGCTGCCCATTGAGAGGGCTGCTCAGAAGCAAAAGGCCCAGGAAGCTGTGGCTGGGTAAGTTTTTGAAACTCTTAGGATGGGGACCAGGCAGCAGCTGGGATGAAGGAATTGAGGGAGGAGCCGGTATCTGTTTTCATCTGTGAATCACTTTTTCTGAACCTGTTTCTAGGGGCCAGTGGAGTGAGGAGGAGACTGAGGAGGAGGAGGAAGAGGAGAAAGGGTCGCCTGAGTCAGGCCCCCAAAAGGATGATGAGACAGATGGGGGCTTACAGATCAATGTGGATGAGGAGGAGCCCTTTGTGCTGCCCCCTGCTGGGGAGATGGAGCAGGATATCCTTCCAGTGCCTGGTGGAGGGGTAGGGGGCAGGTGCTTAGGAGAGCGGATTTTCAGGCCCTGGGACATCATGAAACAGTTCCTTAACACGTCCACATGCCCAGGCTCCAGACTTGCAACGAATTCACAAGCGCATCCAGGATATAGTGGGAGTGCTGCGTGATTTTGGGACTCAGCGGGAGGAAGGTCGGTCTCGTTCTGAGTATCTGCACCGGCTTCAGAAGGATCTGGCCACTTACTACTCCTATGGAGACTTCCTGCTTGGCAAGCTCATGGACCTCTTCCCTCTGTCTGAGGTACTGAATTGCTAATTTAATGCCACTTCTGCTTCTCTTCTCTCACCTTCTTTATTGGACGCTATGTGAGGAAGATGGTCAGCCTCCTTACTCTTTTGTCATCCGGCTGAGCTCCTTGGCCAGGCTGACTTGCTCCCTGCCATTTTGCTTTCCTAGCTGGTGGAGTTCTTAGAAGCTAATGAGGTGCCTCGGCCCATCACCCTCAGGACCAATACCTTGAAAACCCGGCGCCGAGACCTTGCTCAGGTGAGGGGTGGATTTTGAGATTTCTCTCAGGGATTCTAACCCCAGAGACACCCCTATCTCACTTTGACGCAGGGGATGAGGGGTAGGGTCTTAGTACCTAAGCATTTCTTGGTACAGGCATGATCCAGAGGCAAACCCAGGTAGGCCTAGTGTTATGCTGGATTTATCTGACTGGCTTGGGGCCCAGGATGACCTCTGTGAAGTGGGAAACTCGTCCCTTCAGCCTCTGCTCCCTTTGACAGGGTTGAGACACTGCTTCAGAATAAAAATTCTGCTTCAGAATGAAATGGGAGTTGTCTGCCTTTTAGATCATTGAGGAGCTGGTGAAACTGATTCCTGCCCCCAGAAAAAGACATGATACACATGCACAAACAGTCTTTTAAACTCATCGTTTCCAAGGGTTCAGGGACCCCATGTTAAAGACTGCTTGCTGTTCTGTGGTCAGTGGTGTGGCCCTACGTGTAGTCTTTCCCCGGGTGCGAAGGTAACCTACCTGATTCTGATCTTTCGTGTGCTATAGCCAGCGACATTACATTTTAGGATGGTAAGGGGTCGAGCCTATTGGAAAATCAGAGTTCAGTTCCGAGAAAAAAAAGGATAGGAGCTGGCAGTCTGCTCCACTGGGTTAGAGTTCAGACCTTGAGTTAGAGCCTGAGGCTAAGGGAGAGGACATCAGAGAATGGTGTGGGAGAGGCTGAGGTCAAAGAGTCTGTGACGATTGTGTTTTAACTACAAGCTCTGGAAGTTGCGATGCCACAGGCCTCAGTAGAACCACATTTTCATATTTCCACCTGTTTTCTGGATATGGTAGCCTACGAGGTTTTAAAATCTTTATCTTCAGGCGCTAATTAATCGTGGAGTTAACCTGGATCCCCTGGGCAAGTGGTCAAAGACTGGACTGGTGGTATATGATTCTTCTGTGCCCATTGGTAAGTGTTCCCTGCCCAATAGCCCTTTCTGCCCCTGCCGTTGTCCCAGCATGTCACAGACAGGTCCTCCTCCACAGGTGCTACCCCTGAGTACCTGGCTGGGCACTATATGCTTCAGGGAGCCTCCAGTATGCTGCCGGTCATGGCCTTGGCGCCCCAGGAGCACGAGCGGATCCTGGACATGTGTTGTGCCCCTGGAGGAAAGACTAGCTACATAGGTATGAGAAGGGCAGGCAGGAGTAGGAGCCATCTGGCTCTCTGCTTCTGGAAGTAAATGGGGTCGCTGCCTCTCTAGTGCTCAAGAAAACAGTGCACAAGCAAGTCACAGAGTGGGGAGGAGGACAGGCTCTGGAGTTGGCCTGGGTTCCAGCCCCATGTACCACTAACTATCCATATGGCCTCGGACAAGCCCCTGATCTTCTTATTTTAAATGGGGTAGCAACTGTGCTTGGCTTGGCGGTTATATCATACTTGGGTTGTTAGGGTTGAGATACGCTTTTAGAAGTCCTTAGCAAAGTGTTTGGCACATAACTAGTCATAACCATTTTATTAAGCTGTTATCACTTAAAAGAAGTTAGTTAGTCTGTAGGACCAAAAAGATGCTCAGTAACAACAAAACCACACCGGCAGTCGCGCTCCTCAGCGGCTGCGGGTTGGCAGACCTGTACAGTAGACAGTGGGGAGGAGGCTTATTGGGAGTGAAGTCACCTTGCAGTGGTGAGAATTCAGCTGTGGGGTCTTGGGCTGGAGGGTGGCTGGCGGGTGTGGGGGCAGAGGAGCTGGCTGGTGAGCGCTGTGCCTCTCTCCCTTCAGCCCAGCTGATGAAGAACACAGGTGTGATTCTTGCCAACGATGCCAATGCTGAGCGGCTCAAGAGTGTCGTGGGAAATCTGCACCGGTTGGGAGTCACCAACACTGTCATCAGCCACTACGATGGGCGCCAGTTTCCCAAGGTGCGGCTCCCCTCTGTGCGTCTCTCTTGTGTGTCTTCCAATTCACCTGCCCCCTTCCTGACCTCACAGGTTTAGACTTGTCCCTAGGAAATATGGTACGGTTCAGATTGCCAAAAACACCTAATTAACCTTATACCCTTTTTCCCCAGGTGGTGGGGGGCTTTGACCGAGTACTTTTGGATGCTCCCTGTAGTGGCACTGGGGTCATCTCCAAAGACCCAGCTGTGAAGACTAACAAGGTGGGGAGTTGGGGGGTGGGGACCAGCTGAGAGGTCTGGCTGGGCCTTACGGAGTGGAATGGGAGGTGGAGGAGCATTCTGAGCAGTTAATAGCTCATCTCTTCTCCTGAGGCTGTCTTTTTGAAATTTTGACACCCTTGCATCCGTCTCTCCTTGGGACAGGATGAGAAGGACATCTTGCGCTGTGCTCACCTTCAGAAGGAGTTGCTCCTGAGTGCTATTGACTCTGTCAATGCCACGTCCAAGACAGGAGGCTACCTAGTCTACTGCACCTGTTCCGTCATGGTGAGCCCTCTGTTGTGGCAGAGCTGAGGGGACAGGGCTAGGAGGTTGTTTGCCCCTTAGAGCTCCCTTCAGCTCCAGCTCTGCTTTTCCTTCTCTTTTTGTCTCCCCCACGTGTCCAGGTGGAAGAGAATGAGTGGGTGGTAGACTATGCCCTGAAAAAGAGGAACGTGCGGTTGGTGCCCACAGGTCTAGACTTTGGCCAGGAGGGTTTTACTCGCTTTCGAGAAAGGCGCTTCCACCCCACCCTGCGTTCTACCCGCCGCTTCTACCCTCACACCCACAATATGGATGGTTTCTTTATTGCCAAGTTCAAGAAATTCTCTAATTCTATCCCCCAGTCCCAAACAGGTAAGCAGTCTGCTCTTTCTGCCCTTCATCACCACCTTTGCTCTTTTCTGCCTTTCAGGAGGCGTCTGACTGCAGGGAAGGGAGGGACTTTTGCCTCCCTTAGCCTTTGCATGCTTGGATGAGCGGCCTCTTTCATCCCAATTAGAATCGTTCCTGAGCCTGGACCCCATTTTAGTACATGTGAAAGCACTCGTACAGATGGGGACCGTTTTTGCTTGATTCTGCCAAGTGGCTGCAGTCTTTAAGCACTAAATGCATTCCCAGTGCAGTTGTGGTTTCTTTTCCTTCTTGGCCAAGGGCTGCCTTCCTGGTAACGGACCTCTGCTGGTCCAGCATTGTCAGCATCGGGTTGGCACAAGACTATTCGGAACCATCAGCAGTTCTCTGAGCCCATCACACTAATTGCAGATCTTTTTCTCAGCCATCTTGAGTCTGGCCTGGATCTCCGGAAGGGTGGGGTTTTCTGGAACAGGCGTCGCGGTTCTGCATGCTGGGATAGAACGCTGGGTTTAGTTGGAAGAGGGAGAGGCGAGTTTCTCTGAATACAAACTGTGACTGACTGAGTTGATTTCTTTTTTTTTTAAGTTTATTTATTTAAGGGGCGCCTGGGTGGCTCAGTCGTTAAGCGTCTGCCTTTGGCTCAGGTCATGATCCCGGGGTCCTGGGATCGAGTCCCACATCGGGCTCCCTGCTCAGCGGGAGGCCTGCTTCTCCCTCTCCCACTCCTCCTGCTGTGTTCCCTCTCTCGCTGTGTCTCTCTCTGTCAAATCTTTAAAAAAAAAAAAAAGTTTAATCTCTGCTCAACATGGGGCTTGAATTCATGACCCTGAGATCAAGAGTTGCATGCTCTTCGGACTGAGCCAGTCAGGCACCCTGATTTCTTTTTTTTCTTTATAAATAACGTTCCTCACAAAAGTCACATCTGAATATTAAGAGAAACCCTAAGAACTGGCAAAATTTGCTATAACTTCCTTTCCACTGTACCTTTAAAAGTGCGTATTTAATGTCATTTCTCATTTGTGCCTTACTAGCCTGTTTCTAGTTGCTGTGTGTGACTTCTTGCATCTCATCAAAATCCACATTGAAAAAAAGAAAAACAAAAACCTGTCTTTAATTTAAAAAGAAAGCCCAGTGGTTTAGGTTTATTCAGGATTCGCCTCCTTAGAGTGTCATGTGACCTGCTGTCCTCAAGGGGGCATAGCTTCCTCTGAAAACTTTTTGCCCAAGGATCAATAATGATCTCCCTCCCTCCCTCCCTTCCCTTCCCCCTTCCCTTCCCTTCCCTTCCCTTCCCCCTTCCCTTCCTCCTTCCCTCCCCCTTCCCTTCCCCTTTCCCTTCCCCTCTCTCTTTCATTCTTTACTTTTTTGATCCCTTCCTTCCCCTCTCTTTCTCTCTTTCTTTCATTCTTTACTTTTTTGATCCTTTTCTCTTTAATACAAGGTTCACATGTGACTTGAATAAAGGCCAGGTGATACTAAGTAATATGAATGTAGGTAGTCTGCTCTTAGGTACTACCCCAGCTGTGTGGCACACTTGGCTGACAGGCAGGCAGTTTCCTTATCTTGATACCGCTGCTTACTTTCTCCACTAATGATCAAGTCCCAGTGATGAGGCCCATTTTCTTAAACCACATGTTTAATTTTAACCCAGGAAATTCTGCAGCGTCCACCCCTACAAACCTAGACTTGCCTGAGGTGAAAGGTCAGGTGACCCCCAAGCCTGAGGGCAGCAGCCAGCCTGCCAAGAAGGCTGGAGTGGTTGTGAAAGCAAAGCAGCAGTTGGAGAAACGGCAAAATCCCAAGAAGGCCTCTTTCCAGAAGCAGAATGGCATCTCCAAAGGGACAGACTTAGGATTGTCCCCTGTATCTTGTGACACAAAGTCCCAAGCTTCTTCCAAGGTCCAAGATAGCAGTCAGCCAGCTCGAGAAGCTGAAGTGATCAGGAGACCAAAGGCGGCTAAGAAACTAAAGCAAAAGTCAGCTACGCCACTGTCCTCCAAGAAAGTCGCCTTCCAGAAGCAGAATGGTCCTCCTAAGGGCACGGACACAGAAGTGTCCCTTTCCAAGACCCAGGCCACTCTCAAGCCTGAGGACTGTGATCAGTCCCTTCGAAACGCCAAAGGGGCTGAGAAGGTAAAGCAGCAGTTGCCAGAACAGCCTTCTAAGAGAGCTGCCTTCCAGAAACAGAATGGCACCCTCAAGGGACTGGAGACTTCCACCATGTCCTCCCGTGGTTCCAGCCGGCCCCCACCAGCAAAGAGGAGAAAATCTCAGTCCAGAGGCAGCAGCTGTCCAGTGTTGTCTTAGATGAATAGTTGAAACTAGACTGGGGTGGCTCATTGCTGTGGGCAGTGGGTTGGAACTCTTACCTCTGTGAGGTTGGCATCCCCACTGTGTATATGAAAACTAATACACATTTTATAATCTCTGGCCACTGTGTGTTTTTTGAGGGGACTGGGTACTGGCTTTGCTGCTTTAAGGGTAGTGGTGGGAGGGTGGGACAGGGCCCCTCTGAAGAGAGGAAACTGGTATACTGAGAAATCCGGTTCAGGCTCCTGGGCTCCCTTGGTCTCCTCAGGGTCCCAGGGAGGGAGAGTCCTGGAGTCAGAGCTTAGGGTGTTTGGACTCTGGGGAGAGGATGGGCCTCCTGCCACCAGAACCCATGGAATACTGAGGGACCTGGATTTTATTTCTCTGCCACCCTGGCTTGTGGGCATGGACTGGGGTCAGCTCAGCCTCGGACCCGGAAAGGTCCAGGCGCCAACCTCCAACTGAACCTTTCATTGGCTTCCTCTCTGCCCTGCCCCGCCCCCCTGACCTCTGCCCCTTCCGTCGAGCCGTCTGATTGGTTGCGCCGCGTCCCCCTGGCGCCTCATTGGCTCTTCTCCCTCGCCCTCCATCCCTGCTCCTGTAGCGGTCTCCGTCTCCCAGCAGAAGACGCAGCCATGAATCCGTTATTCGGCCCCAACCTCTTCCTCCTACAGCAGGAGCAGCAGGGCCTGGCCGGGCCGCTGGGGGACCCTCTCGGAGGCGACCACTTCGCCGGGGGAGGGGACGTGTCCCCGGCACCGCTCGCCCCGGCCGGCCCGGCTGCTTACTCGCCGCCCGGGCCGGGCCCGGCGCCCCCCGCCGCCATGGCTCTCCGCAACGACCTGGGCTCCAACATCAACGTGCTCAAGACCCTGAACCTCCGGTTCCGCTGCTTCCTGGCCAAGGTGCACGAGCTGGAGCGCCGCAACCGGCTGCTGGAGAAGCAGCTGCAGCAGGCGCTGGAGGAGGGTAAGCAGGGCCGGCGGGGCCTGGCTCGCCGCGACCAGGCCGTGCAGACCGGCTTCGTCAGCCCCATCCGGCCCCTGGGGCTGCCCCTGAGCGCCCGGCCCGCCGCCGTCTGCACCCCTTCGGCGCGGGTGCTGGGCTCGCCCGCGCGTTCGCCAGCCGGCCCCCTCGTGCCCTCCGCGGCCTGCCACTCGTCGCCCTCCACCTCCACCTCCTACTCCTCGTCAGCCCGCTTCATGCCCGGCACCATCTGGTCCTTCTCTCACGCCCGCCGGCTCGGGCCGGGACTGGAGCCCACGCTGGTGCAAGGGCCTGGCCTGTCGTGGGTGCATCCCGACGGGGTGGGCGTCCAGATCGACACCATCACCCCCGAGATCCGCGCGCTCTACAACGTCCTGGCTAAAGTGAAGCGCGAGCGGGACGAGTACAAGCGGAGGTAGGGGACCGGGAAGGTGGGGACGGGGTTCAGTGTCATGCCACACGTGGGGCCGAGACCAGGTGTGGATCCGAGAGAGAGCAGTGCGGCCCAAGAATCAGGGAGGAATAAGATGAGAGTAAAGTTCCTGCTGTGTAAGGAGGAGCTTGGAAGTAGACGGAATTGGGTACAGGAAGACGGGGATCCACAGGGAATGCAGAAGTCGCACTCGTGACAGGAAGAAGGATACTCGGAGCGGAGTACTGTGGGGCATACATATTTTTCTTGCGGCTTTTCTTTCTGTCTCAACTAGGCTGCAGTGTTTGGATGACTGTGTTCACTGTGGGGTTGTGTGCCGTGTGAAAGGGACACGCGTTTGAGAGGTCACATCTGGGGTACTACTTTGCCTCTCCAGGCTCAGCCCCCAGAGCAGTTTTGTGATAGATGCTCCACATTACTGATCAAAAGTAAGAGACCAGGGATATAGCTTTCATTTGGGAGTCTAAGTGAAATTAGAAGGGAGTGGTGAGGGGGCGGGGGGCTGCATCTGGCAGTGGGCGATCCTGCCCCTGCTCTGGGTTTCCCAAAGTGATGTCGATGGAAACTGGGTACCTACTCCAGTTCCATATGAAAGGCTCTGGGACCTCAGGACATTGCTTGGAGTAAGTCAATAAAAGAAAAGTAAAATAAAGAAAAAAGGGAAAAGGAATTCCCTAGGGAAAGGGGAAGGGACTGCTAGTTGTCAGAGGGCTTGTGGAAGCTGGGGGAATCTCTGAAAGTGCAAAGAGCCAAAGGATGACAAAATGTGAGTGAAGCCAGCAGAGGAACTGAGTGGGGAAAAGTTGAGAATCTGGACACACCCTGTGAGGATAAGGCAGCTGGGGGGCAGGCCCAGTGCTCTCTGAGGATGAGGATTTGGCTTTCTGCAGGGGACTGGCAGAGTAGCACAGGGGGCCAGGGGAAGGGCTGTGATGCTGGTGCTGGCTGTGTACCAAGTGGATCCCTTAGAGGCCTGATAACCCAGCCATTAGGAAGGAGCATGAGCACAGCCAGCTCTCTGTAGGCTCTGTGACGGATGCCATGGTTGAGGAGGAAGATGACGGGTCAGAAGGAGGCTTTATTTTGGGAGCCATCAGGTTTAACCTCTTAATGGGCTCCTCTGACCCCTTGTGGGCAGGCTGGGGAACTACCTTAGCAGCCCTGTGTAGCGGACACTGGTGTGTTGCCTGGGGCTTGGCTGAATGTTCCAGGAGCTTACCTCTGGGTCTGGGGTCAGCCTTCAGGGATCTGTAGCCTACCAGAATCTAGCAGATCTCAGATCAGTAGGCTTTCTGAGGTTGAGTCCTGTCCTCATGCTGGCTTCCTTCGTCGTAGCCCATGTTATAAGTGCCTTTGGGAGTCTCAGTTCTCCAAAAGCCGTCATTTAGATGCCACCCAGAGCCAGCCTGCTGCACCCCCTGTCCCTGCCCCTGTAGGAGTTAATTAACACGGTCAGCAGCAGAACACGGACAGTTCTGGAATGCATCCATAACCACAGAAACAACTGCTGTTCTCGGGTATTTGTTTTTTCTTAACTGAAAGAGTGTTTGTCCTTGGTCCAGCTGTCCAGGGCAGCAGAGAGTTATTCCTTGGGGATTGATGAGCTCATCGCTCTGCAGCATGCTGCTGTGCAGAGGGCCCCGAAGCTAGAGTTGTATGGTACGTGACACTGGCAGTTACTCATTCTTCCACCCCAGATCCTGTGCCCTCGTTCTGTTCTCTTTAAAACACCGTGGCTCCTGTCCGTGGCCCAGAAGGCATGGGGATAGCTTGAGCACTAAACTGGGAAGGAGCTGAGGCCTCCTGGGTTCTATTTTCAGCTCCCCTGCTATGGGCAACCTTGGGTGGATCTCTTCCTCCTGGCCTCCCTTTTTCCAGTGTAGGAATGGACCCTGCTTCCTCACTTTGCTCAAGGATACCGTTTATTGGGGAGGGAGGTCTTTAGTAAAGGTAGAATACATGGAAATTCCTCAAATCCTACTCATGTCAAGGGAACCTTGTAAGTGAGACCAGATTTGAATGGAGGTCAGAAGGGACCTATTTGTGGGAAAGTCTGGCTGGAGAACAAATAGAATTCTAGTAAGCTTCCAGGGGCACCGGGCTGGCTTAGTCAGGAGAGCATGTGACTTGATCTCAGGGTCGTGAGTTTGAGCCCCACATTGGGTGTAGAGATCACTAAAAATAAATAAATAAACTTTAAAGAATTATTCTAGTAAGCTTCCAGATGATTTATTTTCAGATTTTTTTTTTTTTTTTTACTCTGTAAGATTTTGTTCATCTCAATCCTCCCCTAACTTCCTTACTTAAATTTCTACCTGAATTTGTTGCTTCCTACCCTTCCTGATGCATCTTGCCCAGGGTCATTGTCCCCTTGCCAGTCTTGCTTCCTCCAGGGACTCACAGACTCAGGGGTATGAGGGTACCACATCCCATGCCTTCAGGTTGTCGATGAAGAAACCACAGGCCCAGAAAAGATAAATATGTCTTATCTATGAAAATATATCACTTGACGCTGCTAGGGCCCCTCACCGGCCCCAACCATCTGATGGAGAATACCAGAGCAAAAGGAGGAAGGACAGGGGGGCAGCAAGGAAGGGTGGGCAGAGAGCCAAGGGGCCCGGGAGCTGGGCTACATGACGGGCTGGCAGGGTGGCAGCCGGGCTGGCTGCCTCGCCCCTGCCCACAAGGGAGGGGCAGTGGGTGACGCAGAGGAGTTATTATTAGGAACACTGCAGTGCAGAGCCCAGTGAGGAGCAGGAGGGCATGGAGGGAAGAGGTTGTGGGCAGAGCCCAGAGGGGAGAGGAGGGCGAGGTGGGGGAGAGATGGAGGCGGGGGAGGGAGGACAGAGTCCCACGTCTGCAGAATCTGCTCGGTCAGGCTTTCGTTTTCTTGCTGTCCTCTTTGTGTCTTCTGGCCACCTTTCTGATCCTGCAGTTTCTCTCGTGGTACCGTGCCCTCCTTTCTCAGCCTGGAAGAAGTGGCAGGAGGTGATGGGCTGTCTGAATGGGGTCTGAGAAGTTCTCCCAGCCCGGGCACCCTCACAGAGTCTTGAATCCCCCAGCAGCGTGCTGCCCCCAGCTTGGCCCTTCCGCCTCTGCTGCGCCAAGTCTTGTGCACTGGTTTGTGGTGCACTCATGCCTAGTGAAAACCCTAGTCCTATGCAGCAGACCCTGCCTGTGGCCTCTTAGCTGCTTGTGGTCTTGGTCTCGGAGTTCTGGAGCCTAGGAGATGCCGCTTCTAGTTCCCAGCCACCGGATGAACGGATTTTTCCTACTCTGATTTCCCTTGCCCTTGGGGTTTGGGTGCCTGGGACCCCCAGGCTCCTGCTTCCCGCTGCTTTCATGCCTCAGGGCCAGCCCCATCACCTCTCCAGGGCTCCCGGACGGGGCTCCGGGGGGACAGTTTCTGGAGCTTGCGGGGGGATGGACTTTGAGTGTCTCCTACCAGGCTCTTGACCAACCCTGTTGATGTGGTGTGTGTCCTGCAGCTGCTTCTCAGGGTGACACGGCTCCACGGGAGGAGCCCTGGGCTGGTGCGGGCAGGAGGCGGGAGACCAGATCTGTGCCCCTGAAGGTGGCCTGGGGGTCTGGTGCGGGCCCGAGCGGGGAGGAGGCCAGCCGGGCAGCTGGCTGAGCCAGGGCCCGAGCGGGACGGGCGCTGCGAGGGAGCAGAGTGGCAGCAGTTAGTCTTACACGGTTCCTGGGGCGCGGCCCAGGGTTGCCGGGCAGGCAGCAGGCGGGCTTGCACTTGCCAGGAAGCGTGGAGCCACCCGACAGCTGCAGCTGGCCACCCACGGGCCGGCCGGGCCTCGCCCACGGCCCCTGTGCACCCCGGGCACCAGAGCTAGAGTGGGAGAGAGGCCTGAGCCGGAGGGGTGAGGAGCGGGGAGCCGCCGGGGCAGGACCCCGCACCTAGGCTCCCTCCCTGTCCCCCATGTCTGCCAGGTGGGAAGAGGAGTACACTGTGCGGATGCAGCTGCAGGAGCGAGTGAACGAGCTCCAGGAGGTGAGGGCTGGATCCCCCCCACCCCGCCGCACCCCCCCCCCCGGGCCTCTCCGGGCCCTTCCTTGCCGGCACCTGCCTCCCGCGTGGGCAGCACCGCTCACGGGGCTTTCTCCCTGACTGCAGGAAGCCCAGGAGGCCGATGCCTGCCAGGAGGAGCTGGCCATGAAGGTGGAGCAGCTGAAAGCTGAGCTGGTGGTCTTCAAGGGGCTCATGAGCAATGTGAGTGCAGCCCCTCAGGCCTGCGACCAGGCAGAGCAGGCCTTTCTGGCTTGGGCCTGTGGCTTTCCTGGTCACAGCCCTCACCCACCTTGCTGGGCTTCCGTCTCCCCCTGGCTGGCCCCCCACCCCACCCTCATTCAAGAGGAAAGGAAGGAACAAAAGCTTGGGTGTCGGTGTCATAGGCGAGAGGCAGTATGGCCTGTCAAGCGGCTATTAAGGGGCCAGACCCCGGCTCTGCAAGCTGCCTGCAGGGTGGCCTTGCTGAAGGCCTTCTCTGCCCTCCTCTGTGGAATGGGATCCGAAAGGCATGTACTTTGCAGAGTGGTTATGGAGATGATGATGCACTTGGGACCGTGCTGGCCCAGACTTCATGCGGAATAAGTGACAGCCATCCTTCTTCTTGCAGTACTTTCTCCGCTCTTGTAACTCCCTGTGGTCTCTCCCTCTGGGAGCATAAGTTCAGGGGGGAGCCCCCGCAGGTCCTGTGCCGTGCCCTTTGGGGCTCCCCGTCTGACCAGAGGGCCAGTGGCCTGAGCAGCCCATGAGTGCTGTGGGGAGGGCATCCAGGAAGAGGGGGCAACGGTGGTGTGTGACTGCAAGGAGGAGGATCTTGGCCTTGTCTGGGGTGCCGGCTGCCGCCTCACCGCGCCCCGCGTTCCCTGGACAGAACCTGTCTGAGCTGGACACAAAGATCCAGGAGAAAGCCATGAAGGTAGATATGGACATCTGTCGCCGCATCGACATCACCGCCAAGCTGTGCGACGTGGCTCAGCAGCGCAACTGTGAGGACATGATCAAGATGTTCCAGGTGAGGGGACGGGGCTGCCCGCAGGCCCCGGGCCCCTGCCCACGCCTGCCCAGTGCCTCAGCTCCTCACGGGAGGGGGCGCAGGCCCAGAGCCCTTCATCAGGCCTGGCCCCTCCTTCTTGGGGGGCCTCACCCTGGCACTGGGGGCCCTCAGTGGGACTCGGCTGGGGGGCAAGGAACAGCCTCTGAAGAGAAGGTTCGGAAGCCGCCTCTAACACCGTCTCTCCCCTCCCTCCCTCTCTCTCTCCTCTGTTCGCCTCCTCTCCTCTCTTCCTTTCATCTTCTCTTGCTTTCTCCACAGAAGAAGCTGGTTAGTTTTGCTCTCATGCAAGCTTTTTAATGTCCCAGTCCCAGTTTCTAAGCCACCCGGGCCTTTGGCCGTCAGTTTTGACCCGCTGGGCTTTTGGGCCCAGATTTCTTCTCCTGTCTCCGTTCTCCTTGCTCTTCCCCCTTTTCTCTATCTTGTTCCCTCTTTGCTTCATTTCTTTCTATACCTTCTCCTCTGGCTTTTCCAGATCTGGATGTGTGATTCGGGTTCTCCTTTGTATACACCACGTCCTCCTCCTCCTTGCAGCCAAAAACTTTCCTTTTAGTTCGGTCATTTCATTAGAAAGGCTTTTTTTTTTTTTTTTTTTTTAAAGAAAACAAATCTTCCGTAGCCATTATGCACATCTGATGTGGTCGCCCCGGGCCATTTCTCCCTGATCTTACCGCCCTATTTTCTGTTTCTCCTTTTTCTTCCTTCTCAGTCTGCAGCCCTGCCCCCATCCGTGTGTGTCTGCCTGTGTCTCGGTAACTCCGGTTTCTGTTCCTGTCGTTGTAACTGTGTCTTCTCTCTCTGTCCGCCCCACCCTCCCGCTGGTTCACGCTTCTCCGCCTCCCCCGCGCCCCCCCCCCCCGCCCCGCCGGCGCCCACCCGCCCTTCTCCTCACGCACCCGGCCTCGTCTCTGTAGTCTCTGCACTTGTCTCCCATTAAGGTCCCATCCATGGGGGGGCGGAAGCGGGAGCGCAAGGCTGCCATCGAGGAGGACACCTCCCTGTCGGAGAGTGACGGGCCCCGCCAGCCCGATGGGGATGAGGAGGAGAGCACAGCCCTCAGCATCAACGAGGAGATGCAGCGCATGCTCAACCAGCTGTGAGTCCCGAGTCCCGCAGGCCCAGCCCTCAGCAGCAGCCCCCTCCCCCCGAGGCCGGAGGCACCCCCCCCCCCAAGCCCGGCAGAAAGGCCCCCGCCCTCCTTGACGGCGGGTTCCCTGTCTCCAGGAGGGAGTATGATTTTGAGGACGACTGTGACAGCCTGACTTGGGAGGAGACTGAGGAGACCCTGCTGCTTTGGGAGGATTTCTCAGGCTATGCCATGGCAGCCGCAGAGGCGCAGGGAGAGGTAACGGCCCCTCCCGGCCTCAGGGCCCCTGCCAGTCCTGCCCGCCCCCCCAGCTGGACGCCCTGTCCCCTCCCTCGCCTCCCTGCACTCCTTGCTGCTTTCCCTCTGTGGCCTCCATCCTCTACCTGCTTCTCCCCTCTTCCTTTATCCTTTCTCTGGGCTTTCGCCAGTTTCCTTTAACCGGACTCTCTCTCTCTTCCCCGCCTCGGCCCTGTGGAATGCCCCCATCCCACCCTCCCCATTGGCCTCCCCCTTGCTTCCCTTTCTGCACCAGCAGCAGGAAGACAGTTTGGAGAAGGTGATTAAAGATACGGAGTCCCTGTTCAAAACCCGGGAGAAAGAATATCAGGAAACCATTGACCAGATAGAGGTAAGGCTGGGGGTTTCTGAAGCCGCAACCCCGGGAACCCCAGACACCGGGCCTTCTCCTTTCTCTTATGGGGGTGGAGCCTTCAGACCTCAGGCTCCGGCGGGGGGCGGACAGATGTGGGTTCCAGGCTCAGCCCTGTCGCCTCCAACTTCTAACGGGCTACTTCCCCCCTCTGAGCCTGTTTCTTTATTTGTCAGGTGGGATCTTAATTGTCCCTCCCTCACAGGCTTGCCTGACACCCGATGAAACGAGGCCCGAGTAGAGCTGAGGGCAGTGCCTGTCTCCTGGGAAGCTTACTGTCCGTGCCCTAGCAGAGGCCACTAAGAAGTGGACTCGGACTTTGCTGTTTCTTCAGCTCAGCCTTTCAGTGGATGGAGGACCCTCTGTTGTCATTCCCTAGCCTGGAGGGAGCTTCCTGGGTGGGCAAGGGAAGCCGGTGCTCTAACTTAGAGTTAGGTCTGCAGGGCCGCGGGCCGTGGGTTTGTGGGGCCAGGGCCCAGGGGCGGCAGGGCGGGCGGGACGCGGCTCTCGGCGGCTTCCTGGCCCTGGAGAGGGCCCTTCCCTGAGCCCCGAGTGCCCCGGCTTGCGTGGGCCTCTCTTCAAGCCCACGTGACCTGTTTATACCCTTGCTGCTCTCGCAATGCCAGGCATTTCGAGAAGGAAGTTGACAGATGATTTTCCTACTTGCGCATTCCACACGGTCCTGCTCCTTGAAGCCAAACCCGCTTTTGTTTCTTGCCCAGGCAGACAGGCTGAGTTTTAAAGGCCTGCAGCCGGGGTGTCTGCTCCCCGCTGAGGAGAGGGGCGGGGGGGGGGGGGGGTGCCGCTTTCTGTCCACTCACGGACACCCATCCCGGCGGTCTCCCTCTTGTCTTGCAGGAGGACGGCTTTAGGAGAGGTGTTGGGAGAGCTAACGGGGCTTCGGGTGCACTGCTGGCCCTGATAATTGCCCATTGTCAGCGGTAGAGCCAGGGCCCAGGTGGAAGCAAGGTGGGAGGGAGCTCCTGCCGTCCTGTCTCCTTCCTCCCCACCGAGTCCCAGCACTACCCGGCCCTCCGGTCCCACAGCGAGGCTCGGGTTTTCAGTGGAAGCTGTTGGGTACCTGGTAGCCTGCGGTGGCCGCCCTCCCTCACGTGTGAAGGAAGGGGACACGTACGGATGTGTAGAGGCCACGGGTGACGGTCTTAGCCTCGCCTTTGGATAGAATATATTTGCTTCATTTCCGTCTTTCCCGTCGTCGCGAGGGATGGGCTCCGGAAGCTAGCCCCTTCCCCTCCCGCCCGCCTGAGCTGGAGAAGCCGGGGTGGGGGCGGCAACCAGGCTGCGCAGGAGCGGGTGACCTCATACCGTCTTCCCGGCTGAGCAGTCGCGCGGCCCGCGGCCCGGCTCTGCAGTCAGGGCTGCCATGCAAGCTGCCCCCGCCAGGGTGCCCGAGCCACCCGGGCCACCATCTCTAACGTCTGGCCCTGTGACCCCTTGACTTTTTCCCCTGAGTTCCCGTCCTCTCCTTGTCCAGTTTGGATTAGTTCTGGGTGGTTTCCTCTATCCAATTCGGATTATTCACGGGTAGTTTCCTACCCTTTCTCTTTGCTCCCAGGCAGTCAAGCAAATCACCTCCAAGCAGTTTTATTTGGCTTCTCGTTTGGCCCCTGTCCTTTGTACCCAAAACGAAGAGAGGCAGCAGATTGTCTCCGGCCCAGATCTTTCCCGCCTTCGGCCCCTCTCAGCTCTCCCTCTGCGAGGGAGGCCGTATTTCCTTGATTCTGAGGCCACATTTCCCACATGGAACGTTTCTTGAGTTGGGATCCATCTAAGCAGTAGGACGTTGGGGGTGGCAGCAGTCTTTCCGTGCGGCTCTGCGAGTGGCTCACACGAGAGACAAAGGCGATCAGGGGAGGGTCGAGCCTCCTGCAGCAGGCAGGCAGGTCTCCTTTGTGCCTCGAGGCTTGTCGCCACTTCTCGAAGTTCACGAAGTCATTTCCCAGCGTGGTGCTGGGCCTGCACAGGCAGAGATGAGTAAGAGCCGTGGCCGGCCTTCCAGAAGCACCCAAATGAGTGAGGGAGACAGACGGGGTGCAGCGTGGCACGGGGCCGCAGGAAGCCCAGGGAGGGAGCCGGGCCGCGCACAGACGGCTGCCGCGGGCTCTCTGTCCTGCCCACACTTGGGTTCCTCTCGTCAGGGAGGCTCTGTTGCAAGAATGCGGGCCCGTAGCAGAGACCTCCGCCTTCCTCTGCAGGCGAAGATTCCCAGGAAAACTAGAAGGAATGATAGTATAGTGGGTGCCTTCTGGCTGGTCAGACTGGTTTTTAGATCCGAGCCCTTGCCCACGGCCGCCTGGGCCCCCCTGCCCGACGGTGTTCTTGGCATGTTCGCCTGCTGGGGGTGTGGGGCCGGGGCCCTGCTGACCTGCTCGGCCCTGCCCTGCCCCTGCCACAGCTGGAGCTGGCCACGGCCAAGAATGACATGAACCGCCACTTGCACGAGTACATGGAGATGTGCAGCATGAAGCGCGGCCTGGACGTGCAGATGGAGACCTGTCGCCGGCTCATCACCCAGTCGGGAGACCGGTGAGGACCTCTCCTGGGGGCTGGGGCCCGGCCCACCTTCCCCCGTGTGTCTTCCTCCGGGGGTGCATGCAGGGAGGGGGCGTGGTGGGCAAGCCCTGAGCACCCCGAGACTCAGTCCCATCTCGACGTGGGGCTCTTGTGGGAGGGTACCCGGTGTGTCTGGCCCAGCCCCGCAGCCTCCTCTCTCTCAGCAGTGGGGCGATGGGTGGGCGTCCGTTCGTGGCTGGACGGCCGACACCTCCCAATGCCGCCAGCTCTGGGGTTTCCCTGGTTAGAAGCAGCTCAAAACTGCCAAGGGACAGAAGAGGTGTGGGGGCAGATTTTTATCTAAAGTCAGGGCCACAGTTGGTGCATTTGACCCTGTGTAAGTTCTGTCTCTACAAAAAAGTCAATTTTAAAAAGTCACAAAAATACTGTAGTATCTGTAGATAGACATAAAGCTGGGGCCATCAAGCCTGTGCACTTGGGCTCAGGTAACATCTCTCATACTGTGATTTGAGATATTTCTTTTCTTTTCTTTTCTTTGATTTTATTTATTTGAGAGAGAGAGAGTGAGAAAGCATGAGTGGGGGGAGGGGCAGAGGAAGAGGGAGAAGCAGGACCTTGATACGATGACCTGAGCCAAAGTCAGATGTAGGCACCGACTGAGCCACCCAGGTGTGCTCCTGTGATTTGAGATATTTCTGGACTCTGAGCCTCCCAGAGTCTCCAAGATAAAGACATGGACCATATCCCCCAACAGGACGGGGTGCGAGAGCTTTCTTTCCCCTTCCCGGCTTCCCTCACCCTGCGTCCACCCTTACCCAGGGGGCCCTCCTGTCCTTGCCTGAGTTGGTGTTCACCGGCCTGCCCGAGAATAAGGCCACGGGAGAGAGGAATGCCCTCCTCATCAGGATTCCTGCTTGCCCCAGGGTGACAACTGGTGTTTTTTTCTAGAAAGTCTCCTGCTTTCACTGCGGTCCCGCTTAGCGACCCGCCGCCGCCGCCAAGCGAGGCTGAGGACTCCGATCGCGATGTCTCATCTGATAGCTCCATGAGATAGGGACCCGCCTCCAGCGCCCTGGGGCCCCACTGTGCTGGGAACTCACCGAGGCAGAGGGGCGGGGGGGTTCACAGAAGGGGAATATCATCCGTCCCGCCGCACCAAGCCTTGCCCCTGGGGACTGGGGCGCTCCTTCCTCGGGCTTCCTGCCTGTGACCTTGGCCTCCAGGGTTCTAAGGTGTCTGGAGCGAGGCTTAGCCCGCCTGTCCCAGGTGACTCCCACCACAGCCGGGGCTCTCCTGCCTTCATGCGTGGGTGGCTGCTACTTTCTCATCCTTTTTTTTTTTTTTTTTAAAGATTTTATTTATTTACCTGAGAGAGAGAGAGAGCACAGAGGGAGAGTGAGAGGGAGAAGCAGGCTTCCCGTGGAGCAGGGAGCCCGATGCGGGGCTCGATCCCAGGTCCCTGGGTCCATGACCTGAGCCGAAGGCAGACACTTAACGAGTGAGCCACCCAGGCGCCCCTACTTTCTCATCTTTAAAATGCTGCCAGAGCGATCATGGCCCCTTACTTTGTCCACTGAGTAAGGAATGTGATCGTCAGATCTTCCTTCCGTTTCTGTGGCCTCAAGCCAGCTTACAGTCTGATTCTGTACTGGTGCTAACTGGCCCAGGCACTGGTATGAATTGGGTGAGGCTGGACGTTGCATGGCTTGTGCAACACATGCTGTGGGAGAGGGCCGCCCCCTGTGGTGCAGGTGGGAGGACGGCCTGGGCAGGGCGCTCCGTCCTCCCTCCGTTGGCCTAGTGCTCCTGGCCGGCCGGCCGTCTGCCCAGGGATGGAAGCGATGTGGTGGCCGCCCTTCCCTCAGGCAGTGCCTGCCTTCAGGGGGCCTTAGTGCCTCCAGTCTGGGCGGCTTCTGGGAATGACCGGGTGCAGCGTCGTGGAGGGAGATGGAAGCCCCTGCTTGTTTCCAGTCAGCACTGAGTGGCAGAGAAAAAGGTGAAGCTCTTTGTGCGTGTGTGCGTGCGTGCGCTCAGGGTCTCCGTCTCTTCAAGCATCTCAACTGAAGATACGCCTCCTCCGTGTCTGTCACGCACTGAGAGCAGCAGGCTAAAATGTCCGGACTTGGAAAAGCTTGGGGGAACCTGGGGGCGCGCGAACGAGGACACATCACATCAGTCTGCCTGCCTGAGGGAGGCTGGGCTGACATTGGAATGGAATCTTTAATAATAATCAAACTGGAGAGTATTTATCGAACACTTTTGTGTCACTGTTCCAAGCACTTTCTGGTGGCAGCTACCCGATCCCTTCTGGGCAGGGGGTAGGCCCTGCTCTTCGTCACCTGACACACAGGCAGGTGCCAAGTGAGGCCGGGGAGGTTGTAACTTGCCCCGGTCGCAGGGCCTCTGCCCACGTGGCTGGTGGCGGCCTGTGCGCCACCCCTGAAACCCCCTCCTGCAGATGCTGGCTCCCCTTCCCATGCCCCTGGAAGTCCTGGCGGTGGGGGTCACTCTGGCGCTCCTGGTCACGGGCTACACAGTGCTCAGCCGACCGAATAGAATCCTTCTAGAGGACCCGGAGGGGCTGGGCCTGGCCTATCATCTCACAGATGGAGTAACTAGGGCACACTAGGCAAGTGACAGTACAGACCTCTCCGCAGCGGGAGCCAGTCAAGGCCGCAGGACTTGCTAGCCCAGTTCCAGAGTGCGACTTCCTGGGCCAGGGTTACCCTCCAGGTGGCTGCAGACAGAATGGCTTTCAGACAGAGGCAGCCAGGTCATCTGGTGACAAAACGGACTTGCCCTCTGACGTCATGTTGGGTCATGTAGCACCTAGGGGCCCTGAAGGGATACTAAGCCAAAGCGAAGACCAATCCCAATGGCTCTTAGGAGTGCAGTGCACACCCCTTTGTGAGAGATGCTCTCGGTTGGGCCCAAGATGTGGAGTTTATGCCTAGTTGGGGTATGCTGGGCCTTTCTTGGGTACTGTCCGCAAGATTGGTTTCTCTTTGGCACCCAGCCTAGCTCCCCTCCCCTTTATCCCAGACCTCAGAATAAGCTAAAAAACCCGAAGAGTTGGCTAGATACAGTATACTTTATTGATGGTACATGACAAGGTAGGGGTCCCCAAGCCCCTCCCCTTCTTCAGGGAGTCTGGGATGGAAACGGAGGAGGTTGGGAGATTCTCAGTGTTTTGGGGAATAAGTTGGGGCAGGGACTCCCCAGCAGCTGAGGACCTCTCTCTTCCTCTTGCTCTCGCTGGGGCTGGTGGTCCAGGGGGCTCTTACTCCTTGGAGGCCATGTGGACCATAAGGTCCACCACCCGGTTGCTGTAGCCGAATTCATTGTCATACCTGGAAGGAGATCAAGCGTGAAAGGCTATTTTCCCGAATCGGCCACCAGAGGGCGCCCGACGCTCGCCACTTCCCCAGGTGTTGCCCCACCCCGGACACATACCAGGAAATGAGCTTGACAAAGTGGTCATTGAGAGCAATGCCAGCCCCGGCATCGAAGGTGGAGGAGTGGGTGTCGCTGTTAAAGTCGCAGGAGACAACCTGGTCCTCAGTGTACCCCAGGATGCCCTTGAGGGGGCCCTCTGACGCCTGCTTCACCACCTTCTTGATGTCGTCATATTTGGCCTGACAAGGTAAAATCGAGATGGTTATTCAGGTTCCAATTCTGCCGGTCTCCCCTAGACGCCCATCCCTAGTGCGCCACCTTCTCTGACCCCCACTTACAGCTTTCTCCAGGCGGCAGGTCAGATCCACGACAGACACGTTGGGGGTGGGGACACGGAAGGCCATGCCAGTGAGCTTCCTACAGATTGGGGTGGGGGGGAACGGGGTCAGCACCAGTCCTCCTGACTGCCCCCCCAAGACCCCCAGAGCAGGAAAGCAGCCAGGAGCCTCACCCATTCAGCTCAGGGATGACCTTGCCCACAGCCTTGGCAGCGCCAGTGGAAGCAGGAATGATGTTCTGGGCAGCCCCTCGGCCGTCGCGCCACAGCTTCCCAGAGGGGCCGTCCACGGTCTTCTGGGTGGCAGTGATGGCGTGGACGGTGGTCTGCGAGCGCGGGGGAAGGAGTGAGGGCCTGTGCAGTATTCATCACCTCACCCACCCTTGGGGAGAATTAAGGGGCAGAGTGACCTGACCTTGGAACCCCCAGGGTCCTGTGGCACCCCCCCAGCCCAGGACCACGTCCTAAGCAGAGAGGAAGATGTAGTCCTGGGTGAGAAATCAATGGGCTCTGCGCACTTTCCCCAGCACGCGTACCATGAGTCCCTCCACGATGCCGAAGTTGTCATGGATGACCTTGGCCAGAGGGGCCAAGCAGTTGGTGGTGCAGGAGGCATTGCTGGAAAGAGGGATGCACGTCAAGGGCAAGCAGGTCCATCTTATCACACAGTTATGATCCAGCCACTTCTCCACTCCTCTCCCCTCTGCCAAGCTTACCTGACAATCTTGAGAGAGTTGTCGTACTTCTCATGGTTCACACCCATCACGAACATGGGGGCATCGGCAGAGGGAGCAGAGATGATGACTCTCTTGGCCCCGCCCTTCAAGTGAGCCTGCAGCAGAGGAGTCATGACAATCCAGGCCCTCCCTTTCCCGGTCTAAGCCCGCAGTCCCCATGTTTCCCGCTGTACCAAATCCCAGGGTCAACCC